>NC_137812.1:41234080-41699080 GCF_963921795.1 Nannobrachium achirus
TGGTCCACAGATGATCATCATGGCTTAAAATCCAAGCTGGGTAGTAGTGTCGGGAGGGAGGAGGGGTTATGGTGGGGGGTGGGCGGGCCAGGGGGCCCTCGCGGGGGTTAATCCGTCCATGGCCCCGGTTCCCGGGTATCTGGATAGTGAAGTCGCCGGTTCCTGTTACCCGAGTGGAGCCGAGTCAGGCCGAGAGAACGCAACAACTGCACCAAATAGATAACGCCACACGAAGGCACTAAAGATGCAGCATGTAATCTGATGCACTGGTTGTGAAGTTTAGAACTCACTCAGTCACAACAACACTGTATCAGTTGGATTGTTATTATTATCAAAGATTGTTGATATTAACGTAACGTTTACTGTCAATATTCCAGGATGACCTCCCACTTGGGTAATGACGCCCCCTGGCGATCATTCAGAGAAACTACTTCAGCTCCCGTACTAACGTAGGTAGGAAGGGCCTGTCACTCAAACCGGAGTGACCCGCCTCCAGGCTATATAAGCCCCCGGAGGCGGAAGTAACATCCTCTTTTCACTCTCTGCGATATCACATTCAGATAAGTTGAAACTCAGACTTTGTATTATTATTCTTCGCGCATTAGCCTAAAGCGGTGGCATTGGAGTCGCCCACCGGCGAGTGTTGAATTAACCCGTACTTAAGAATACTTATTCTTGTCCCGTCCTAAAACGACGGTTATTTCCTTCTATAACAAAGGATTATTACTGCTTGTTCAGGCCTCCGCCGAAGCAAGCGTGGCATAGCATTAGCCGTTAGCTTGTTAGCTCGTCTGCTCTTTGTTAACGTTAGCTACACTGCTTACCGCTTGTTCAGGCCCTGCCCGAATCAAGCGTGGCCTAGCTTTAGCCGTTAGCTTGTTAGCTCGTCTGCTTCTTGTTAACTCTAGCTACAGTGCTTCGCCATGGATCCTCTGGCCTTCCTGCCGAGGCAATGTCCAGGCTGTCCAGGACTCATCGACGGACAGGATCTTCACCCTCTCTGTGTCGGCTGCATGGGCGTTGCACACGCCTTCTCTGCACTGAGTCCTCAGGGGAGAGCAGGACCCTTCTGTAACTTCTGCGTGGCCTACGACCACGATGTACTGGTACACCGGTTCTACCTAGCCAGGGCAGGCCTCGGGGCCTGCGCTCCACCAGGTGGGTCCACTGCTCTCAACCCCACAGCCCAGTCTTTCCTTCCCCAGGCGGACCGCACCGTTGGTCAAGGTGCGGCGCTGCCTTCCGGAGATCCGTTTGGCAAACAGCGCGCCATTCCAAGTCAAGATGGCGCCGTGCTACATGAGACACCGCCTGCCGCGCAACCGACCGCAGCTAGCTCCAGTGTCACTGGAGCTGGCGGGTCTGGTGAAGTCGCCGCTAAGAAGGCGACCAAGAAGGCTAACATCCCTCCGGTAGCCTTTTCCCCTTCGGGCGCGGTGCCCAAAAAGAAACGCTCGGATGTGACCGTCGGGGACGTTCCCCTCAACGTGAGCATCACCAAAACAGTCCAGACTTTCAGGCGCGAGTCGGACCTGAGCTCCTGTCAGAGCGAGGGTTCTGGTTCTGAATACTCTGGATACACGGCCGAGGAGGAGGAGGACTCCGTCGAGGACGAGGGTTCTCGACTCACGGTCACAGTGAAAGGTAATGCCCCTGCGGCTCCAGCACGTCAACTGGACGCCGCAGGGAGCTCCCAGTCCTCCTCAGGCACCACTGCCCCTCCACCCGCCAGTCAAGCGGGCGAAGCGGGAGCAGAGGACGTCGATTCTGCAGCAGAAATGCTGGATCATCTCACGGTCTACATGAGAGCTCTTGCCAGAGTTGGAGAGGAGTTGCCACCTCCTCTCCCCTCTGAAGAGGCCGAGGATGATGACGAAATGCCCGGGCAGGAGCCTTCGGTTCCCGCCCCGTATGTCCTCTCCAGGCTGCCGCTGGTGAAAGGATTCACCAAGGCCCTCCATTCCTCATGGAAGACACACAAAGACCCCAGGAAGCTGCCTTTTTCTGTGTTGGATGTGGTTGGCGGTGCGGAGGCAGGCATGTCCACCTGCCCTAACCTGGACCACCTGTTGGCACAATCCTTTCTGGGTTCCGTCAGACCCCAGTACAAGGATGTGGGCACGGCTAAAAACGGGCCGTTTGTCGGCCCCGTCGGCACCAACCCGCCGGGGTTCACTGTCCTGGAGGACAAGATGCAGTCGGACAGGGCTCGTAACGCCTACCGGTCCGCTGCTCTGGCTGCTAAGGACCTTAATCTTATCCAGCTCTTGCTAGCTTCCACCAAAGACCTGGTCAAAGGTCTGCCCACGGGGGAGCACACTGCGGAGCTAAACACCCTATTCGACATCATGCTGAAGGTCAATTGGCATGCGGTCAAGTGGATGGGCAGGTCCATGGATTATAACCTCCAAGCTGAGAGAGCCCGCTGGCTCGACTATGTCGACCTCGAGCCTAAGAGGGACGTGGGCGAGAAGCCTCTGGGTCCTCGCGGGGAGATGTATAAATCCCTCATCAACATGGAGAACAGTCCCACCACCCTCATGGGCGGCGGTTTGGAGCTGCTGCAGGGCAGAGTCACGTTCTTTAAGGCTGCTAAGGACATTGTCGAGTCCACCACAGTGCCACAGGAAGAACCGCAGCAAGCTAGGAGGGCGTCCCGCTCCTCCCGCGTCAAGGAAAGGGGCCGCTCTGCTTCTTTTAAGAAGCACTCGTCTTCCTCCAGGGGAGCCTCTGCAGCCAGGGCGCCTGACAGGCCCCGCAGCAAGGTTGTGGTTCCCGAGCGCGCTCAGCCGCGCCGCCCGTCCAAGGATGGCAGGCAGCCGTCTTCCTACCGCGGTGGCCGCGGTAGGGGACAGCGCAAATGACACTCGGAAGAGGGGGATTGTGCTGGGGCGGGGGTCCGAGGTGTCTCTCGGTCCCCCTCCCCCCAAACGAGGGCGTTTTTCTGTACCCCGTGTCGGGGAAATGAAAAGGTTGAATTTGATGCCTCCTGTGTCAGCAATAAATATGTTGAAAGAGCAAAGTCTGTCTCTGTCCAACTCTCTCGCACTAGCACAGACGACCCCATCGTGCATGCCTCCTGTAGTAATGATGAAGTCCTGTCAGGACTCGATAATCAATCACAGGTTTTATCAGCAACCAGTAATGTTATTGTCAAACAATTATGTGGTTCCTCAAGCGCGCGAGTGGGATATCCCTCGCGTCGACAATATGACTCCTTTATGCATGCCTCCTGTAAGAATGATGAAGTCCCGTCAGGACTCTTTAATCAGTCACAGGTTTTATCAGCAACCAGTAATGTTAACGTCAAACAATTATGTGGTTCCTCATGCGCGCGAGTGGATTTTCCCTCGCGTGAGCGATGCTATGAATTTAACTTTGAGTCAGAAATTCTGTCGGCCTACTATGAGCCCGGGTCAAGGGACAAGCATAAAGGCCTTAGAGCAGGTATTAAACGTAAAAGTTCCTCTCCTGTCAGGGGAGAATGCTTTAGTTGTGGGCGAGTCTGTTTATCAGTCGAATCGCTTTGCTCTTCCTGTTGCTCTATCGAGCGAAAACCGAACGCTTCCGGTTTCACCGGATACGGATTCGCTAGCTCCCCGCTTCCGGTCCGGCCGCAAAAAAGCTCCGCTAGTCAAGCGGTACAATCAGAAGGTGTTTCCGCCTTGCGGCCTATTGAACCCCTGCGCTCCGCATCCGGGTGTTCCGGATACGGATACGCAGGTTCCCCACTTCCGGTCCGGCCGCCAAAAAGCTCCGCCGTCACGGAAGCACAGTGGTGGGGTTTCTCTCGCTCAAAACACGCTAGCACGCTGCGCGCGCCAGTGGAAGTTATGCAACCCGAGCTATTGGGTATTTCGAACGATAACCAGGGGTTACAGGTTACAGTTCGCAGACATACCCCCGCTTTCGAGCAGGGTTATTCATACCAGGGCGCGTGGTTTAAAAGCAAGTCTTTTGAGAGAAGAGATCAGCTCCTTGCTAAGCAAGGGTGCTATAGTGGAGCTGGACAGGACCCAATCCCGCATGGGATTTTGGAGCCGTTATTTCCTGGTGCCCAAAAAGGGGGGGGGCTACGTCCCATCCTGGACCTAAAGGCACTAAACGTGTACCTGAAGAAATACGTTTTCAGGATGCTAACTGTACCCACCATGTTACGGTCGGTCAGGCAAGGGGATTTCCACTGTTCAGTGGATCTGAAGGATGCTTATCAGCACGTCCAGATTTATCCCCCACACAGGAAATTCCTACGGTTCGCCTTCGAGGGTCGCCTGTACGAGTATACAGTACTCCCTTTCGGTCTGTCACTGAGCCCGAGGGTTTTCGTGAAAGTGACCGAAGCGGCCATCGCCCCGCTGAGACAGCAGGGCGTCAGGTTGGCGACGTACATCGACGATTGGATGATTTCAGCGAGCTCCGCCCACGAAGTGGCGCGTCACACACAAGTGGTTTTGGCTCACCTGAAGGCCTTAGGTTTCATAGTCAACCACGGCAAGAGCATGCTGACTCCAGCAAGTCGTCTTACATTTATTGGGGTCCTTCTGGACTCATCCGACATGTCGGCCCGTCTCTCAGAGGAGAGGGTGGACAGGTTTCGGGAATGTCTCGACTCCTTTCAAGTGGGCCAGGAGGTCACTTACAGGAGTTGCATGGTACTGACGGGAATGATGGCTTCCGCAGTACATCTGTTGCGTTTGGGCAGGTTTCATATGAGACCTTTTCAAAGATGGATGTTATCCCTCGGGATCCCGCCCTCCTTGAAGTACAAGAAGGTTACGGTTTCCCCTTCCTGCGCGATCGCCCTGTCTCCATGGCTGGTGGAGGGGTTCCTCACCAGCGGAGTCTCGATTGGCGAGGTGGTTTCCCGCAAGTCGATCACGACAGACGCCAGTCTCAGTGGATGGGGAGCCACTTTCGAGGGGCGCACAGCGCAGGGGCTTTGGCCTCTGGAGATGAGGGGTCGTCACATCAACTATTTGGAGTTGATGGCTATACTCCTGGCGCTCAAGCATTTCGAGCCTTGGATTTTGCATTGTCACGTCCTGGTCAGGACAGACAATACGACGGCCATGTTTTATGTCAACAAACAGGGGGGCCTGTCGTCGTTGCCACTGGACCGTCTGGCTCGAGAATTGACGGTTTGGTGCTTGTCGCGCCTCAAGTCGATCAGGGCCTTACACGTCCCAGGTCTCCTCAACAGCGGAGCGGATCTCCTGTCCAGGGGAGGTTCTCGCTACGAGGATTGGTCTCTCCACCCCAGGGTGGCGAGCCAGATTTTTTGCAAGTTCGGTCAGCCAGTGGCGGACCTGTTTGCGTCAGCGGAGAACACGAAGTGTCCGTTGTTCTTCGCGGTGAAGGGCAGTCCTCCCTTGGGGTTGGACGCCTTAGCGCACACGTGGCCGAGAGGTCTACTGTACGCGTTTCCCCCCTTCGACTTAATCCGACCCACTCTGGAGAGAGTCAGGAGGTTCGGTCTGGAGATGCTCCTGGTGGCTCCCTACAAGGGCACGTGGAGGTCGGCGATCGCCCCTCTCCTTTGCGAACCGGGTTGGCAGCTGCCTCAGTGCAGGGATCTGTTGAGTCAGGCCAGGGGGGAGATCTTCCACCAAGACCTGCAGGTCCTAGACCTGTGGGTTTGGCACGTGAAAGGTTAAACCTGCTGGCGGCTGGTTTTTCTTCTGAAGTGGTTGCTACCATTCAGAGTGCTAAGGCGCCTTCTACGAGGGCGTCTTATGATGGAAGGTGGAATGCCTTTGAGGACTGGTGTGAGTCGCGTGTTCCACCGGTGGTGGCCCATGTGGCGTCAGCCCAGGAAATTCTGGAATTTATGCAGGACCGCTTGAGAAGTGGGCTTGCATTTTCTACCCTTAGGGGGTATTTGGCGGCTATTAATGCCTGTCACCTGGGGGTGGCGGGCAAGGCACCTTCTAAAGTCCCGGAGGTCATCAAGTTCATGCAAGGAGTTGAACGTTTGAGGCCGGTGACTAGGTCTTTGTTCCCAGTTTGGGATCTGCAGGTGGTTCTAGGGGGCCTATGTCGGGCTCCCTTTGAGCCGCTTGTAGGGATGCCTTTGAAACTTTTGAGTTTCAAGACGGCTCTTTTGCTGGCTTTGGCCACGGCTAAAAGAGTTGGTGACCTGCAAGCTCTCTCGGTGTCTGCGGAGTGCATGCAGTTTATGAACAATGATCTCAAGGTGTTGCTCAAGCCTCATCTTAAGTTTGTTCCTAAGAACATGGTGGTTCCTAAGGAGCCTGTTGTTCTTCTGGCTTTTCATCCTCCTCCGTTTGTCTCGGTGGAGGATGAACGGCTGAATTGCCTTTGTCCTGTCAGGGCATTGAAGGCCTACTGTGACAGGACTGCTGGTTCTAGAGCTTCTTCTCAGCTCTTCGTGGAAATGGGCAATGTTCTTGTCAGAAAGCCGGTGTCTAGACCCACTCTTTCGAGGTGGATTGTGGATGCTATTAGGCTGGCTTACTCTAGTGCGGGTGTGGAAGTGCCGGCGGCACTTAAAGCCCATAGCACTAGAGGTGTGGCTACTTCGTGGGCACTGGCAAAGGGAGTCTCCGTTCAGGAGATTTGTGTTTCGGCGAATTGGTCTTCGCCTTCTACCTTTGCAGCCTACTATCACCTGGATATCGAATCCTCTTCGCTAGCGCATTCGGTTCTGGGTGCAGTTGCCTCCTCTACGTCATAGAGGAGTCGGATCTTCCCCTCCCACAGGTGGGCATGTAGCCACCTGGGGTATTTTGGGGGGGACCCTGTGTTTTCCTTATATAGTGTGTCTTACTTATAAGGCGGACTTGTCCTTTTCATTTAGTTGAATGAGGCGGACTTCGGTCTGTCAGGGTCTCTCCTTATTTTCTCATGCCTTCACACCCAGGTCCGGTGGGCCTGGGACCTTCTGGGTGATGGGTCACGCCCGTTTGGGCTGTGCTCACCCGTATGAGGGGTGTGTGGGGGTATGAGAGTAGGTTGTGGCTTAGAGGGGAGTTTAAGAATCCCAAGTGGGAGGTCATCCTGGAATATTGACAGTAAACGGTAGGTTCCGTACGGAACCATTGTTTACTTAGATATGGAAGGATGACCTCCCACGTAATGCCCCTCTGTTTCACTGAATGTGGCAGAGAGTGGTATTAAGAGGATGTTACTTCCGCCTCCGGGGGCTTATATAGCCTGGAGGCGGGTCACTCCGGTTTGAGTGACAGGCCCTTCCTACCTACGTTAGTACGGGAGCTGAAGTAGTTTCTCTGAATGATCGCCAGGGGGCGTCATTACCCAAGTGGGAGGTCATCCTTCCATATCTAAGTAAACAATGGTTCCGTACGGAACCTACCGTTTTGGTTAATGGTTTACAATGGAGTTGTCATTGCGTGTTGTCATGCTCTGCAGAGCAAAATGGACACTCAAAGCAGAAAGATTATAATGAAAAACACATGCGACAGAAAACGATAGCATTAGCATTGGCTAGCCAAAGAAGAAGGAATAAAAACATGGATTTATTTGTATTTACAAACTGTCATTGACTTACTGGTCTGGAAAAGGATCATTTTTTGACGAGAGGCACAGCGCCTCAGCGCTGATGCAGCTGCAACCATGACGACGTTAGGTAAGAAAGACGTCTCATACAACTCTAATATAATAACGTTGGCATTCTTTCATTTCGGGGCCACAGGTTCGGGTCTCGGATCTCTCGTTCTGCTCGGGTATCGGATCTAATTTTTCTAATAACAGGCGGGGCCGTTCGGATCGGATCCATCATGTCTCGGGGCTGCTCGGGTAACGGTTCTCAAATTCCAAATGATAGACAGGGCCATATGGGTCCGGGTCCATTTCCCCCGGGTCCTTTTGGGTTCGGATAGTTGAAATTGGACCTGTGAAGACCTCTAGTCTGCATAGATCTCCATATATGGGCATAACATGGAATGCAGACAGACAGATACGGATATCTCCATACTGTATATGGGCATAAATGGACACAGGCAAACAGATGGTCAAAGATCTCCATATATGGGCATAAAATGGACGCAAAAAGACAGATACAGATATCTCCATATATGAGCATAAATGGACACAGGCAAACAGATGGTCAAAACGGGTCCTATGACAACAGGTATAATGGGGTTTGCATTAAAGGGGGAACCAGCACTGTGTCAGCACAGTCGGAGGCACAGACAGATACAGAGATCTCCATAATGGGCATAAAGGGACACAGACAAACAGATACAGAGATCTCCATATATGGGCATAAAATGGACGCAGACAGACAGATAACTCCATATATGGGCATACCGGTAAATGGACACAGGCAAACAGATGGTCAAAACGGGTCCTACAGAGATCTCCATATGGACATAAAATGGACATAGATAGACAGATATCCCCATATATGGGCATAAATGGACACACGCAAACAGATGGTCAAAACAGATCCTATGACAACAAGTATAATGGGGTTTGCATTAAAGGGCGGGGCATTCATCCCCTATTTACATTGTTCCCGAGTTGGTCAGGGCGCCGACTAGACGCTTCTTCTAGTCAATATTAATGATGCCCTGTTAGAGAGATCCCTGTGATGCCAGGGAGAACAAATCCCTTTTATGCCCATATATGGAGATATGGAGATCCCTGTGATGCCAGGGGAACAAATCCCTTTTATGCCCATATATGGAGATCCCTGTTGTCCACAAACCCTGATGTCCACATCCCTGTGGCACGACCTCACCCTTTAGGGCGAAGTTGCTTGTCGCCCTGAGGCGTCTTACTAGTATTAAAGCCTACACATTGAAGCAGAGTGTGTGTGTGTGTGTGTGTGTGTGTGTGTGTGTGTGTGTGTGTGTGTGTGTGCGCGTGTGTGTGTGTGTGTGTGCGTGTGCGTGTGCGTGTGTGTGTGTGTGTGTGCATGTGCGTGTACGTGTATGTGCACGTGCATGTACGTGTGTGTGTGTGTGTGTGTTTATTTGGCATCAGTAGAAAAAACTCACAGTAAGGGCTGGTACACACTACAAGATATTTTCTTCCGATTATGCTGTTGCCGACCATTTTTGGTACTCGCTGACATCTGATGCAAGATAGGGCTTTGCTTGCCGAGGTTTTGATCGTTGTGTATGATAAGCACTGCGAGAAGCATCGGTTTCAACCAATGAGAGAAGAGCTGAGCCAATCTTCCTTTCCGTGGGTGTATGTGTTGTGTTGTGTATGAAACCCAAAACAAACAGTGGAGACGATAACAGCATGGGCTGATATGGCTCCAAAGAAAGCGACGCAGAAAACAAAAAAATGCACATGGACCTAATAAAACTTTTATTAGAAAAGGATCTACTGGTTGACATCTGGCAGAGACGTAATCCTCAGTTTATCGTTCCAACTTTATACTCTGGTTTTAACTGAGTTTTCACACAAAATCCCCCTCATTGGCCAGAAGCTTGGCTATACAACTCGGCTATGAGACGAGTCCTGTGAAATGTCTTGCAATGTGTGATCCCTTCTCGGGGATTAATCGTGTAGTGAAAACCATAACGATATTATGACAGCCGATTTAAAGAAAAACAGAAAAACACTTGAATAGTGTGAAATACTTTAACAATCCGATGATACCCCGACCACTTCAATATCGTACACTACAGTGTGTTCCTGCCTCAAGGGAATATAATTTCTCATTTCTATGATTAAGACCAAGTCTGGGATACCAAAACTAAAATACAAGCGTGAAACTTTCAGAAAAGAGAATACATTTCTGCAAAACCTTAAAGAATAACTGAAGACACGAGATATGACTCTGGAAACATTTGTTTCTGTAGTGTAATCGTAATTGTACCACTAATTAAGTCATGAGGGATATATTTCCCCTTTGAACCGCCTCTTTTTTAACATAATGTCTGTGCAAGACGGCAAATACTAGGACATTTGGAGATTGGTTCTCTGGATGAGCACATTTGAGCATACCAATATCTCCCTGTGGGTGCTACAGTATAGCTATCTTGTAGCGCTGCAGCCGAAGCACCGTGATTGAACAGTATAGCCCAATGAATACAGATATATTTACCCACAGTGCTGCTCAGGGAAAGATTAATCCAATAGGCATCATTTCGTTTCCACCAAGTTGGGGGATTGTTGATGTACAAAATGTGCAGAAAATATTTAAGACCAAGCAGTTCACAGCAGCACTGGTGTACTATCCTTCAGTCAGTTCTTCTAAGGAAGGAGTAGCACTGTGGTATATAAGAGTGTCCCTCACGGCCTTATTGAACTGAGCTCAGTTTCATCACATCCAAGCACTGGGTAACACAGCCATCCTTTCTATTGCTAGCATCGCATTCACTACTCAGGTGCACAGAAGCGGATACCATTGCCACAGACTTCAGCACAAAAGAGCTCACCCCCAAAATGACTTATATTCCATCAATTTCACATGCACCGGAGAGTACTGAGCAATCTTCGGTCCTACTCTCACCTATGATCATGAAGTGTGGGTCATGACTAAAAGAATAAGGTTGCGGATACAAGCAGACGAAATTTGTTTTCTCAGACGGGTGGCTGGCATCTGCCTTAGCGATAAGGTGGGAATTTCAGTCACCCGAGAGAGACACGGAGCAGAGCCGCTGCTCCTTCACTTGGAAAGGAGCCAGCTTAGGTGGTTCAGGCTATTAGGATGCCTCCCGAGTGTCTCCCTAGGGAGGTCCTCGCTGCATGTCCCACTTGGAGAGACCCTGTGGCAGACCAAGGACAAAATGGGGGATTACTTCTCCACACAGCCTGGGAACGCCTAAAAAAGAAAAGAAAAGGAAAAGAAAACATGATTTGAAGGCTTCATGGGGTGCGTAATTGATAGAAAATGTATTTTTTGGGGGTGAACTACTCCTTTCAGAACTGAGGCTGATTCTACAATTGTCTTCTAAATCAGTAGTTCTCAAACTTCTTTGTGCCAAGGACTCCCAAAATCATATGAATTATTTTAAGTTTTTCAAACACTTTTTTCAAAGAATCTTAAAGAAATAGTAGATATATATATTTTTTTGAGAACCACTGTTCTAAACCAAAAAATACTTATGTTGCTATATATTTATATTGAATCATCAAATCATTTAAGGCCATCTAGTCTTATTTCAACCGCGTCATTGTAGTTAAGCCGTACGCATTGGTGCAAAGACACTTTCTCGCCTAGGCAATCTAGATTTACAGATTTTGAGCTGATGGTTCACTGGCAGAAGTATAAACGTTATACTTTATCTTGTACCATGTCCTTAGATACTGTTAATGAAGCAAGAATGAAGGTTCAACTTGAAGGAACAGTTACTAGAATAAAAGAAAGAAAATCAAACGCTATGTGAGTACTGTAACAACAACATACATTATGAATTCTACTCTAACACATCCACAGGCGCGCACACACAGTAGCCTATATATTCTTTGCAATTTAGTATATTCTATGCAGCTTTTGTTAAAATAAAATAAGTCATGTTCTCTTTTAAATAATCTGTGTCTACTTCGTCATTCGGCATTCATATTCATGCACCCCACACATGCACTTATCGTTAACACTTTTTTGTTTTAAGTTACACTGTTGCATCATGAAACAGAAAAATGACTTTGCCATTCCAAATCACACTTTCCTGCTAAGGATTATGCTCACTGGTATGTTTAAAGCTCTATGTCACTGCCAGTCCAGACTGTTCTTTATTCATCACTCTATTATTCCCATCTCTCCTTCTTCTCTGTGGGAATAAAAATTGTATTTTAAGACTAGTAGATCAACTGTTGAAAAGTGCATAGGTGAAGCATAGGTGAAGCAAAACAATATCATAGAAAAACAATAAAAGTGTCTACACACTGTCTGATTTGCATAGTAAATGAGATTACTGATTAAACCATGCAATGTTTTGGTCACCAAGACCATGGTACAACTGTCTGACTGACTGTATCCGCCAGGCCAAAGGCATGGCCGATGTTTTGCACCCTGCCTGTCCGTCTGTGTGTGTGTGTCTGCAACAAGCCAATCTCTGGCATTGTTGGCCCGATGACAGCGAAATTGTGCACAGTGCACTGCACACACACTCCCTGGATGCTAGAGCAGAACCTCACATTTTTCAGATCGGCCTGTTATAGCTCCACCAGGAGGCTAATTTTTGCAAAACATTTCTTTCCCCCAATTGATTTTGTCATCATCACGCAAATTGGTACTGCCCTACTTCATCATACGTACAACATTGGTGAAGATAGCAGATTTACAATCAGCTATTTTCACTATTTTGTTATAATAATAATGTTCTTTTTTTTTTTACATACAGGGTTTCCACCCGACAGCAACAATATCAGTAACTCTGTCAGACTGGCGAACAGTGCTTGAAGAAGGTCTTGGTGACCAACACATTGCATCCTTTAATAAATTATCTCAAGTCACAGTGGGCGAGTGCTTTTATTGTTTTTCTAAGACTAGTAGGACAAAATATTGAGACAAGTAGGCAAGATATTAATCTTGCCTAAGATAAGACAGTATCTAATCTTGCATGGTAAATCTGTAGTGCCAGTGTGTTGCTTACTAGTCGGTGGCGCCATCTAATAATTCTCCTTAACATAATTACTGTATCTCTAGCATTGAAACATGCTGTAAAACACTCAAGTGATTTGCCTGCACCTCGTTGGCCATTGTGACAGCTTTATCCGTACAGAGCTTGAGCTGTCAGCAATGTAAACTGACACTACACACTGGCAGTCAACATAAAGTGAAACAGGCATCCCCACTGTGAGAATGAAATTAAAACACAGTGTGGAAGCTTGAAAGCCATCCTTAGTACTCCATCTTGGATATGTCTAGTCAGCGAAATGAGTTCTTCACAGCAGCATAGAACTTGGAGTGACCTTGATGTTTTTCCACCTGGATAAGCAGCAACATTTCAGATGATGATATTCACAAAATTCAGCACCTGGTGAGATCTATTGGGTCAAGCTGTTGTTAAACAAGAGATGCATTTGCCATAGCTAAGGTAACATGAAGAAACCCCTCAGTAACTGTGGTGCCTAGCAGGGAATGAACATTGTCTTTTGAAGTCGGTGCTAAGAGGTGAAGAAATAATAATCCACTTTGAGACAGGGAGTGCTGTCAGACATTTTTTTGTAAGCCATTTGATGAGGGCTAGAGTAGAGTGTGGCAATGATAATGCTTATTCTTTGCCTGTCTGACCCTTTGTATACTGCAAAGTTTCGGATTCAAATCCGGGGGAGAGAGGAGGAAAGTTACATGGTGCTGCTTTAATTCAAGAGTAATAATATTGTTTTAGCAGTGACCCTGTAACAAATTAATGCCATTTTGAGATGCGGGAAGACACTGAATAGGTCCGTTTCAGTGCCTTCAACTGACCACAGTAACCACTTTCAACATGTCATTATAGGTGAAATGTTTAATATTTCAAATATACATTAATTTCAAATATTTTCAAACATTCAAAGATGGTGAAAATAGCTGTGAGCTTAAATTGGCTACCTTAGCTATTTTTGACAATAAGGCTTTAGTGCTTACATACTGTACACACATACATAATGTGCCGTGGAAATACTTGCTTGATTTTATGCTTGTGGCTTCCATTTAAAATGTCAGATGTTGCCAAGGTAGCTATTGCACTGTTTTCACTCAATCCTGACAGTGGCTCTTAACAGAGTCCCAGACCTGCAGTGCTAATTAATCTCAGCAGGGTAATACATTTTGCAGCAGAACCAGCAACCAGCAGCCCTCTCTAGTAGGAAAGCATGGATTTCCTACTACAGACTGCAATGGCTCCAGCGGGCAGCTTATAAATGTACTGTTTGTGAGCTAAGAACTTTCTAAGGGAACTCTGAAGTGGAAATAAAGATTTAAATCGTTGCCTGGAAGCACCTGTGCTCTATCATGGGGATACAACATCTCCGGGAAACATTGGAAGTGAAATTCATGAGACAAATATTTGCACCAAAAGATAAAGAGAAAGAGCCAGGGATTTGTGTGCCACGGCTCACTGAGCACTGCTGAGTTTTTATTATTGGTCTCTCAGCTGGATCAAAGCAGAATGGACACAGGGATCTTTCATGTGTAACAGCATTGCAACCTCTTTCAGAAACCACTGGATTTTAAATGTAATGTATCATAAGTATAATGGGAAATTATTGATTCATGGCTATCATTATGTAACCGAAGGATTTGCTTGATATAAATACACCATTCTGTAATACTCTTGTATCAAAACCTATTTGCAACATTGTTGTTAGAACGTGTTATTGACTGTCTGCACACTCAAAAGACAGCAGATGTGCCTTTTCTTTAAACATTGTAGACATACAGTATTTCATCATGTCCAAACATGTTGCAATAAATAGGTTTTGAATGGCACAGCTTAACTAATTTAGGCTGAGTAATTGATAAACACTTTCCACACATAATCCACAATTTGATGTGTGGATTCTTAAACGATCGTGATGGTTTCATAATAAACTCGATCAATTACTGAAAGCTGGTAAATAGATGAAAATGAAAAGCTCCCTCTCTTGCTCTTTCTTTCTTTCTCTGCCCAGTGTTTCTGCTGTGTCTCCGCTGTGTTCTGCTAACACAGCGGAGCATTTTCCAGGAGTTGCCATAGAGATGACAACTGCAGACATCGGGGTCAGGGATGATCCGTTCCAGCGCACATTACGACAAGCAGGGGCGTCACAACAAGGGGTAGGAAAGTGGGACTGAGTTACTGGGGCCCAAGGTTGGAGGGGCCCTAATAACTTTATCTATTGAAAAATAGCTATTTTTGAAAAGTCGTGAAAATGTGTAAAAATCTTTGAATATATGTATTTTTTTCAGCGAACATTTCTAACTCAAATTTTGCTTCTGGGGTTCCCTGGAACTAAATATTTTGAGATCAGGGTCCGTGGCCAAATACATATCATCTTGGGGGTCCTTGACATATGGTTTCTTGCACACATTTTCACGATTTTTCAAAAATAGCAGATCTACAAGCTCACAGCGCGGCACTCGGTGCCGCGCTGTGAGCTTGTATATCTGCTATTTTTCAATAGTTAACATTCATGGGGGGCCCGCAGTGAATCCTTGTACCCAGGGCCCAGAATTTGGTGTGACGCCCCTGACGACAAGCACATCAAATAGTAGACAATGTGCTCAAGTCCATTAGGACGGCAATGTGGTGCTTATTTTGGTAAAGGAGAACGTCCTCCACAAGTATTCTGTCCATTTTTTGACAATGAATTTTATACTGAAAACCAAGGGGAGATAAAGGATGCATTGTACAGTAGCAACGCAAAACAGTGCACTTTTGTTTTGTTATTGTTAACAACAATAAAAGCATTTCATTCAGAGTTCAGAGCGCCAGTTCTGAAACATACAGCTGCACAGGTTTGTCTTGCAGTGGGACACATTAACAATAATAAACAGTAGCTCTCACAGGAATCAAACCTGTAACCTTTCAGTCACAGGAGGGACTGTCACTGTTCTACCCGCATATTGCAATATTTAGTTAGAAAGCATTATTTCATCATTATGACTCTCAATATAATTGTCTCCACCAGCCAAAGGCTGAGGGAGAGTATGTTTTCCCCTCCGTCCGTCCGTCCGTGCGTGCGTGCGTCCGTCCGTCCGTCCGTGCGTGCGTCCGTGCGTCCTCGCAGTTTGTGAGCAGCTAATCTCAGTCACCGTTGGCCCGATCGCTGCCAAACTGAGCACACACACTCCCTGGATGCCAATCTAGAACCTCTGCCCCACATTTTTCAAATCAGCCTCATGGTGGCGCTATAACAGGCCGATTTGTGTGGCCTGGTTGTTACCAGCTAATCTCTGGCGCCGTTGGCCCGATCGCTGCCAAACTGAGCACACACACTCCCTGGATGCTAATTCAGAACCTCTGCCCCACATTTTTTAAATCAGCCTCATGGTGGCGCTATAACAGGCCGATTTGTGTGGCCTGGTGGAGACCTGTGCTCGGAAGAGCACTGCTTCTAGTTATCTATTCTTTTGTATGAAGAACATTATTGGATTCAATCTCCTCAACCAGGCTGTGCTGTAGGTACACAGCTACACAGAGCTACAGTGTAAAACAATTTACCTCTACCAGAGGTCTGCTATTTTCGATGCTTGATTTCTACACAGAGAGGGCAATTCCTTCAACATAAGATGCTGCATTCAAGTTCAGGATAGTTTGGATAAGGCACATCTCTTGAACGCTGTAGGTATGGAATGGAAAGAGGGCATTTCTTTCACCACAGTAAAAATGCATTCCTGGTCTGGAGAGGGCACTTTCTACAGACGGGTAAAAGGGCAGGGGCTCAAGCCCCCTTTGATGTCTATGTGTGCACGTGCCTGGTGTGGTATGCATGTACAAATGTAAAGTGTTAAAGTGGGATCAGTAGCATTAAATCATGAGATGTATCAATATTGAATACCAATGCTATTCACATGCATCTTGATTTCATTTGGTAATGACTATCTGCACGAACACCTCGACATACATTGTGACACAGCTATTTATATACTGGGCTATATCTCTGCTTATTTTCAGTAGGTTTTCTTTTGAGCGGTGCTAACCGTGCACACGCACCACACACACACACACACACACACACACACACACACACACACACACACACACACACACACACACACACACACACACACACACACACACCCTGAGGAAAAGCCTGCTCTAATTCAATCCACAAGACTCAATAACTACTTGAATGATTAAATCTTGTAATGCGAGAACAACATAAAACGAAAAAGGAAAATAATAACTAAATAAAAGTGGGCACAAATGCCCACCTTTCACTCAATCATATCATGATCAGCTTTAGGAATTACATTACATCCACTGTTGGCTGCAGTAGCATTTCAAAGAATGTTCGATTTCCGTAACATGTAAAACAGCACAATCTGAGCACAATCTTGAGTGAATCGTTAATTAAGAAAAAAATCTGACTAACTCCGTGCAAAGGCTTGCTTTGTGGTCATTGATGTATTCTCACATGTATGACAAATCAAACCTTCATCTAGATGAGCCTAACCATCTTGAGAAGAAGTCAGTTTCCCTACAAGTTTCCCTGAAAGCAATTCCAATAAAACAATATTGCCTTATGTTAATTCTTGTTGTGAAGCCCCATGGCTTCATCCTTTATCCTTACCCCAGTCTCTTGTGCTTTTATGGAGTATGTGCCAAAGAGATGATAGATGAAACTCTGAACAAAACTAACTGAGAACTAGAAAGGTGCACAGATCTCTCTACTAAGCCTGGAAAAAGTACTCAAATGTATTACTTCATTAAAAGATCAATACTGCAAAATAGAAATACTCTGTTAGGGTGCCCTCAGACCAAAATACCTATGAGAGTGGAATCCGCGTTCCTCCAATGCATTTCAATGAGAAGGGAGCGTTTTTTGCAGAAATCCTCTGCTGGCATGAAACCGCTTCACTCTCATTGAAATGCATTGGCGGAACGCGGATTCCACTCTCATAGGTATTTTGGTGTGAGGGCAGCCTTACAAGTAAAAGTCTGGAATTTAAAATGTACTTGAGTAAAAGTACAAAAGTATTGGCATCAAAATGTACGTTGTAAGTATACCAAAAGCAAAAGTACAAAATGTTTGAAAATATCAGTTCTACAAGCTCACAAAACACCGCGACATGTTGTGAGCTTGTAGATCTTCTATTTTCAAATAGAAGATCTTTTTATCTCTCTTTATCTTTTTTATACTTTTATAATAAAAGTATAAAATAGAGCTAAAGTGGTTCATGTATGTTTTATAATACTATAATTTATATCTGCAAAGTAACTAGTAGGCCTAACTAAAGTGTCCAATAATTGAGGTGGAGTAAATGTACAATATTTGGATCCGAGATGTAGTGGAGTAGAAGTACAAGTATTGTAAATTGGAAATACTCAAGTAAAGTACGAATACCTCAAAATTGTACTTATGCATGTGTGTGTGTGTGTGTGTGTGTGTGTGTGTGTGTGTGTGTGTGTGTGTTTAAAGAAATAGGTCCCATCCACACATTTTGGAAGGCACTTAAAGGCACGCAGTATGGCTTTATGTTGGACAAAATATGTAGGAGTAGTGGAAAAAGGTGTTTTTTGAAGATAATTCAAAATGTCAGAAATGTAGTCAGGCAGAAATGGGAATAGCATAGCCTATGGGGAGTTTACAGCACCGCCATGAGGCCGATTTGAAAAATGTGGGGTGGTGGTTCTTGCTTGGCCTTGGGAGTGTGCTTGCAATGTGTTTCACGTCCAGTGGCACCCGAGATTAGCTGTTCACAGGTGGGCGGACAAACTCACAGCAGTGAAAACATAATCCCTCGCCTTTGGCCGTTCGCTGCCAGGGACCTCGTACATCTGTATAAACATGAAATGTTCCTGGACTTCTGTTGGCATATTTGGGTAACAGGCTAGTATCAATGAGTTTATTACATTAATACCCCCCTGTAAAGCACGTCAGCCTGTCAGCTTCTGTTCATTCTTCAGCCAGGTACAGGCCTAATACATGTTATGAGTGTTTAGTTAAAGGTAGGGCAAGTGATATTCTTTTGTTTAAAACAAATAAAGTGTGTTAAAAGGTTCAAGCATTATATTCTGATAGCAAGCTCCGCTATATAGTGTTTATTCAGTAACAGGGGTCGCCTTGTCTCTCCAGCTCTTTAATAAAGAATAATTGTATCATGTATTGAGTACTAGGGATGTTAATCGACGCATTATTGGCGAATCGACGCGTCGCGGCCGAAAATCGACGCGTCGATCGACTTTTTTCACTTTTTTTTTCGCTAAGCAGCAGCTGAGAGGAGAGCAGCACAACGGTGCATTACTTTAAACAACACAACGTATGCTGCACCCATCAGAACTTGCATCAAAGCTCTAATAATAATGATAATACATAATTGCTATTCCTTGTTAGCATGGAGTCTGTTCTCTAGAGACTAGAAGCGGAGTGACAATAAGTCCATGGAACGTGCGGGAGCGCTGACCGCTCGCTCTCATATATCCCCGGTGTGTCGCATTAACGTTAAAGAGTAGTGTGGTTTGTGATCATCGCACACAACGGCGACGCTGCCATTAACAAGCGAGCTTTCGTGTCAAGCGTGCATGCAGAGGCAGGAGGTAAACAAAAGCATCCACTTCATAGAGTCAGGCAGGTCAGCGCGCACTTCTATGACGCGCCCGGTCCAGCAGTGTTTCTCAACCAGTAGTCCGCGGACCTGACTAGCGCCGCATGCATGCGAATGCACAACACATGCAGGCATGCACTCGTCTCCGACACAGACACAGACACACACACACACACACACACACACACACACACACACACACACACACACACACACACACACACACACACGGTCCTCTCACATATGGAAAACATTAACGCTTATAACGTTTTTGAACGATTAAAACCTTTTTTGGGGGAAAAACTTTTGAAAAATAAAAAAATATATATATTTTTCGACTTTTCGACTCGTACTTTTTGAGTCGCGGTGAGCGTGAGTCGATCGACGCGTCGATTTCCGATTTTTTTTCACATCCCTATTGAGTACACAGTGTACTTCCCTGTAGCTGTTTCTGTAAACTGATAATAAAGTATTCAATCAATGAATTAATAAATCAGTACCCATTTGGTTTTCAAGATACTCACGGGACCAGTGCCTGTCAAACTACAGTACTGGCCCGCTGACACGCCCGAAATTATAATAGTATGATACAGTAGGTCACGTGGTCTCTCTGAAAACGGTCTGAAATAGTCTGAAACTCAAGTCGCAGTGTAATCTGCCCCTCGCCCCCCAACAACAGCTGACCAGAACAGTAAGTAGTCTAAGTACAGTCAATTAATTTGATTGGCTTATAATTGCACATTCCCACAATGACATCATAAAGTTTGCCAGCCAAAATAGAATGGTGGTTGGTAGATTAGCCGTGAAATTTCTATTATTGTATTGTGATCTGAGACATAATATTATGTTTATAAACATGAGCCCGCCGCCCCTCCTTCTTGGACAGCGCCGTTGTTTTTTTGTTTTTTTTTCCCAGGTCATTAGCTCACCGTGATTTTCTCGATCTCCGTTGGGATAGAGTGGTGGTTTTGGTCGAGCATCGATCTCCCCGTGCGTTTCGCGTGCGCGATCCGCGCGCATAACGATCCATGCATATAGTCCAGGAGTGACTGAACAGTCGATGTGTCCACTTTGGATAGCCTAGCACCTAGCACTCCAGCTCTGCTAGTGCTAACGTCCAAACAACAAGTGGGTGGGAGGAAGGAAGGCTGACGAAGGAAACGCCATGAGAGTCACTTCTGTTTCATGTCAGAGCAGCCACGAGCCACCGATGGACGAGCGGTGACTAGGGAAGGTTAGACGATCGCCGATTTTCGGATCAAAATCATTTATTCCGGTTTTAATGACAAAGTCCGGGAAAGTACGGCGCGGCTGAGACTCCTTGCTGGGATGTGCGATATACTACGGTTTTAACATTAAGGGGCTCCCTGTGGCTTGGAAAGGGTTAACTCATATTTTAAGATGACTTTTTAAAGTGACAGTACCCCTTTAAAAACTTTCTTTTAGCATTATTGTATAACTTTACCTCTGTACTTTTTGAAAAATGTTAATAAAGTATTCAATAACATAAAAGCATACAATAACTGAGAGGATCTATGTTCACCCAGCTCCACCATAACACTATTCACACTTCAAACATAGCCTCCTGCATATTAAAGGCCTAGTCAGTGATACAAATATAATCAAATGGTATAGCCACAAACAAATATATATTTATTTTATTATCGACTTAGATTGATTGATTCCATTCTAGTGACACAGACAAGACAACACGTCATATTTGAAGTGTTACTGTACATTGGGGCTGTGATAGCTGAATGGCATATTTTTCATCTAGACTAAAGAATTGACTCTGTGTATGTGAAAATAACCATAATTTAAATGTGTTCAAGAAAACCACAGTGTTGGCCTTTAAGGCAGATTGAGATGTATCTGTGGAAACACAATCCACATGTGATACAGACAACAATGGAAAACACAGATTGTATCCTCACAGATTAAATAAGCATGAACTGCATCCACTATTTTCCTCTATCCTGCCATGCAGTTGAAAATAAATTCTTCTTCATATACTGTAGTAGCCTAGTAACAACAGCAACAACAGAGTTCGTCTTTGATTATTTAAGTAGCAAGACATTACAGATCTTATTTATTTTTATGCTTTTGACAGTCAGCAACATAGAAATGTGAAAGAATATAATTATAGTAACTAGATTATTGTTGTATTCTCCATCAGGATCTAAACATTACCTTTCAACAAGAATGTTTTGTCTTTTTATTTTTACCTTGAAATTCTACTTGATCAGTCATTGAATGGAATAGTAATGTCTATACAGAATTCTTTGAGAAACACATATGGGTATTTGGGGGCGCGACTGAGTCTGTACATGACCATTGGGATTTTCTGTCCTATAGTAGTTCAAGTCTATGGTAACTGCAACATGGACCATGGCAAGTTTTCTCATTCCAAAAGCTCCTTTGAATTGAATTGAAATTGACAATGAAGACGGGACGTCAAACTATTTGTTGTTCAAGCTCCCGAGCCACAAGGAGCCAAATCCATGCAAGAAGCACCTTCGTTTGCACCGCCAACACTCAATATTGGACACATTCATCATAGTTAAGATTTGGGGGTTAACTCAACACACTTTTCCTTGATGACTAATTTGACACATAGTAATGTCAGTCTGTAGTTCTATGCTTCTTGTCGAGCAAGCAGCAAGTAGTCGTGACGGTGGTGCTGTGTAGACTGTATACATTATATTTGAACTCTCTTCGATCTATAACTGTTCTATTGATCTAATTTAGCAATTGTACAAATGTGCTGCGTTGTCGGATGCAATAGCAAGTGTTCAGACTTTGGAGTTAACAAATTCATTTCTAAATATGATGGTCCACCGCCAAGAATGACTTAAGTCGATAGTCTTTCAGCTTTTTCAGTGGTTTAGGCTTGATGCCACACTCCCGCACTCATGTTTCCAGGACTACAAATCCCAGAACACAACCGGAAATTACCCCAAATATTGAGCAGCACCTGGCTGCAGACACTAGGGTCCTGTTGAGGTCCACGGGAGACAGGAACCTCAACAAGTGGCAGGAAGTGACCTCACAGTGCGCAAGTGACTTCATGCCGCTTGTGGAGGTCACGTGACGTCTCTGCCTTGCAGTCCAAGGCACTACAGTCCCTTTGAGCCGCATTGTTGCTATGTGTACATGTTATCTTTTAGACAACCCAACTCTACCCCTAACCCTAAACTTAACCTCCATGGGGTAGAGCAAGAAAGAGGTGTGAGGTCACTTCCTGCCACTTGTTGAGGTTCCTGTCTCCCGTGGACCTCAACAGGACCCTAGTGGCTGCAGCCAGGTAGTCTAGCAAATATTCCGCTCCGCCCGGCCCGTGATTTAACAGTCTTAGGAAAAAAAAAACATTTATCTCTGATTCTTTTTTGGGTGGCAACTGTATAATTGCAATACACTCGAGGGAGGGTACCTTTATCATGATTATTGGCACTGTTCTTTATTTATAACTGTCTTTACAGTGAGTCACAGCCACATCAAACAAGATGGCGACCGGAACTACATCACCTCGGGGTGAGTACCCGTCCGAAGGTGTTATGTCACTGTAGCAAAAGAAAAATGTGTGATCACTGCTGAAACAATAAAGTCTGGAATCAGAATAACCTTTTTTCATGGCAGCCATTTTAAACACAAAGGAGGGGGTGCACGCCTGGATTGGTGCGGTGCTAACCACTGCAGATAATAATGTTAAAAAAATAGGCCACACAGAGCTGTTCAGCCACGATGCAAATCATTTATTTAAACAACCAAAGTTTAAACTGTAACAGTCTTCCTCAGGTTTTAACAAACTCATTAAACCCATGAGGAAGACAAGACTTAATCAAAACATTGGTTGTTTAAAAAAAATATTTGCAACGTGGCTGAACCGCTCCGTGCACACAATCTTTTACAACATACACAATAACATTGTTATGTTTGACCTGAATGAAACACAATCTTAATTAGTATCATTGGTAACACCTGTGTTTACCCAACATTTTTGTCAGAATGGCTACTGTGAAAATGGTCTATACACACTTGAATCTTTAACATATAGCAATGTAATTGCACACAGCTGCAGAGGAAGTAAAAGTGAAATGAAAATAATTTAGAAGACCACCCAATGAGACAACCAGGGTTCCCTGGCCTCAACAATTTTGATAGAGCAAATTCTCAAAAGATTAAAATAAAATATGCTTTGCATCACTAGAAGGCATGTATTGGCCTAATTTCCACAAGTATATGTCCCTAACCAAAGCACAATTACAGCTTGGCAACTAGACTTAGAGAATGAACTTCTGAGCCTCTAAACAAATAGGCTTTCAATTCCACTGCCAATCATTATGTTAATTCGCTAATACAGATTAAAAAGTAATTGGCAACAATGTGTACACATAATAATCTGTCTAGGCTGGGTGCCATGCAAAAGATAAGAATAGGCTGCAAATATGTCCAGTGTAGGACATTATATTATATGCTTCATTACACTTTTATTCCCAGAGTTTATTAAAAAATATATTCTTCTAGAGTTGCCCATCTGTGGCATTATCTTCCGGATTCATTTTACCTCATTTAGTCTAATTTCACTTTACAAACAATAATGAGCTGTCAATTTAGCCTACATAGAATGTGAAAACGTACTATCCTTTAGGGGCCATTAGAACTCTCATATAATAAACATACATCCAGAAATCAGAGCCTTGCTTAAAGCCTTTTCTGCTGAGCAGTACCAATATCTAATGGTCGCTACTCGCAGACAAATGTACACTTATTGCTGTGGAAACCTAATCCTGATTAGGTTAGCAACAGTATGTGTGTGACACACACCCGCACGCACACTTCCTGGTGATAAGTTACATGAGTGCCCATGAATACATACCGTATTACATTTAAGAATACAATATAAACACAATCATTGTTTAGTTGATAGCCTATCATAATTGGCACTTGTCACTTCAGAGGGAGGGACAGTCCATTGAACATATGGGCGATTTATTTGTGTCCCCAATTGTAAGTAATTATTTCTAGGCTTGAGTACTTGTGACATGTTCAATAGAACCTTTTAACCCAGAATACGGTACACAGAAATGAATCCACATACACTATATTTATACATAAATTCAGTGCATCAGTTATGGTAATTGGACAGATGTATTTAGTTGATTACTAAAAACCTATGAGAATGTATTTGTCAATTAATTGACATAAAAACATGCTTCCCAATTATTTGATTAACCCAAAGAGTAACAAACAGATATAACAATTCCTAAGAAAATAGTTACTTTCAACTAACTGAATTTAGTTGTCACCCGACAAATTGGTAGACACATACAGTATCTGCGATTGTGTGGCTATGCAAGACTAGTAGACCAAACTAGACCCACATTTTCAGTTTGTGATATCATCATCAGCTGTATTCAGGTTGTTTTGAATCCATTCACTTATGGAATGGCTCACAGTCAAGCACTTCAAAAGCATTTTGCCATTGAGCATTGATTAAATGTTTTCGTCCATAAACAAGTCTTCTACAAGGACAAAGATGAAATGATGGTAGAGTATTGATGCATTGTACATCTTCTCATTTCTCCTTATAATTATTCTAATAGGTTCCTTAGTGCCCCATAATGTAACTTTCTTTTGATTCATGGTACAGCATGGACATCCTGGTTGCTTGGTCTACTGTATACCTTCCCGTCTCATACACGCCATAGTGATGTTTTAAGAATCCAGTATCCAGTATATAAACTCCTTTACCTTCTACAGTATGTTCCTCAGTGTTCAATTATCCATCTACTGTACAACCCGTAGGATCCATTTGGTTACATTTAAATTTGTATGGTTAAATAAGCTCTGAGGATTCTCCATATTGGACAAAGTGAATTGAAAATGTGGCTTGTGACAAGTACTTTGCAAGTACCTTGCACCATTGAGACCATTGTGTCTCAGAATCCCCCTGCATACTATGTACAATATATAGTCAGTGAGTGCACATCTCAGACTTTCAATTTGGCCTCTCTATTCAGATTCTTTAGATTCCCAGAACCCAATAAGCACAGTAAAACCATAAACACGCCAGAGCAGAAAATGATTTGAGAAATATTTCTTATTCAGGTGGACAGCCATTGAAAATGGATGAGGGCATTTCTTACAGTGAGAGTGAAATAGAAAGTCACAAATAGATCACCATGACGTCTCTTCTCCAGGTGTTGACGAAACAGATGTTGCATTAACGGGGGTGAAGCAGTTCACTTGTAACAGATGGATACAGCGTTAAAATAGTTATTCAGGATACAATACAATTAAGACAGTGTTACTTATTCTTCATTTGTGTTTAAGTACAAGTTCATACAAGAGAAAGTAATTGGGAAAGCTACACTGCATGTGCGTATGAAACTGTTGAACTGGTTGAACTGGTAGAACTGTGAAGCCTGCAGGGCAAAGCCACCTCAAGAACTGGGCTGTTCATTTCACGGCTGGGCCAGCGGGGTGGGTGAGGTGCTCTCTCTCTCTCTCCCCATTTACAACATCTTCCTCTTCTCAAACTCCTGTCAAAGTGGACAATAGAGAGAGAGAGAAAAAAGTAAATGAAAAATGAGAGCGTGAGAAAGACAGGAAATGATTTATTCATGGCCAATTCTAACAACTTGTTTTCATCTCCAGTTTCAGATCTGCTGTTCAGAAGAAATGGGGGTCTATCATTAAGAGACCACGATGAGGCTTTCTTTTCCCCTGGGGGAAGTGAAATCATGTGTGTCGGATAAACCGTAATATGTTAAGAGCATGAAAATAGCTTCTACTTCCCTATACCATCAACTCTATTTTCACAACATGAGATTGTACATCTGCTATTCTCACTATTTTTGTGAAGCAAAAAATTAAATAAAATAGGGACACCACACCAGGCTGAAATGAGTCTAGTCAGTTGAGTTTTATAAACCTTAAACCAATGAAAATGATCAACAAGCGCTTGTGATCTAAATGACTACATTGGATCCATTGGAACACCACTGTTACTTTTTTCCAATTCCTGAATAATAACGATTTTGGACATAAAAGGTTTCTGGTCAACAGCTGTTTTTAAGCACTACACACAGAAGAAAAGGCTCACACTTGTCAGAGGTCACTGAACAGTTCAGGTTAGAGAGTTAACAGCAAAGAGTTCAATAATATGACAGCAAAATGACAAAGCATTATGTCAGCCATTACACAGAGGATGTAGTCATTTACATATGCAATTCAAAAAATATCAAACAAGCTGCATGCAGGATGATAGAATGTCATTCCCTCTAGAATTTCCCATTCCACAGAAATATTCCTTTATGCAAATGCATTTATCAGGTCTAAAGAACACACACACACTCACACACAGATGTCGACCCATTCTATATTACTTGTGAATACGCGGTGGCCTACTGCCATCTTGTGGAGAAAGTTATCTTCATAATCCTCCAGTCTGCAGTAAGCTACTGTAAACTACCTTAAAAACCTGTGAGGAAACTCTAATGTCCTTCAGTCTCTGTCCTCAGCTTTGTCACAGAGGGAAGGAGGTGTGTGAGAGCAGAAACATTGAGAGAAGACCGTCAGAGAAGCAGGTACACAACTTACAAACTTCACCATTACAACATACAATGTTCAGACTAAATTAACACACAATATGCACATGCATGCCTTGATGATATACTAAACACAGGTGAGTATATCAGGCGAGGATAATTCAAGGGTACAAGAGCCTGATCTTAGAAACTAGTAGTGTGTCGGACTCTGCTTTAAAAAGCTTTTATGCGAGACAATTACCAAATATAGAAGAGGAGAGATGGAGAGGGCCTGAATAAGACAAGATAAGTCTAGAGGAAGTGGGGGTAGAAAATAAGGGAAATGGGGCATGTCAATCAAAAGTGCTGTATTGTATTTCTCACACAAATATAAGTAAAGTCCTGGCTTTACTCCCTGCCTCACACATAACAGGTTAAGGTTGTGGCACATTGGAGGCTTAATCAGTTATAGTAAGGTGCAGACAAATAAAGAACAAGAGACATAATAATAATCACAATAATAATCACAAAAATATAGTGTCTGCATTGTGTGGAGACTGCACATTATGTTCATTCTCCAAAAACAAATATCATTGTCTGCATGGCACAATTAGAAGAATTGTCTAGGTACTCCATCATTTGAATAGTTTTGTGTGAAGATTATACAAGTCACATACTGTACTGCAACATTTGGTTTCCATTCTGCCAACTTTTCTTAACACCCACAACTCAAAATAGATCATGCCCAACCTCTTCAGCCCAACTGAAAACTGGCTTTAACATAGAAAACATATGCGCCACACACACACACACACACACACACACACACACACACACACACACACACACACACACACACACACACACACACACACACACACACACACACACACACACACACACACACACACACACACACACACACACACACAAAACAATTTGAATAAAACATAAAAAACACGAAGAATAATGCTGCCTTCAGATGCCAAGGCTTAGCCGATGTGACAATTCCTACACTGACATTTATAATAAATATTGTCTTGGTAAATAAAATGAACTGGGTAAGCACTAGGGTTAGGTATCGAAATTTGGTTCCAAGTTAACACTTTTAGTGCTATTATTTTTGTAATCATCCAGACACAGAGTAACGCCATTCACTGCGCTTTATTTTGAAGAGCCCCGGAAGCCACGATCGTGTTCATGTTGTGGAAATTCACAGTCTTGTTATGTGGATTAGGATGTTTACTTCCACACAGTCCAGTCAATCTGAGGTTTGACCCAAAAGAAATTGCAATAGTAATGGTTCAAGGTTTTTTGTGATCCTCAGGGTCATCCAAAACACCTGTTAAAAATTGTCCAAAATATTCTTAGTGGATCAAGGTAAATTCATGGGGTTCAAGTTTAGGTCCCTTCACTTACTATAAAGGGGGGGAAAAAAGAACTAAAAAAAATCTTTTTTTAAGTAGCATGTGAGGGGTCTAACTAGAGTTTTTTCATGATTCTGAATCCATTGCAAGCATTTGTTTTGCATGAAAAATATTCCTCAGGCTAAAAATGAACCCCACAAAAGTGTGAAAAGTGATGACTCATCACTAAACCATCACCATAGTGTTGTGGGTCCGTTTTTGCTATGCTACTCAAAGAAAAAGATTTACGTCATCGCCCAATGGATCACCGCACAGTGAGTTTTCTTTCACCAGCAAGTCCCATTGACCGCGAACTAGTGTTATGTAATATAAAACGATATCCCAAACTAGTTCGGGATCAGAACACTACGGCTGGTTCTGGGAATGGCACTTTGTGTTTTAAACAGGATTAACCAGACGCCTAGAGAGGTAAATGAGATAGGCTGAACCAATGGATATGTTGCTTTATCTATACTATAGGGACAATTGTGTAGTATTCAGCACAAAATGTTTCACCATTGACTATCCCAGGAACTAGTATACACAGTTAGTACTAGTTGCGACTGTAGGTCGCAGTTTACTGTCAGAACCGGCACATCTTGTCCGTATACGGGTAACACCTGACATTGTGGTTCCCCTGACACATCACAGGTGACATCACAGGCGATGTCAGATACTCAGTGCAGGGATCTCCTTATATGGGCATAAAAGGGATTGTATGTTGTGATGTCATGGGAACGACTCTATGCCCATATACTGTATGAAGATCCCTGATGTCATCAGCCCATATCCAACAGGACTTCATATGGGAATGCCCATATATGGAGGAATATAGCCCGTATCTGTGTGGCTGGTTCAGACAGGGATTTCCATGTATGGGGATAAAAGGGATTGTACGTATGTCAGATGTGATAGACGTCAAAGGATTTTCACATAACGAATAACTGAGTAGGCATGTTTGGGGTCTCACAGCATATCTCCATATACAGTTACATGGATCTCCATATATGGGTAACTGGTCCAATATACATCACTGGCCAGGCAGACAAGATATGGCAGAGGCGTCTTACTAGTAATAGTAGAATTTACTATACTGTTTACATCAGTTAACGCTTAGTTATCTTTAATAATAATAATATAAGAAAATAGATCTTTTTTGTTATCTAAACACTTCTTTTTGCCATCATGGGACGAAAAGCATAATCGGAATTGATAAAATGTTAACTAAACCTATCCATAGTAAACACTCATAACTTTCCATCTAGATCACACATCTGTACATGTTTCAGGAATCACTTGTTAACATTGTTTTGTAATTGGCATGGCCACCATGATATTTGCATTAAGTTTTACATACAGCATTTGCTTCCCTGAGCAGTCAACAGATGGCAATGGGAAGAAATGAAGACCAAATAAAAACTAAAGGAAATGGGCACTGCAACTTGGGAATATAATAACCACTTGCAACAGAAATATGAGACGACACATTGAGGTTAGACAGCACACCCCATATTTGGGCATAGCTGCATTGGGAACTCCTTTTATGGTTATGACTGAGTCATGGTGACATACTGTAAAGCCCTTTGCACACAGGACAGTTGTGTTTTTTTCATTTGCTGCATGAATAAAACGCATTGGATTTGGTGTGCAAGGCTGTGCGGAATCGGCGCTGCGGATCCCAAAAGGAGTCATAAAAGGAGTGATGAGTTTTTTACCGCATGCGACAAGACGCACAAATCGAACTGGGTTCGATCGAGAGAAAAACGCACGGCCGCAGCCATTCGTCGCACGGCTAATTCGGATCTGGTGTGCATGAGGTCGTAGAGAATCATTGTTTTCTTTAAAAAAATTGTCCGTTTTATCCGTGCGGATAAACGCGCCTGTGTGCAAAGGGCTTAAGCCTGACGACGTGGTCTGTCCGCAAGTTCTCCCTTGAGCCAAGTGTAATATAGGATACGATACAATGCATGTGTATCTATAGCCATCACTGTGATAAATGGCTAGTGTACAATATGCTGATGGCACTTGGAAGACAACACTTTCAGCATTATTAATGTTGCTGCCTTCTATTTCATTCTTTTATTTGCAATGCTTCAAATAAATGCTCTCATTTCCTGAAGACAATACACTTACTGATGCATGAACACACATTTTAGGTCTACTCTGATTTCTTTTCATTTTTACTATGTTCTTATTAAGATTTGAGGACACATCTGCATATGCATGTTCTCAACTTTATACATTTTAACCATATGTTAGTTCCTTGTGGTTGAACCTGTAATTGGAGTCCTACAGGAGAAAGGTATCACAGAGGATGCAAATGCCAGTTGATTTCTTTCAACCTGTTGTCCCTATTTTATGCATGACATTAAATGTGAAAATTGTCAAAAAGATTGTCAAAAACGTATATTGTGTATATAATAGACCTACAAGGCTATTGAATAGATCTACAAGCTTATTGTCTCATGACATGTTGAGATCTTGTAGATTTGCTATTTTCTCCACAGCAAACTTGCACATCAAAGTATAAAATAGAGCAGGGGTCTTCAAAGTTTTCAGGCCAGGGACCCCCAAACTGATGGGGAGATGGAGCAGGGACCCCCAACCTCGTAGTGTGGGGGTGGGGCTACAACATATATTGTATATTTATGTATAAAATTGTGTTTCATGTGTATAAACATACCATGTTATTGTGCTTTCAATACAATGCTATTACATTAATAGATTAATATATTCATGCTTTTATTTTAAACATTCATGTACAAGTGGCCGTACCACTGCCATTTATAAACATACCTTATTAACTGACAACCAATGTCAATACTAACAATCTATGACTAACAATCTGTCAATTGCACAGTAATCATGTATACAAGCTATTTTTTTTTTCCCTCCAACAATTTCGGGGACCCCCTGCAGTATCCCCACGGACCCCCTAGGGGTAGCGGACCCCCTGTTGAAGACCCCTGAAATAGAGCTTAAGTGGTTAACAAGTGTGTTTGAGTTGGCTGTGCTACACAGAATGTTATGATAGTCCACTCTTCACCCCATATGCTACAGTACAGTACATGTTTGTTTGCTCCCCTTGTGTGTTAGCACACCGATTACAACGGTCAATGACATTAACAGAGATGTATGAACACAATGGGCTGCAAAATTAACAACAAGGGGGCACGTTTTTCATCATTATGTGCAATGATTATCCCATTCAGAACGGGTACACATTATGGTGTATTATTATTTTATGCTTTAACTATTAAAAAATAGCAGATATACAAGCTCACTGCGCGGCACCGAGTGCCGTGCTGCGAGCTTGTAGATCTGCTATTTTTGAAAAATCGTGAACATTTGAATTTTGACACGATTCTATGTCTTTTGAATTTTTCTAAGGTTTTTTGAAAAACCTCTGTTTCTATGTCAGCAATCTGGCTAAACATCGTCAAAGAAAAGGTCCTTTTCACTCAACTGGAGCTCAGTTAGTCTGTTCTTGAGAGACTACTATGTCAGTGGTTCTCAAACCTTTACATGTGAAGGACCCCCAAAATGATATGTATTTGGCCACGGACCCCCATCTCAAAATATTTAGTTCCAGGGACCACCCAGAAGCAAAATCTGAGTTACAAACGTTCGCTTTAAAAATACAAATATTCAAAGATTTGCACACATTTTCACGACTTTTTCAAAAATAGCAGATCTACAAGCTCGCAGCGCGGCACTCGGTGCCGCGCTGTGAGCTTGTATATCTGCTATTCTTCAATAGTTAAAGCATTCAATAATCCTAGGCCTAAATGGGTTATGAATTAAACTTGGGTGAAACACGTGTGAATCTATATCTGGTGCAGTTGTGCCGGCGCTGGTAATGAAAGTATAAGATGATGAATGGCTGTAATACGCGCTTTCACTTTTTATACATCTTGTTAAAAGTGCTTCCCCCGTAATAAATTGAAATAAAAGAGGCAGTGGTGCCAACTCAGCCACTGTCAACAGACGTTTATTAATTTCTCCCGCCTCAACATTGCCTTTTTATTGCATATTAAAAGTTCAAGTCCCATCTTGCCTCTTCATAGCAAATACCAAACATTTTTGCCATGTAAGAAGGACCACCAATGTTAGAGTTTTGAACGTCATCTACAAATATTATTACCAGTTAAGACTCTAATCGGGAGATAAGCAACCGTCACGTCGCATGCACAGACTTTAGAAGGCAATCGTAGCCAATCAGGAGGGAATATGGGAAATGGGACAGATCCATGTTGATGACATGACTTTAGAGATACTGTGTACTGCTTTACGTGATTTTAGGGCAAGATTTGTAGGAGCAGTGTCCAAAAATGTGTTTTGCAAAGATCAGCTTGATGGTGGCGCTAGAAGAAGGCCATATGAGAAATCGGGGGGGAGGTTGTGATTTGCCATCCAAGGAGGGTGTGTGCAAAGTTTGGCATCGATAGGGCCAACGTGGTAGGGATAAGAGTAGGGGAAAAAGTGTGACGTGACAGACAGACGGACAGACATCCTTTTCATAGTAACATATTATTATAAATACTCAACACTAGGTGAAAATCACCAGCCAAGAACAAAAAGTATAATATTTAAGCCTGACCTCGATTAGTCGCAAAGTTGACTAATCGATCAAGAGAGTCTGATTCGACTGCCAATCTCTTAATCGAATAATAATCAGTCATGATTCTCACTCAGAGATTGGCCTAATTTGTTGTATTAATTAAATAGTTTGCCAACATAGGATATATATCATTTATTGGGAGAAACCAAGCAAGTTATGTTAAATCAGACATTAAGCACCCCTATAGCCCAAATGGAATGATCATAACATAACTGGACCAACGGGAATATCTCAGGAAACTTGGGTCGTGGCAGTCAAATATGCATGGTGATAATGTAACATTAAAAGTGTGGATGGATATTAGGGCTGACAGTTTCCCTCTATAATCCCATTCAAATGTCATTCATTTAGCATATTTAGCATATAGAGCATCGCAGCAGAAGTGGATTCCTGGGGTCACTTAATATTCCCCATTCATTTTTGCCATAGACTTTTACAAAAATATTTATAACAATTATGTTAAGCCTCGAACCAAGCCATCCAGGATGGAGGTGAAAGCCGGGGAGCCACTGGGCCAAAATGAGAGAGGACCTGTGATGTCATGACATACTCCAAATTTTTGTTTGTCCTATTAATTTGGTCAATAAGGTACACAGAATGAGAGGCCTGCTCTGCCGGAAATCCTGCGAAAAAAAGTTTCCCATTGACTTCACTATACTGGAAAAAAACACACCAAAAAAAGTAGCATTTGAGGGGTCAAACTAAGGGTTCTTCATGATTCGGAATCCATTGCAAGCATTTGTTTTGCATGAAAAACATTCCTTGGGCTAGATTTCAGCCTCTCAAACCTGTGAAAAGTTATTTTGGTCCGTTTTCTAGCCCAAGGAATCTTTTTCATGCAAAACAAATGCTTGCAATGGATTCAGAATCATCAAGAATCCCTAGTTTGACCCCTCACATGCTACTTAAAGCATATTTATTTTGGTGTGTTTCTTTCCTTTATATTGAAGTCGATGGAGTGAATATACAAATGGCCATAACTTTTTTTCGCAGGATTTCCGGCAGAGCAGGCCTCTCATTCTGTGGACCTTGATGACCAAATTAATAGAAAAAACTAAAATTAAAAGTATGTCATGACATCACAGGTAACATCCTATTCTTTGAGCTTTTGGGCCTGTGGCTCCCCGGCTAACCATATAACCCTTTTTTCTATGAAAAGAACATTTTGAAAATCGCTAAACAAAGGGTAGTTAGTATCAAATAATGTAATATTAAAATATGTTTTCACATAGGATCAAAGGTTATATGATCATGATTCACCTCCATCCTGGATGGCTTGGTTTGAGGCTTAACATAATTGTTATAAATATTTTTGTAAAAGTCTATGGCGAAAATGAATGTGTGTAAAGTACATTTACTTTGAGTACAGGTTTGAGATATTTGTATTTTACTTGCGTTTTTCCAATTTCCAATACTTTTACTTCTACTCCACTACATCTCGGATACAAATATTGTACTTTTAATCCACTACATTTATTTGAAAACTTTAGTCACTAGTTACTTTATACATTTTGATTATGATTACAAAAAGCCTAATACAGATTTTAGCCATTTGAGAATAGACGATTCTCTATTTTCAAATGGCCGATGCGACGCATTATAAGCATGTAGATTCTACAAGCTCACAATGTGTTGCATCAGCCATTTAAAAATAGACGATCTACAAGCTGACAATGTGTCGCGATACACATATCCTTTCCACATACCAGTAAGACTCCCTAATCGGGAGATAAGCGACCGTAGGTGGCTTATCTCCACAAATAGGGCAAAAATGTGTTTTTCCAAAATCTTCCTGATCCATGTTGATGACATGAGTGTAGACATGCTGTGTAGTGATATTCGTGATTTTAGGGCAAAAACTGTAGGAGCAGTGTCCAAAAATGTGTTTTAAAAATCGGCCTGAAGGTGGCGCTAGAATAGGGCCATGTGAGAAATGAGGGGTGGGGTCTCCGCGTTGCTTTGGCGGACGAATAGGTACCGGCCCCGGCTCTCCCGGACGCTCCTAGCCCGAGTTACGGCATTTTATGTGCGCTGCAGTGGCAGGGGGTCCTCCACTGGGGGCGCCACCACTTTTGCATCCGTTCTGGAGCACCAGGAGTCGGTGGTCCCCGGGAATTCCCCGCGAGCAGCCCCGTTGGGGTGGTCATTTGGTCATTTTTGCACATTTGGTCATTTTTACATCTGGGGGTCCCCCAGGGACCCGGGGGTCCCTGGGGCTCCGGGGGTCCTTGGAGGTTGTAGTTTGGCAGGCAAGGAGTGTGTGTGTAAAATCTGGCATGGATCGGGTCAACGGGTGCGGAGATATAAGCAGGGAAAAAGTGTGACGTGTGACGTGTGAGCACATTTGGTAATTTTTTACCTCCGGGGGTCCTTGGAGGTTGTAGTTTGGCAGTCAAGGAGTGTGTGTGCAAAATTTGGCATGGATGGGGGCAACGGTTGTGGAGATATGAGCAGGGCAAAAGTGTGACGGACTCACTGACTCACTCACTCACTCACAGACAGCCGGTGGAGGTTTTGGTAGTAAATGCGACCTACGGTCGCAATCACTCCAGAAAATGTGCCAGAGAGGTGATCTCCACGTCGCTAGTTTCTTCAGTTTCTTGTGTTTGTTCCGTCATGTTTACAACGTGAGAACCTGCTGCTGCTAGTGTACTGACTACTGAGTGTTGCTGTGCTCTGCAGCAGTCTGCAGCGCTCCAACAGTAGGATGGCACGTGTATATCACGTGGCAGCCCGGCAATGCCTGTGTGCTCGGGCAAGAAGCAGCCAAGATTCACATCATTAGATTCGTCATTTACGAGGGTGTAAATATACATGAAATTAATAAATTACAATTACTACATTCGAATGGAAATTTAAGTATTCGAATGTTAATTTCTTTAATATTCGAATTATAGTTGAAAAACGAAATTCGATCTGACAGCTCTAATGGATATTGTCACTAAACTTGAAAATGTACGTAAAAAGAATGGGTAACACAAAAAAAAAATAGTCATGACAGGTCAGATTTTTTCATCTTCTCTCTGTATGCTGTGAGTGGAGAGATGTTAGCTTTTGCATATGATGCCATCACAACCCCACACACACAAGCGTCCTGTAGCATTTGCAAGAAAGGCCTCACCTTGAACATGGTGCTGCCCAGCTGGGCAGGTGACATGCTGACAACAACCCCGGCTGACTGCAGGGCGGCGATCTTCTCTTTGGCTCCACCTTTGCCTCCAGCAATGATGGCACCGGCATGACCCATCCTACGACCTGGAGGAGCCGTCAGGCCCGCGATGAAAGACACAACAGGCTTGGCCTTAGCTCCCTGGACAGACAGACAGAGAAACAGGGAGAGATATGGTGAGGCCTTAGCTCTCTGGACAGACAGACAGAGACACAGGGAGAGATTTGATGAGGCCTTAGCTCCCTGGACAGACAGACAGACAGACACATGGAGAGATATGGTGAGGCCTTAGCTCCCTGGACAGACAGAGACACACGTAGAGATATGGTGAGGCCTTAGCACCCTGGACAGACAGAGACACACGTAGAGATATGGTGAGGCCTTAGCACCCTGGACAGACAGACAGACACAGGGAGAGATATGGTGAGGCCTTAGCACCCTGGACAGACAGACAGACACAGGGAGAGATATGGTGAGGCCTTAGCACCCTGGACAGACAGACAGACAGACAGACTGACATAGAGCGATATGGTGAGGATCCTAGACCAGGGGTTCCCAAACTTCTTTGGCCCCTATAAATATTTTTTTCATCTGAGGCACCCCTACATTGTATTCATAGTTTCACTCCCGGCACCTTATATTTATGCCATATTTTAATATTACCTTTAGCATAACATGTCATTAGGTCGAACACCCTTTGGATCGACCACCAAAACCTAACCTTAACCCTAACCTCAGTAAAACTATGCCTAAACCTAACCCTAAACCTAAACCTAACCTCAGTAACCGTGGCGCGGGTGATTATCTAACCTGCCGATGCTCGCGGGTGATTATCTAACTTGCCGACGCTGTTCAACCCAACGGGAGTTCGACCTATGGGGCAGTCCCCCACAGAGAGAAATGGTGAGGCCTTAGCTCCCTAGACAGACATTATGGTGAGATTTGTGAGAGGAGGAAGAGGATAGTGGCTCTGGAGGTACTGTAGAGCGGCCACTTGGGAACCGGAAGGCTCCCAGTTCGATCCCGGGCTACCCCAGAGTTAAGTGTCCTTGAGCAAGACACTGAAACCCTAAATGCTCCCAAAGAGCAGGTTGGTGCCATGCATGGTTTTCTCCGCCATCGGTGTATGAATGTGTGTGTGACTGGGTTAACACCCAAGGAGCCAAACTCGTTCAGTAACGAGTTAAGGCCACTAGGTGTCATCCTGCCAAAAGGAGTTGTCTCGTCCCTGAACGAGACAACGAAGGGTTAACTGTACGTGCAGCTGCCTGCCCTCTGAACGACCCGAGTCCATACGTCACCCCGTAGCAGAGAGAGAGAGAGAGAGGGAGAGAGAAAAAAAGGCACAAGCTGGTTGCATTGTTTTCCATTCTACTCTGAAACATAAAAAGGGCTTTATCTCTGAATGAGGTGAAAAGAACGCCAGGGAAGCAGAGATCTGATTGTTTTCACGGCGACACTATAACGCGATGGTCGGCTCCCGTTTGGATTTTAGTTTCGCAAGCGTTTGTAAACAAAGGGATTATCTTCCTCAATCGTCAGTGGACACCCACGTGCACACGCACGAAGCTTCCGAGTCTCTTCAAAATAAAGCGTGAGTGAACGGCGGCAGCAGCAACAGCTAGAAATGTTATAAACCTGAGCAGCCCATGTGTTAATGTAATGCACAACCATTGTAAAGCACCTTGGATGAAGGTGCTACATAAATGCACAATTTACCAAAAGTAAGACTGCCGGAGAGAGAAGCGTTGACCAGTGGGAGTGAAAGAGGCAGAGCAGTTAAAGAATGAATTAATGGAAGAGGAGGAAGCAGATTACAAAGGGATAAAAACAGAAAATGTCTTTGTTGTTTATTCATTCGAAGCAGGCAACAAAGCTCCCATTCTGTCCTTCCATTACTGGATTGATTGATTGATTGAAGAATTTACTGGACTGGTCAGTTCTGTCTCAATCAACATTATTAAACAATGGGTCAATCAGGCAATTGAATGGTGTGTGTGTGTGCGTGTGCGTGCGTGTGTGTGTGTGTGTGTGCGCGTGCGTGTAAGGGGCACAGGCAGTTGCCATTTCACATGATCTCATTTCTGAGAAGGTAATTAGTCATGTTGGCAGTGATTAGCTCAGCCCCTGTCAGTGTTGCTCTCTCAATGATAGATAGCTACATTCAGCAGTTGAGATCATTTCCAAGGTGGCGAAAGCTAATATCTCATCTTCAGCAACATCATAATCTGAAGTGTGCAAGCCACAACGTGTAAGAGAGACAGAGTGAGTGTGCGTGACTACATGTGAGTAATAGCTAATATTTCGTCATAAAGCCTGATTTATATTTCATTACAACAATGTGTTGGATTGTTAGCTTGAAAATCTGTTATTTTAAACCATTTAGGCCTAGAATTATTGAATGCTTTAGCTATTGAAAAATAGCAGATATACAAGCTCACAGCGCGGCACTCGGTGCCGCGCTGCGAGCTTGTAGATCTGCTATTTTTGAAAAAGTTGTGCAAATCTTTGAACATATGTATTTTTAAAGCGAACGTTTGTATCTCAAATTTTGCTTCTGGGGGGTCCGTGGAACTAAATATTTTGAGATGGGGGTCCGTGGCCAAATACATATCATTTTGGGGGTCCTTCACATGAAAAAGTTTGAGAACCACTGACATCGTAGTCTCTCAATAACAGACTAACTGAGCTCCAGTTAAGTAAAAATGACCTTTTCTTTGACGATGGCTAGCCAGATTGCTGACATAGAAACATACGTTTTTCCAAAAACCTTAAGGATTCAAAAGACACTTATAGAATCAGGTCAAAATTCAAATGTTCATGATTTTTCAAAAATAGCAGATCTACAAGCTTGCAGCACAGCACTCGGTGCCGCGCTGTGAGCTTGTATATCGCTTGTATATCGCTTGTATAAGCGACCGACAGTCATGCGACATTGTATAAATTACACTTTAGAATAACCATAAAAACCGTAAAGAATGGCAGGACACACCATGTACAGTAAGGGTCAGGGTCAGGTCAGGTTCATCTCCTGATTAAGCTGTATATTATGACTCCATTTACACACTTTCAGAGTTAAATTAACAATCCAGTTTGTACCGTGTAGAAATCCCTAGACCTATATTTCCTTTGGCATTATCATCAAGTCTTCCACATTTTGAATAATTGAAATACCCGTTGTGAATCAAGTCTTAAATCAACCTAAACAGAAAAGAGCTTAATTACTCCATTAATCCACACCTCCCTGGGTACTAAGTACTCACAGCACATAAAAGGAGGTGAATCATATTAGCATTTACTTTTCCTGTCTTTTGTCTTCGAATGTTAGCTGTAGAGATATATGACTTTAATTATGAGCTGTAGAGATAGATTACTTTAATTATGAGACCGTAGAGGGTGGTTCCCCCTATTTTTCGGTGTACTCTCTGAGACATAAGTGAGGAATGCCTGAGCTCTACAAACTATTAACAAGTACGCTCCAAGGTGAGGTATATATCTTTTCAAGATTAAGCTGGTAAACTGAAACAATTGCAAGTTCCTGTTCTCCGGACAGGTAGATATTCATGGAGCTGGTATGTACGTACCAGCACCACGCACAGCACACCATCATGTACCTATTCTAAACACATACCTTTCCCGTGCCTTACAAGGACTTAAAGTTGAGCTGAAATTGCTTTTTTGGGTATTTTATTTTGAAGTATCAGTCTGAAACGCAAGCCAGTGTATTTCTGAACCAATCAGAAGGGACCAGCCCTTCAGGCGATGGGATGGTAACATATCTGCCTAATGTTATCGTTTGTAGCTACCATTAGCCTGCAGCCGCAGGCAGAGGGAGACGGCCAGTCTTGTTTGTTACCAAGTTGCGTATTATTCTAACCTATAATGTTTTAAGATATATTTTAATGAGCTGATTAAGTTTACAATGAATAAGGCGGCGTTCACATGATGCTGCTCTCATGAAAATTCTGCTAAATGAAATGTCAGATAATGTTCAGACGAGAACAGCCACATTACAAGCCTGATAATCTATGAAATGATCAGCCAATTTTATTACCGGACCTCATGTAAAAATGTTCTTCACGCAGTATTTGGCACATACAGTATGACACCATGATGTACCAAATACTGCACAAAGCAAAGTGTAATACCAGTAAGACTCCCTAATCGGGAGATAAGCAACCGTCAGGTCGCAGCGTGATTTTAGGTCCAAAATGTGTTCAAAAAATCGGCCTGATGGTGGCGCTAAATGGGACAGATCCATGTTGATGAGATGAGTGTAGACATACTGTGTAGCAATTTGCGTGATTTTAGGGCAAAAACTGTAGGAGCAGTGTTCAAAAATGTGTTTTAAAAAATCTGCCTGAAGGTGGCGCTATATGGGACAGATCCATGTTGGGACATACCGTGTACCGATTTGCGTGAAATTAGGGCACAAATTGTCGGAGCTGTGTCCGTAAAGGTGTTTTGCAAGAACCGGCCTCATGGTGGCGCTAGAAGAGGGGCATGTGAGAAAAGAGGAGATCCATGTTGATGAGATGTGTGTAAGTAGACATCTCTTTGTCTGTGGCAGAGCAACGCGGTGAGCAGCAAATTTGGGGGCGTCATTTCGTATTTTTTTTTGCTTTTTGGCGGGGGTTCCTGGGGGTCCCTGGAGCTGCGGGAGTCCCTGGAAGGGTGGAGGTTGTGGATTGGCAGACAAGGATTGTGTGTGGAAAATGTCACATGGATAGGGGCAACGATGTCATTTCGTTGTTTTTTAGCTTTTTGGCGGGGGTCCCTGGAGCTGCGGGGGTCCCTGGAATTGTGGAGGTTGTGGATTGGCAGACAAGGAGTGTGTGTGTGTGTGGAAAATTTCACATGGATAGGGGCACCGATGGCGGGGGTATGAGTAGGGCAAAAGTGTGACGTGACATGACAGACAGACTGACGGACAGACAGGCGGTGGAGGTTTTGATAGTAACTGCGACCTGACGCAATGCCAAACAAAAATAATATCCAACTTCAAATGTCAAAGAAAGGCTGATTGTCTCCAGAGAGGATAGGAATAGGGCTGTCACGATTAATACATAATCGTCTATTCGCGATTATTTTTCATATTCGCGAATATTTTTCATATTCGCGATTATCGTCAATTATCTAATTTAATTAAAAAAGTAGTGAGTTTTGACAATAAAACCATTCTTAAACAAGTTAAACCTCACGTCAACACTTGCATTCTTGAATGCGCCTCCCCCTTGTTGCCACGGGAACCCGTGAACGCTCAATGCTGGTCCTCCTCAGTCACAGTCAGTCAACACAACAGCAGCACGGCACGGCACGCAGTTTGTTTTTTCCAGACGGTCGGAACAGACACATGTACCATACACATCCCGGGACTATATATTCCTTTTGATACGATACAGAAAAAGGCGTTCACTTTCGTTTCAACACAGAGGACTGGAGTCAGTGCCTTTACTGCAGCTTAGCTTAGCATAGCTCTGGTCCATAGCGTTAGTGGAGTTCTCCCTCCACTCTCCCTCCACTAACGCTATGGACCAGAGCTAAGCTTAGCACTGCTGCTCTGCTGTGGAGAGGATGATGATGGGTGCGTTCGGAAACCCGCACCGAGTGTGTGCTCGGTGTAGTGAGTGCAGTGGGCGTGACGTTGGAGAGTGCGTTCAGTGTGGCTTATTTACGAACGACCAGTTTTAACAGGGAGCTGTGTGCTTTTTCACTCTGAACTCTGAAGGCAAACTTTCAAAAGCAGCAGTTGCTAAGTATGCTAACGTAACATTGACATTGAAAGGAGATGTAATTCATAGCATTGGCATACCTGCTGTTAGTTTACACGTTAATGTGTGTGAAACTATCAAGGCCAAACGACCAATTAAGCTGCAAATGCTGCATTTTGCGGTAATTTCCTCCATTCTTCACAGCTGAGAAGCGTTCGAGACATGGCTATGAAAACCAACCAATCAGAACACCGAACCACCGCACCACACTGCCTAACCCCATCTTCTGAGTAGGGTTGGTGAGTGCGTGCACTCAACACACCAGTGCGCCGCGCACTGGATTTCCGAACGACAACGCACCAAGTGCACCGAATAAACGAACGACAACATGGCACACCAGTGCGTTGAGTGCGCATTTCCGAACGCGCCCGATGATTACACACAGACGGCTAACTAACTATAGACTAGCCCTTACCCGTTCAAAGATATGAGCTCCGAAATGATGTGCAGTGTGTGGATTATGGGATGTGCACTGTGCACACAGTATATGAGGGATGGAAAGTAACTTTAACTGGTGCTTGCATGCTAATATGTAGGAGCATCAATGTAAGAAATACCCTTTCCATTTAACGGCTACAGAGATACTGTGTACCGATCTGCATGATTTTGGACAACATATGTAACAGGGCCAGAACCCCCCCCCCCCCCCCCCATGTGTGTGTGTGTGTGTGTGTGTGTGTGTGTGTGTGTGGGTTTGTGTGTGATTGTGCATGGCCTGAACAACAGCGCCCCTCCCTTAACATGTGTGGTGACAAAAGGTACTGTAGGCTAAATAGATATAGATACACCATAAAAATGCAATTATACAGCATACGATTTGTGAAAGTGACAAACAGGCTTCACAGTTATGTCAGGTGTGTTCATATGCTGATGGTGATGCGATTTCAGATCAATTGCTCCAGCCACTGATGAGAAACGCGGTTTCAGACAGACAGACACTCAGACAGACAGACATTCGGAAAATTATATGTTAGATGTTGGATCGTGGTCGTGATAAACATTAGGCCTATTAGGCTACTGTCGCTATTTTCAGCTGTAGGCTATTTTTGCAGTTGTCTGCTATTTTCACAACGCAGCGCGACGCGTTGTGAGCTTGTAGATCAGCTATTTTCACAACCCACCGCGACGCGTTGTGAGCTTGTAGATCGGCTATTTTCACAACGCAACGCGTTGTGAGCTTGTAGATCGGCTATTTTCACAACGCACCGCAAGCTTGTAGATCGGCTATTTTCACAACGCACCGCGACGCGTTGTGAGCCTACAGATCGGCTATTTATTTTCAAATAGCTACGGTATAAAATAGGGCTAAAGTTAGCAAGTAAATGTACTTAATAGTTACTTTACACCACCGAACTGATGTTTAAAAAGCAATTAAATTGCTCATTAAGGTACAGTATGAGTATGAGCTCAAAGCCTATTATCATAGTGGCATAAAATGAAGGGGGGAAAAAAGACGATATATTCGTCAATCGGCGATTATTTGTATGACAATTAATCGTCTGGAGAAAATCCTAATCGTGACAGCCCTAGATAGGAAGACCTTTTATGTAGGTGACTTACAAGGCCATGTTACATTGGCAAGTTTCCCAGACATAGTTGCAGAAACTGAACCTTGAAATGTGTTCTACACCATAAAACCTGTCAGTGGAACTTGTTGAGAAGTATAACAAGTTTTATTGCATTAACAAGTTTTATTGCATTTAAGCGCATTTTCTTGTCCACAGATAAACAACCCATCAGTTAGTATCCAGGAACTAAACTTAGTTCCTGGAAACTAAACTTAAGGGATCAATACTTTTTGTCATAAAAAAAAAAGGACCATACCGGCATCACTACACGTCATTGTCTATTCATAAGGTCAGCCAAATAGAGATCATATGTAGCAATCTTTACATAAAGGAAAGACCACAAGCTCAAGCCTTTGAGCAGGGTTTTAAGTTTTAACCCATTAAAACATTGTCATTTTAGACTTTTCACTATTCAAAAATAGAAGATATACAAGCTCTAACATTTAACTAACATTTTTAGAAAAACCTCGAAAGTGTGAGAACTACTGCCTATGATTGGGAAAACATGTTCCTAACTAATGGAGAAATGGTCTACGGTAGAATGGGATCAGTAGCATTTCGGGTTTCCGATCCGGTCGGGAGTGGAAACAACCTACGTCATGTTGTAGTCATCAGACGGACTACACATTGGCCAGAACTACCAAACAGGACAGTTTTAACCCAAAATAATTCTCCGCCGCCGCTTTTAGGGCATACCCAATAAAACTCTTGATGCAGCGTAGTTTTGCTTATTTGGGAAAAGTTTGTTTGGTATATGCATCTTTTAGTCCAAGTCTCACACTGGACTCGACTTGCAAGACGACACTTCTCGAGCATTCAAATCGGGATTGGGGAAAAAAAAAGGGGGACCAAAACAAAGCAATGCCGCTTCTTCTGCCCGTTTCCGGTTAAGGCCACACCTAGAGTGGATCACGTACAGCCTGTTTAAAACAAATATCAGGCTTTCCACCGAGGTGGAAAGCCTGGTGATGCAACGTTAGGTCTATGGTAATGTGGCTGAAGTTATGAATAGACCATGACATAGTGATGCGATTGTGGGCATATGGGGGGCAAAGTAGTGGTATTAGGACTTCCAATGTTTGTAATATGACATGACAACTCATTGATCATGACATTAGCACTCACATTTCTGTGCACAAAACTGCACATTCTATAATTATATAATCTGTTCAGCAGGGAGGGAAGTGTCAAGTTAATGTGCTCCATATCTCAAACACTCCATGAATTGAAAAAATACTTTTGAGCTGAAAATACCCATCTATAAAAGGTAGACCTAAGAAAATAATAAATAACATTACAAAACAGATGGAAGCTGCATGCAGCAATGACGGGGCACTCACAGCTTTGTCCACATCAGGATGCACAACCACGGTCTTGTATGTACATTGAGTGACTTTGAGCTGGATCTAATTATTCTTCAAGAAGGGGTTCGTTAAATTGCAACCTGTTTAAAGATGCACAAAAACTCCATAATACATTCAAAACTTTTTTCACGACGTGATGTGGCGTGCAACTTTTTCTGATGTTTAGACTCACAACAATGCAATTTATCAGTGCTATAAATAATTCCAGCATCAGCATGGACATACTGACATACATATTGCCACAACTTCAAATCTTCTGATGTTCAATCATACTGGTAGTCAATGAACTACATTGAAAACAACATTAAGAGGCAAATTCACAAAGCGATTGTGTGGCTCTTGCAAAGCCAAACCGACACAAACTGTAATTCTCAAAGCAAAAAGGTTGAAATCTGTCGACTTAGCTGGGGTCTTCGACTGACTACTCGAATCATCGGTTTGAGGGGGCAGCTCTAATGAAAATACAATAATATGTCAGAGATACTCAATAAACAATTTTCTTACCCTGCCTGACAATCAATCTATAAATTCTACGGTAAAATAGAATAAAATCAAAGTCACCGTACCTAGGGGCCATACCCAGAACAGGCATTCATTGCACGCATATACATACTGTAGAAACATTCTCAAACACAGCCCCAGAATGAACTACTACTACCCGTCTTACTTACCTCATGCAAATACCATAAAAATAAACGTAATTGAGTTTGAACGATTGTAAAACACTGTCTTGAGGAATTAGGCAAGGTTCTATGATGTGCGTATTTTGTGGTGGTCGGATCCATTTAAAAAGGCGTAACTAAACTATTGTGTGTGCGATGCACTACACAAAATTTACTTTAAGTGGAAGATCAATGTGATTCACGCCCATGCTCCCATGGTCTTTTTCATGCATGTCAGTGTCTCATGTGAATGGTCTCTAGTTGTTGGGGGGGGGGGGGGGGGGGGGGGTTGGTTGTACTTTGAGAGAAGAGTTATTCTTTTGAGACACCATGGAGATTTGCATGCATTAGAGCAACCAGGAGCAAATCAAATCCATTTCTCAGCTCCAGAGCACCTTCGACAGACACACACACTCACACAAAAATTAACAGGGAGGGAAACTCATCTCCAAGTAGAAAAATCCCACATATACAGGCCTATTCAAGTGAGGAAGCACCACTTGAAAGTTCTTTGCGTCTTAACTATATAATCCACCCACAGTTCTCCAAAGACAACTTTCTTTCACACCTTCCTTCACTCCAAATGTGAGGATCACAGTGTGAATAACAGAAAGTGGAAATTCAATGATGACCGCTACTCACCAGTTAAGAGTGGGGTGGCTCAGAGTAGATAACAGAGTACAGCAACTTGCAATGGGCCTGGTGTACAAGATACACTACACCACTATGATACCCAAGTACCTGTCAAAATACTTTATAAACGTTAAGGATGTCCATAATTACAACACCAGAGGCAGTGCCACAGATCACTTTCAACCCAGAGTCAAAACCAACAAAGGGTCAACTCGTTCTTCTGCTATACCACCAAAATGTGGAAAGCCTTACCTAAGGCCATAAAGGAGTGGGGATCCCTAGCATCCTTTAAAATTGCCCTGAAAAACCACTTACAGGCAGCAGCCGTTCGCAACTGGTAAAAAAAAAAAAAACTAGCCCAGCCCTACCCCCCCCTGCCCCTTCTTTGTATATACTTACTGTTTGTTTAGACTTACTGTTTTCTTTTTTTTGTTCTTTCATTTTATTTTATTTACATATCTACTGCATAGTACTGTGTTCTATTCGTCTGTCATTCAATGTTATATGAGATACTTCGTCTTTTCTAGGATCTCCTTTTAGTAGACCTTGTACCAGTGAACTGTACCGTCATGAAACTGTACCTTTTCCTATGCAAACTTCTAATAGTCTTCAAAACAGTCAATGAGTTAAATATCTTTTAACATATTTTTAATTTCCATTTCTGCTTAATAGCAACCTAAATATATTGTAAGTTGACCAATTTGATTTACAGTATGACTGCATACTACTGCAAAGCTGAAACGAAGTGGAGAGAACATTGTCTAGAGCAGGGGTCCTCAAATACAAATCTTGAAGGTCCACAAATATTTTTTTGAAACCGGTCTGGGTCCGGGGAAAAAAATTAAATAATAAACATATATATCCACTTATTTTTATGTCGGTCAATCTTATATAGTAGGCAAAGATACAAAAAAGTACCAACCAGGGGTTGACACTATGGTCTCAGAGGCACTTGCCCGTCTGGCAAGTACAGGTCATGTTCTACTTGCCCTCAGGTCATGGCCACTTGCCCTCATAATCTTACATTAGGGATACCTTTCTTATATTATTTTACATTTGCTAATGTTAGTTTTTTTAGTAGTTTGTTGATGCAGTAATGGTCTTTTTCCGTTTCTTTCTTTATTAAAAGGGTCTTTAAATTATAACTTCACTGTCATCTGGCCTGGCCTGGGGACTCTGAGTCCTCCAAAATCATTTGGGGACCTCACTTCACTTGACTAAAGAACAACAACAACCCATTGAAAGGAAAACAGTAGTAAATCAATGTGGAGCAGAGATATTTTGCACTAGTGTTAGTTGCTCTGGTTTCTTTTAACAAACTGGGATAATCTTCGAATAATTTATGCTTGTGTCGCAACGTGAATATCGATCTGAAAACAAGTTGTTGCGCGTCGGTGACGATTGACGAAACGGCTCGTGGCTCACTCCTGTACTGTACCGAGTACTGCGTGTAGCTCGCCATGCAGAAAGAGAGGCGGCCGTTACGGACTCTCCTGAGAGAAGATTACAATCCTGCAAACGTATTCACGTTGATGTTGATGTGCGTGAATGAAACCCACTGATTTATAACTAGTTGCACTGTTGCAGGCTGCAGCTAGAGCTAGCTGCTAGCTGCCTGCTCTGAAAGCTTCCAAACACGGTCTGTGGTAACAGCCTGTCAGCGCCTCGTTGTCATAGAGATGACAGCCCATAATACTATGTAACCCGGCATCAGCCAATCAGCGCGTCGTTCTCTCTCTCACACACGCACACACACACACACACACACACACACACAGTCTCAGAGCGCATGCAATGAAGTGAACGAGAAGTGGAAACGAGGAGATATTTTCCGATTTCTTTTTTTTTTTTTTTTTTTTTTTTAACTATAATTCGTCCTGGGTCCGGTCGGCGGTGCCTCGCGGTCCGGACATGGACCGCGGCCCGCCTATTGAGGACCCCTGGTCTAGAGAGACAGAATGGGCATGGCTGGGCATGAGTTAGGAAGCCAGGTAAGATTTCATCTGAACACCTGAGGTGAGAAGTTGTGGTGAATGTGCTTTTGTGTCCCCTTACTGAGTTGTGCTGTTTGAGGTAATCTGCTGCATTCTCCTCTGCGTTGCCCCCAATTTCTCCAATCAGAATGATTCCCTCTGTCTTTGGGTCCTGCAGGAACACCTCAAGACAGTCAATGAAGTTTGTTCCGTTGAATGGATCGCCACCAATGCCTGGAAGAAAGAAAGAATCACCTGGGTTATCCAAGAGAGGATGATTTCAAATTGGACTATAGTTCATCAGCCTGTGTTAGTATGCTAAAGAACAGATGAAAAGATGTCTGCTTGGAGTACTTTGAGATACAGTATGTGGTAATAGATTGTGTTAGCCACAATGTTATAAAGAAATTCTAAGTCAAAGCAGAAACAAAACCCACACGAGGCCAATTAATAAAAACAAAAGGTATGTTGCTATACAGTATAGCTCAAATCTAAACTGACACAGATGCTTTCCTGGATTTAATGGGTATTACCACAGAGAAAGAATATTCATTCGAGTTTTATGAGGTTTTCACTCAATTACTTTATGTTCAAGTAAAGTTAGTGTTAATTATTTTCCAAATTTCTATCAGAATGCAGAACATAGTTGCACAATGTCTGCAAGAAAAATATAATTTGCCTGATCATTATTTACTTAACAAAATAACACTATTTTGTTAGTACTTCAATGATTAAAAAACTCAACCAAGCATTAAACGCTTTTTGCAATACTTAAACTGTTAGCTGAATTTGGCAATTGATCAAAATTAACATGGGAACACTAAGAAATAATGAATGAAATAATTGCTATGGTTGGATCAAAGACCCATTAAATGTTGCGTTCAGTATTGCAGTCTAGTGTGAAGTAAATTCATTCAAAGAGACAGTGGTAACAGGCTTACCAATGCAAAGTGATTGGCCGAGGCCAACTTGTGTAGTCTGGTGCACTGCTTCATATGTGAGGGTGCCTGATCTGGACACAATGCCTAAAACAAATGGAAATACAATTGTAATGCTGAGCTGCACATTACAGAACTGCCAACCATAGAGAAATGTTTCAGTACCACATTGCGTGCTTTCGCACCACTTCCGCACTGCTTATCCTTGAACCGTCATTTCCAAACCTGCCCCCACGATAATCGTATTGTGGAGATTTAATTTATCGTGATATCGTCCTCCGTCATGCGGTGGGATCAATTCACCTCTTATTTGACGAGCTGCATATCCGGTACCACTTAAACCCCCTATAGTAACACTATGGTAAATGGTACTTATAATATACAGTACGAAATTTACGTCTTTTGTTCACTCTCTATCAAATGTCTTTGCCAAATGTTCCGCCCCAGGATAATGGATTCTGATTATCGCGATAATATCGTAAATCGTAATTTCTTTTGTCACAATAATTGTGATGACATTTTCATATCGTCCCATCCCTATGGTGGAAATGCTATATTTACTGTATGTTTGGGATCTGTGACAATCAGCACCATAGTAATGGTGGGCCACCACTTACAGCCTTACAACATGATAATGCATGAGCACTTATTTTCATTATGGAAGATACTTATATACTGCAGCAGTGCAGCTAGTGTTGACAGTTCACATTTTAATCCCTTATGATTTACAACACTTGGAATACATATATATTACCCTGAGAATATGTATCCTTTGATGTTCAATTATAACCTGATGTCAATATCAGTTCAAATAATTTACATACAAAACATTAGCAGTGCTGTATGTGATGTGTTATGTGAAAACAAAGACAAATTGCAATATTCTGATAGTAATCACTGCTATGGAGTGTTTATTCAGTGAAATGAGTCTACCCATCTCTCCAGAAAACAGAAAATAGATTTTCAGGTGGGACGGCAATTTCACCCAATCAGGAAAGAGAATCCATTTATCAACTTTATAATAATTTATAGTGTTCTAGACTAGTTCCAGTTTTGTGTTCTTTTTGTTCCATCACTTACAATTTCATTTGTTTATCCTGTATGAGTTCTCTCTCCTGATTGAATGAAATCGGTATCCCAACCTGAAAACGACCTAAAGTATTTTCTGTTCCTTTAAGAGCTGGAGACAGGGAGGTCCCTGTTACAGAGCAAACACTATAGCAATGATTACAATGGGAATATAGAGTTATAGAGCTCAACTGTCCCCCAGTCTTTGCAAATGAGTTTAACTCATACCCTGCCAAAAAAGACGTTTTCTATAATAAAAACGTCTTTTTAACTATGGACCTCCCTGCCAGACGTCTTCTGGACGTCTTTTAAAAAAAAAAAAAAAAGAAAAAAAAAAATTGAAAAAAATGTTTTTGAAAAAAAAAAGATTTGGACCTCCAACAGTGTACTAGCCATGATCGCGATCGCGAAATTGCATGTTTAACCCCCATACCAACCCCATCTTTCAAACATGGCAGCCATGTTTGTTTACATTTGAAGAAAACATAAGGGCTGCCTTCTCCTGAATGCCTGAACGGATTTCCAAGCTGATTTTTTTGTGCATGATCTGTGCACGAATGTGTGCACCAGCGTGCACACTATTTTTTTAACCCTTTGTTGGCGAACCGGCAATATAAGAGGTCCCACTTTAAATATGGCACTGAAGAAGTTAAAGTACTGAGGAACTGGTCAGATGGACTGAGGCAGGGGGGAATGAGAGGGATCAAATCAAGTGCTAACTTTTAGGAATCGGATATGTGTCTGCAAGGAAGTAGCTAATTGTCTGCAAGCTATCATCGAAGCGCAAGGGATTCTACGCTTTTTGTAATTGGGGAGACGTTATACACAGCGCTGTAATGACACACCGAGAGAGGGAGAGTGAACGAGAGGGAGTGACAAAGAGATACAGAGAGAATGCAAGAGAGTGAGCAACACAACTATAAGTGGGGAAAGAGAAACAGTTTGACGTCATGTTGTCAGACGATATTATTAGGGAATCCTCCTGAGAGAGATATGTGCTCTACTGAGACACAGATTTGCACAAACTCACAAGGCATTAGCAGCTTTTTGCATACTTTGATGTCAAAAATTGCACCAGTGCTAAATGAGCACATGGTATCAAACATGACAAACGTGCATATCTCCTTGTATGGGCCGTTCTGTCCTTGATATCAGCTGTGGTGATGTCTGTCTCTGTGTATCGTGTGACCTTAGTCTCGTGCTCATACGGACATAGGAACTTACACACAAAGCAAGAAGTAGGAGCCAAGGAGCGGTTAGCCCATTCTAATGCGTCTGTGGCTGTAGATTTTTGTTCAATTACCTAAGGCTAATGGGGAGTGACAGTTTTTATTCATCTACGAAAATTCTTCAACCTTCAAAGGTTGGGCTTTTGAATACATAAACATTTCACACAGTTCATCAAACCTTACCAATTCTCCCTTTCTTGTGAATGTGGCCAGGCATGATCCCAATCTTACATTCTCCAGGCTGCAAATAAAGCATTTCAGAGAAATAACGGCAGTTTAAAACATTGCATTCTTCTTCTTTATCTTTTTTTTGTTTCCCCTACAGCAAAACAATGTGCTGTAGAATAAAAAAGGTTTATCAAACAATCACCTAACACAACATGTTCAATAAAAGAAGAAAATCTTAGCTGCATTAGAGTTAGAGCTTTTGTGATTTCCTTTAACTCATATGCTGCCATTTAACAATACCTTCGTACTCTTTAACTGCCATTCGTCTCCATAGACTTCCATGTAATTCATAGTGCACGGATCATGCACACCCATGCCTAGATAATGCACCACGTGTGTCCACATTGCTCACAGCTTTCAAACAAAAAAATCCGAATGGAAATCCGTTCAGGCATTCATGAGATAGCAGCCATTATGTTTTACACTGTTGTGAGCTTGGAGGTCTGCTACCTGAGTTGTATGGGGGTTGTATGGGGGTTAAACAAGCAATTTCGCGATCGCTATCATGCCTACTAACGTTTTTGGGGTCCAAAAAAAAAAAATTGAAAAAAAAAAAAAAAAAATTTTTTTTTTACGGGATTCACGGGCGTGGCAGGGTGGTACAACGGGATTTTTAAGGGATTCACGTTTTTGGCAGTTAATGAGTTAAAATGTTAAATATGTACTGGGAATGTTATAAAGCCCTACTTTTTATTAACCTCTATAACCCTGGACAAAACGTTTTGGCTATTTATGTTTGGGTTAGTTAGGTTTTGTTTTTGTTGTATTGCACGTTGCAGGTTTACTTAAATTGTCTGCCTTGACAAATATTTTTATTTTTATCTTGAACCACTAACACTGACTTTGTTCTTTTGGCCTAGTTCTATTAGCATTTAAGTTCAAATGATGGTGTCACAGTGATACTAAATCTTACATTGATGACTCCTGGGCAGTTGGGGCCGATGAGGCGGGTCTTGCTCTGTCGCAGCAGCTTGTGCTTCACTCGCACCATGTCCTGCTGGGGGATTCCCTCAGTGATGCACACCACAAGGGGAACCTCTGCATCGATAGCCTCAATAATGGCGGCTGCCGCAAAGGGAGGGGGGACGTAGATCACAGTGGCGTCTGCTCCCGTGCCTTCCCTCGCCTAAAAACAGAAGTGAAAGCATGAGGCGCATAAAACTGCCAATTTATAAGTAATGAAACAGTGCCATCTAATGGTTCTCGTTGAATTTGTTTTGAAGCAGTGGTTAAAAAGACCATTACCTGAGAATTGCAGGGATTCAAAAAAACATAATTGTCAACTGATTAATCTCAGAGAATGCTCTTTGATACCCCGCGCAACTCATTTCTACTCAAAAATAATATGTAATGGATTTTATTAAGGATAATAATACATTTTATTCATAATGCACTTTACATTTAAATCAATTAAATCTCAACGTGCTACAAGCATTTGCAAAAAAAAAAATCATACCACTTTAAAATATCTAAGAAACTGAAACAAAGATGAGGGCATGAAGTCCAGATAAAACCAGTGTAGCAAAAAAAAGTGGATCTTTTGTCTTCTATTGGTGCCCTCGGGTGGGCAGGGAGGGCGTTGCACAGTGCACAGTTCAGGGGCGGCCGAGCAGAAGGCTCAGTCACCCATGGTACGTAGGTTGGTCTTGGGGGTTTTGAGGTTAGAGTTTTAAGAGCGGAGGTTGGGAGTCAAGGGTTGTGGGGGAGACCAATTCCTTGAGGTAGGAAGGAGTGTTGCCGTGGATGCACTGAAGAGTTAAAACAGGGATATCTTGTTCTCGGTCCGGGGAAAAAAAACAGAGGAGTGAACGGAGGATGGGTGTGATATGTTTGTGTTTGCGCACTCTCATCAGGATTCTAGCAGTGCTGTTCTGGAAAAGTAAAACACCTACTGTACCTCCTTGACGGAATTGAAGACTGGCTTCCCAAGGTGCGTCTTTCCCCCCTTGCCAGGAGAAACTCCTCCGACCAACTGGGAGCCATAGTCCAGAGACTGCTGACTATGGAAGGTCCCCTAGAGGGAGGCAGAGAGAGGTATAGCCAGTTATCCACACACTAAACAAAAGCATCAACCTTGAGATGTCATTCTTGGCAGGAGAGAAGCTGCCATTGACAATGAATAATTTGTACAGAATGTTGAAATGGGATGGACAGCTAAAGGGGTGAGCATTTTACACATACAAATCTGCACCACAATACCATCACTTCAACTAAACTGTTAATAACATAAGGCCTGATATCAAACAATAATGATTATAGTCATCAAATGATAGTGTTAACAAAGTTATCCAGTAATTGGCTCCACTGTCACATTTAATTGGGCCATGCCATGTTCTTCAGGAAGTAAAGACCTCACCGTTTGGTGTCATTAGCAAGTAATCATGGAACCTAGCAATGATTGCAATCCAGTGCAGTGATAAATGTATCCAGACTTATATTACCAGTAAGGTAATACATATGTTTGGTTACTCATTTTAATGCAATGGTACATCATAAAAAATCAAATAAAGAAAATGCTGGTACATATGCATGCCTTTGCGTAACAATTAGTCCATGGGCCAGACGGGTTGTCGGTATCAAAAAGGTGGCAAAGGTTACCATGCATTTTTGAAAAGCTCTATATCTGTAGATTATATTTTGGTATGATAACCCTTTCTTAGACACAGCTAAATTGGTGTTATCAGCCTCTAGAGTTGGTGTCCCATTAACATTACATTACAGGAAAAGAGGTAAAAAAAATAATCTGCTTTTAGTAGCATAAGAGGGGTCAAACTAGGGGGTTTTCATGATGCCGAATCCATTGCAAGCATCTGTTTTGCACAAAAAACATTCCTTGGGCTATAAATGGCCTCAGAAGATGATGCATGTATGGGTGTGCATTCATGTTAGTCGGAGGCCTTAGGGTTTTATTTCTCATGCTAATCAGTCTAAAAGCGCCAAATTTTGCACAGATGTAGCCCAGGGCATGCTCTAATGATTTAGCTAGGGCGCCCGAGTCGGTGACCTTCGGGCTCCACAAAACATCCACAAAACTCTGAAAAGTGATGACTCATCACTTTTCATCACTAAACCATTGTTTTTCTGGAGCTGTGGCGACCCCGAAGGTCACCGACTCGGGCGCCCTAGCTAAATCATTAGAGCATGCCCTGGACTACATCTGTGCAAAATTTGGCGCTTTTAGACTGATTAGCACGAGAAATAAAACCCTAAGGCCTCTGACTAACATGAATGCACACCCATACATGCATCGTTTTCTGAGGCCATTTATAGCCCAAGGAATGTTTTTTGTGCAAAACAAATGCTTGCAATGGATTCGGCATCATGACAAACCCCTAGTTTGACCCCTCTTATGCTAATAAAAGCAGATTATTTTTTTGCTTTTTTCCCTGTAATGTAAAGTTAATGGGACACCAACTCCAGCGGCTGATAACACCAATTTAGCTGTGTCTAAGAAAGGGTTATCATACCAAAATATAATCTACAGATATAGAGCTTTTCAAAAATGCATGGTAACCGTTGCCACCTTTTTGATACCGACAACCCGTCTGGCCCATGGACTAAATGGTTTGGATGGAATGCAGAAAACTATTGTATGAACAGTTAAGTACAATCTTTCATAGAGGCCACATAACAGTAAATCTAGTTAATCAAAGACAAACCTGTGATATTTCTAAATTGATTTCCAACTAACACATCAAATAATATGGCTAAGGATTATAATTTACTAGAAGTGATCCTATCCTTAAAATTGTTTTATTATTTACCCAGGGAGGTAGCTAAGTTAGGGTGCCTATTATCAGCCACACCCTGCACACCCACCTCAGGATTATACTGCTGGCCACTGAACAGTTTCATAACAAATGGGAAATTAGACCCAAAATAGAACGAGTACTAAATGATCTGCAATGGTATAGAAAATCATACCAGTACTAAAATGGAAATCTAATTTTGAATTTAAAAAAATTATAGTATGTATTCTTCTTAGTCATAAAGGCAAGTTAAGGAAAGTATACATTTATGATGGGAATCAAGGGAAATGTCCCCTTCAAATGGCCTCGCAGTTAGAGTTTTGTTTGTCATCTTTTTTTTTAAGGAATCTGGAAGGAAGTTTGATTCGGAAGTTGTTTGATTCTAGTATCAAATTATTCGACAACTTTCTACTCTTAACTCTTTCTCAGCCACGTGGAGCCACTTATAGGTCATTAAAACCTAAATAAATGAAAACAATCGGCAGCTGTCCTCCGTCTCTTCTTCGTCTGATCTAAAAGGATCATTCTCTCAACCGTCTGAACCGGAAGTGCTTCTGGAAGCTTTCCGTTCTCTATAGCCAAATTCCCGTTCACTTTCATTGTAGGAGGAAGCGTTAGCATAGCATCTCTCTGTGATGTTTTCGACCAGATACAAGTTGACATGGGGGCTTCATACGGAGTGGATTACATTCGTTTACCTCGATGTGCACGGATCGTGCACGCGAAGCGCACGGGGGGAAGACGACTCGGCCAAAATCCCCACTATATGCCAATGCAGATCGAGATACTTCTGGTGAGTTTAAACCGGAAAAAAAAGAAGTGCCATTCTAGAAGGACGGGGGGCGCGTTGATGCTTATTAATCATAATATTATGTCCCAGATCATAATACAATAGAAATGTCCGGCTAGTCCACAACAAGCCATTCTGGCCAGGCTGGGAAAGTGTTAAGGGCTTTGCACACAGACGGATTTCTTTCGCACGGAAAAAACGAACGATTTCATTGTTCAAAAGAAAACAATGATTCTTTATGACCTCATGCACACCGGCTCCGAATTTGCCATGCGGTAGGTGGCTGCGGCAATGCGTTTTTTTCCCGATTGAACCCAGTTCGATTTGTGCGTCTTGTCGCATGCAGTAAAAACTAATTGACTCCTTTTATGACTCCTTTTCGGATCCGCAGTGTGGATTCCGCACAGCCTTGCACACCAAATCCAATGCGTCTTAATCATGCAGCAAACAGAAAGAAACGCAATGTTCCTGTGTGCAAAGCCCTTTATTTCCATTTCCAGCACTTACTGTACTATGGACTACCATGTGTTTCATTAATCCTTTCCTGTCAGACAAAGCCAGTGCATGCCTACAAGGAACTTTTGACCTGCCTTGCTGACAACAATGTTGAAAGCAAAGCATTCTAAAGTTTGGGGATATTTCACCAAAAGTTTGCTACAAAGTGAAATGTGCTTTAAAGAATAAGTGCTTCGATAACATGCGGCAGCAATCATAACATGTCTAAAATGACAAACACCTATTAGTGCACAGAAAAGGCCTACATTTGAAGGCAGAGATGTGTGGCATATTTGCCTGCTTGAAACCGGACACCTGCTTGTCCACAGGCAATGTAAATAGCCTGTGGATGGGTGGAGAATGACACCAGCTGCATTGCATCTTCAGGTAGGCCATTATGTCAACTTTAGTAACACTGTCATGTATACAGTATGTAGCTTCATATATTGTACTGGATATATCAAACCAATCAAATATTGGTTCAGGGATCGTTTAAGAACTGGAAGTAGGGATGTAATTCAATTTACAATTCAAGGGGTCCTGTGTGTGTGTGTGTGTGTGTTCAACAGCACCACTTGGCCACACAGCACTATTGCAGCATGTGGGTATGCTACAAACAGACATGGAGAGATAGCTAGATAGCTACAGTAGCTACAGACTCACTCCCAGGCAGGAGGCACTACATGCACCGCTCAAAAATACACCCGCGATGATCCCTGAGTAAGATATAGTCCATAGAAAATGGGGCCGTTTTGACCAAATGCGCGATGTGGGAAAAGAATCTGAGATATAGCCATTCTTCTGCAGCAATCGGTTAACATAGTAACCCGTTAACAAATCTCTGGAATCAATAATGGTACTAGAATCGGAATCTGTACATTTCAGACGATATTATTCTGTCAGCAAGCGGCCATTGAGCTAGACTGCAATTGAGCGAGAACACACACACACACACACACACACACACACACACACACACACACACACACACACACACACACACACACACACACACACACACACACACACACACACACACACACACACACACACACACAATCTGTTGATGGTATTATAAATAGTCTTTGATGGGTGAAGCCAAGATGTTACTTTATACAAACCTGTTTCCCTGTAAAGCCTTGGCAAATGACCTTGGTGTTCTTGTCAATGTAGAGGTTATTTCTACTGGCAGTATAACAGTTCCTCACTCCACTCTGCTGCACTGAAAGGAAAAAGGCACAAAGAGTGAGATTTGGGGTGTAGCAGCCTACAGTATATCAGTGATTCAAAAAAATGTAAACACCTTGACGAGTTATTCTCGATTCTCTGATTATGTTCCAATTCCAGGACACCCCTGAGCATTTGCATACACACTCCACACAGTCAACGAGTCAGGTGAGGACTCAGAGGGGTCGCATCAGGAAATTAATCAATCATGGCAGCTGTCACCATGCCAAGTGGGGAAAAATCACCAGTGTGGAAATACTTCAAGTTAACAGAGGATAAAAGAAAGTCTGTGTGTCAAATATGCGACAAGCACATGGCATTCCACCCCACGGTGGCACAACTAATCACAAATGTAAGTATGAACGCTAATTAGAAGTATCGCCAGGTGCAGGCTGCTGGCACATATTAAAACCTGTTAACAGTCGACGGCCCACCCGTGGGCCCGTGGACTGTATTCTGACAAACAATTAGTGTACACAAGTGGGTGTGTCACGTACATTGGCATGTTATATACAATTTTAAAGCTATGAGTCTTTAAAGATTAAAAAGATGTATGTAAAGCTACTCTCAGTCTCAAGCCTAAACATGTATGGCTTATTTAACTTTAATCATTCCCCACAAATTCACTTACAAAATGCACTTTGATTTAAGGTGTGTTGAAAGATTCATTGTGGTACAGAGTTGTTAGGAAACTTTTACAAGAACCAATCCTATGACTAGTATATGAGTGAGATACAGAATGGTCGATTGAAAACTGTAGTAAGGAGTAAACCACCTAATGTAACCCTTTAAAACTCAAGCTGTGAGGGCACCCCCTTGCCTACTGGTCCAGGCGCATTGCCACATAGGCATGGATGCCTGGCGGCGGCGCCGGTGTGTTTTCATTGCAATTACAACATTGGCTCTGGAGGTTGCTTATTCAATTTCAAGCTCCCTCTGGTTTAATGTCCTTGAACAAGACACTGAACTCTTAAATGCTCCTGATGAGCAGATTAGTGGTTTCATCAAACGGTGTGTGAATGGGAGAATGTAAGATTATATAAACGCACCATTTACAGAGATTGTACATGGGTATTGCTCTGAGCTAGCCAACCATTAACCAGTCTCTTGAGTCTTGCTCCACGTTTCAAACAGCAATCAGTGCACTTTGCACTTTAACCTATGTGCAGGCCCAGGGGTCATCAATATGTCCATACACGGACAAATGTGTCTATGGCAAAGACCTGTCCTCATCCGTGGCAAATTTCTGTTTTACACACCATTATAATGATGTGTCTTATTTTGATGATATGACACTGGTCTACTGTTACTCCTATTGTGCCACCATTTATGGCACAATAGGAGTAAATCAGTACAGTGGTTCTCTACGTTGTATTTCAAGGACCCCGTAACTGTACAAAGACCCCCATAACTGTATAAATAGAACACTCACTGGACCCTATAAGTCCATTTGGTTCCATGTACACTCTCAGAGTTACAGACCGGTTATGCTCATTCAGGGATTTTTGAGTTTCTGATGATGTTATTGTCGGCTCATTTTGTATATTCATGCTCTGTGGCAAAAAAATAGCATTTTGATTTAAAAAAATATATATAATAATCCACCACACAAGCCAACATGGCGATGACCCCTGCCTACTATGTTTGTGTGTAATGCAACCAAGGGACCGTACCTATGTTCCCCAGGTTCTATGTTCCCCACTTTCTTACCACCTAACCTACCCCAGCCGTTCGCAACTGGTAAAAAAATGAACCTAGCCCAACCCTACCCTCCCCTGCCCCTTCTTTGTATATACTGTTTGTTTAGACTTACTGTTTTCTTTTTTGTTTTTCTTTACATATCTACTGCATAGTACTGTGTTCTATTTGTCTGTCATTCAATGTTATATGAGATACTTCAATGGTTTCCAGTGGAAATAAGCTTAGTCTTTTCATGGATCTCCTTTTAGTAGACCTTGTACCAGTGAACTGTACCGTCATGAAACTGTACCTTTTCCTATGCAAACTTCTAATAAAGTCTTCAATCAATCAATCAATCAATCAAACCTACCCTAGCCCTGAATACATGACTATCATATACATGTATAGTCATGTATTCAGGGCTACCCCTATCCCTACTAATCTCACTAAAACTAATGCTGTGAGGTGGGGAACATAGAGAGGGGAACATAGAACCTGGGGAACATAGAGAGGACCCCGAAGAGTTCAGCCGTAGTCAGTTGCAGACAGTGATTTATCAAAAAATATCAACACGTTTATGTTTGACCGTGACGAGGGAGAGGTTCCGATTGGAGCAACAGTTTGACCAGCAATGCCTTAACCCTAAACCTAAGGTGAAAGTGCCGAGCTGATGAATGGGTCAGCTGTCAAATCCATGGCAGAAATGCTGCTATAATAAACATTACCTGCTGCCTCCCATAAAGCTGACATATTAAACTTTAGCCAAGACAATTATAACGTGTTAAGTGAGGCGCGCAGAAGTCAGGCTAAAATAAGCAGGACATGTGAGGTCAAAGTTCTACTTTAATTCTAAAGTGGTCAAGGCTAGCTCTCTAGCCCCGCAAGCTAATGTCCAGCAATGTTAGCTGACAGCAAACACCCTACAAAACCCAAGCACGTCGTTGTACAAAGAAACCTGCTCTCCTTCTTCACTATTGCACTGCAGCACAACAGACTGTGCTGTTGTTGACATTATTTATAACAGTTTGGTACTTACAGAGCAGCCTGGTAAACAACCTACAGTGAGACATCTTCGGTCATTCACCAATGACACGGGAGTCTGTGGACCTAATCCCGACCTGCTGGGTGACTAGAAATATGCCTGATGGAGTTTGACTCTTGAATATTCGTTTTTGGGAAACATTTGCAGAACAGCGATGTTATTATTAATATTATATTATTTTCAAGTCTATTTTTCACGCCCTAGTGTGGTGTTTACTGTTTAGTACACAAGGCAGTTCGTGACACTAAAATAATTAGGGGCTTACGTTCGCAAGGAACACTGGATATTGAAGTTTTTTTTCCCCACGTGATAATTGAAATAATGCTTTGTGAGCACTAGAGGGTGCCACTACTACGAGAAAATCGTGTTTACTGACAGAGAATAATTTCCATGCATGCATTTACATTTAAATTTGAACTGTCAGGGCTGTATGAAATACATATAATGCAGAGTAGGGAAGCCACTTCAAAAGCAAAGCTACTTTAATTATGGCAGTAGCTGAACAAACTATTGACTGTACCCCTGGGAGAAATGTAGTTTATCACTAAAGCTATAGTAAAAGTAGTTCCACTAGCCTACTTTTTAAGTGCTAAATTATAATAATATGTCAGAAGGCTTTCATGGTCAGTATCATGGTCAGTAGCCTATATCATGATGCATGTCGGTAGGCTATGGTCAGTCAGTATCATGTCATGTCAGTAAGGTCATGGTCAACGGTCAGTTTATCATGATGCAATGCATGTCAGTATGGTAATAGTGTTGTATGCTATGTCCAAAATACAGCTCCCGTAGGATTTTTGTGCCAAAATTGATTTTTCTGCAGATTTTGGTTCTATAGGGACCAAACTATCAGAAAATTACAGGGGTCACATTTTCAGACCCCTCCCTCATTTCCTTGGGGCGGGTCACTTCAGTTTTTGGCCCTATTTGGCTATATCCCAATTTCCCATAGTATTCTTTTGCTAATATGGATTTGTTTGCTGTTTTGGCTTCTATAGGGACCAATCCAACTTTCCAATCCAACTTTATTTATAGAGCACATTTAAAAACAACAAAGTTGACCAAAGTGCTTTACAAGAATCACAGCAAATCAGAAGTAAAAACAATAAAAACAAAGATGAACATAAAAAACACAGATAGGCATAAAATAGAAACTCAAAAACAAACACAGATAAGACTCACTCTGGATTAAAAGCTTGGGAATAAAAATGTGTTTTAAGACGGGTTTTAAAAACAGAGAGTGAGGGTGCCAGTTTGATAGTGAGGGGGAGTTCATTCCAGAGCTTAGGGGCAGCCACAGAGAAGGCTCGATCACCCCTATGTACTAGATTTGATCTAGTAGGGACCACCAGCAGCAGGCGAGCAGCCGCATTTTGAACCAACTGTAACCTATGAAGGCCGCCATGGCTAACCCCCAAATAAAGTGCATTGCAGTAATCAAGGCGAGTGGTGATAAAAGCATGAATCACTTTTTCAAAATCCACAAACGATAAAAAAGGCTTGGCCTTTGATAAAATCCTAAGCTGAAAAAAAGAAGATTTTAAAACTGCATTTATTTGCTTGTCCATTAAAAAATCACTGTCCATTTTAACTCCTAGGTTTGTTACCAAACAATCAGAAAATTACGGGGGTCACATTTTCAGACCCCTCCCACATTTCCTGGAGGCGGGTCACTTCAGTTTTGGCCCTATTCGGCTATGCATTCGCAATTTCCCATAGGATTAGTTTTTTGCTAAAATTGTTTTGTTTACTGTTTAGGCTTCTATGGGGCTAAAACTATCAGAAAATGACAGGGTTCAAATTTTCATACCCCTCCCCCATTTCCTGAGGCGGTTCAGTTTTGTCCCTATTCGGCTCTATATTCCCATAGACTTTTCTTCTTTTCTGTTTTGGCTTCTTTAGGGACCAAACTGTCAGAAAATGAGGGGGTTCAGATTTTGAGATGAAGCTCACTATGTCCATCAAGGAACTCCTGACTGTGTGATCAACCAAGGAGAAGTAGACATGTGTTAGGCCAGGAGACTGCTTGAGTATTTCTCAAGGGACAGTTCTTTCATGCTCTTTGTCATATATGATACCTTCATCAAGGGACATGATTTGGAGGAGGTGCACACATCGAAGAGGCTGCTGACACCGACGTCCAATTGCCCTGAGCCCTGAGCTTCCACCAATTGAAGAGAATTGGTGGAATTCAGAGAGTGGAGGGTATGTTCCAGTCAGGTGTCTTGCCCTCCCTGCTCCAAAGGCAATACTTGAGCTCATCACATGTGGCTGCAAAGCAGGTTGCAAGGGACAGTCAGTCTCTGCAAGTGCTATGGCACTGGACTGGAGACTTTGCCAACAGTATAAAGGCCCATTCCCACTGGGCCAGATTAACAGATAAAGAAATATCTTTCTCCATTCAAGTGGATGGTAAGACACAGATAAAAAATATATGTGACAGATATTTTCTTTTATCTGTATCTTACCATCCACTTGAATGGAGAAAGATATTTTTGTATCTATTTATCTGGCCCAGTGGGAATGAGCCTTAAGGGAGGACATAGATAACAGTGATGATGAATAGATCCTGTATTTGACAAGAATAATAACAGGTCGGAAGTATAAATTCTACCCTATCCTCCTCACTTGAACTGTTCCTACCTAAACTATTGAATAGCCTCAGAATATACTGTGAAGTTGTTTATAAAGTACTGTAAAGTGTGTAAAATGTGTACCCCGTCATTTTCTAATAGTTTGGTATAGAAGCCAAAACAACAAAAGAAAAAATATATTTTAGCAAAACAATCCTATGGGAGACTGGGAAAACATAGCAGAATAGGGCCAAAACTGAAGTGACCCGCCCCCAGGAAATGAGGGAGGGATCTGAAAATTTGATCCCCATCATTTTCTGATAGTTTGGTCCCTATAGAACCAAAATCTGCAGAAAAATCAATTTTGGCACAAAAATCCTACGGGAGCTGTATTTTGGACATAGCATACAACACTATTACCATACTGACATGCATTGCATCATGATAAACTGACCGTTGACCATGACCTTACAAGCCAAAACAGCAAAAAAATCAATTTGGGCAAGGCCGAATAGGGCCAAAACTGAAGTGACCCGCCCCCAGGAAATGAGGGAGGGGTCTGAAAATGTGTACCCTGTAATTTTCTGATAGTTTGGTCCCTATAGAAGCCAAAACAGCAAAAAAATCAATTTGGGCAAAAAGATCCTATGGGAAATTGGGAAAACAAGTCCGAATAGGGCCAAAACTGAAGTGACCCGCCCCCAGGAAATGAGGGAGGGGTCTGAAAATTTGACCCCAAAGCCAAAACAGCAAAAAAATCAATTTTGGCATAAAATTCCTACGGGAATACATAGCATACGCACTATAAGTATCATGTACATTTTCAACATTTTCATACATTTTCAAATTGTACTTGAACTCAGCTAGTTGAACTCAGCTAAATGTATTTAAACTAACGGAGTTCAACTACATGTAGTTAATGCTCTCCAAGAACACTGGGCAATGACCGTACAAGCTTCAGGCCATCAACTCAACAAGTCAAGTGACAAGTCAGAAATACACCCAAGCCATGGGAATTAGTGGCACGCACGCACGCACGCACGCACGCACACACACACACACACACACACACACACACACACACACACACACACACACACACACACACACACACACAGCGCGTGCACGAGTGATGAGCGTGCGGGTGATTCCCAAGGTTCCCTGGGGGTCCAATCAGATAACACCAACTCTTCTAACGTTCATTGGGTAAACGCTCTGACGTCACTGGCCGCAGCTGCGCTCATTCTCCAACAGACGTTACGTTACGTGAAGGTTATGTCCACGTTTCACACAGGCAGGCCACCGTACGGAACAAACCCGAGCTTTCACACCAAAATAAGCGCAATGACGTAAACGAGCCTCAGGAACTGTTCAACTCAAATGTAAAACATTGCCAGTAGAACTATAACATTCACGATGGCGTTAGAAACTATTTCAAGGATTATTAAAGTGCAGCTTCCAGCCTACCTCAAGAAGCTTCCCCTCCCCGAGACCATCGGAGGATTCGCACGCTTAACAGGTAAATAATAACACTGTTGTTATGTTGTTACAATGTTGCAACGGCTGTCCTCTGATCTGGACACATTGTAACAACGCTCTTTACCACTTCAAACACCCTATAGTCTACTTTGTGTGTGTATTATCTAATATATCCTCTTGTTTTGTGTGATCTGGTTTGTGAAGTTTCTTCTGGATGGACCAGGCAGACTTGCACTGGTGTAAAGTAGTATCTACATTTACTTAGTACTGCACTTATAAGTAAAGTTTTTAGGTTGGCTATTTGTACTTTACTTGAGTATTTCCAATGTCCAATAGGTACTTCTACTCCACTACATCAAGGATCCAAATAGTGTAGGCATACTACTACATTTATTTGAAAACTTAGTTACTAGTTACTTTCACTTTGTAGATTTTGATTATTATCACAACAAAACATAAGCTACATTAAAATAGTAGTTCAACCCCCAAATTACCTTTTTACTATTAGTCATGCCATGGAGACTTCCTGAGACAAAAAAATGATTATAGTAAATTTACCCCATTGATTCTGGATGGGGACCCAAATGCATAGGCCTGGATGGGGACCCAAATAAGGCCCTGGATGGGGACCCAAATGCATTTGGGTCAGAATCAATGGAGTACATTTAAGTAAAAAAAAAACTACTCCTTTTAAGGGGCGGCAGTGGATCAGGGATAGAGAAACCGTCATTAGAACACAAAGGGTCCCCTAGTTGCTCCCGATGAGCAGGTTGGTGGTGGTGCCTTGCATGCATGGTTTCCTCTGCCATCTGTGTGTGTGTGTGTGTGTGTGTGTGTGTGTGTGTGTGTGTGTGTGTGTGTGTGTGTGTGTGTGTGCGTGTGCGTGTGTGTGTGTGAAATCTGTGAATGGGTGAATGCAATGCACAATCTCTGTAAAGCACCTTGGATAAAGATGCTATATAAATCCACCATTTACCATTATTTTAGTAACATCTTACATTAGGCTTTATATAGTAAATGGTGCAATTACATAGTGCCTTTATCCAAGGTGCTTTACAGAGATTGTGCATTGCATTCACCCATTCACACATGCATTCATACACTGATGGCGGAGGAAACCATGAAGGGCACCAACCTTCTCATGGGGAGCAATTAGAGGTTCAGTGTCTTGCTCAAGGACACTTCAACAATAACTCTGGGGCAGCCTGGGATCAAACTTCCGGTTCCCAAGCAGCCTCTCTACCTCCTGCCTCCTGAGCCACTGCCTCTGAGGCACTGCCATTACGCTTGTCTGTCTTACAATTGATGTATGTACTAGAAAAAAGCTCTAAGGCTTGTTTTGACCCCTTTCCTATGCTACATGAAAGACCCCCATCCCACCAGGGTAACCGGTAGAGTCGCCAGAATGAAGGTCGCCGGGGAACGCGGAAGAGTCGCCCGGGAAATCTCACCAATTGCGGTGGAATTCTCACCCCCCAGATTTGGTATCCTCGCCCATAGCTTCTCCATCTCGCCCCACGATCGTTCAAAGTAACGTATTGTTTGCAATGTGAGGCCGTCAATAGAAGGATATCAAATCAACAATGTAAATATTTTGTAAGTTGTCTAAACTTAATGCGGTCTGCACAATGTTACGTTTTGAAAATAGCAGATCTACAAACTCACAACGCGTCGCATCGCAACACGTTGTGAGCTTGTAGATCGCCTATTTTCAAATAGCCAAGTTATAAAATAGATCTAAAGTGGATTAATGTATGTTTTATAATACTAAAGTTTTCAAATAATTGTAGTGGAGTAAAAGTACTGAAAACTGGAAATACTCAAGTAAGGGTGCACACACACCAAAATACCTATGAGAGTGGATTCCCCATTCCGCCAATGCGTTTCAATGAGAATGGAGCGTTTTTTGCAGAAATCCTCTACTGGCATGAAACCGCTCGCCTCCATTCTCATTGAAACACATTGTCTAAAGCACAAATACCTCAAAATGTACTTGAGTACAGTACTTAAGTAAATGTACTTACTTTACACCACTGAGTGCTGGCTTAAAGTTGACACCAGCACATAGATATCTGCACATATGAACTGCACTGACACATATGAACTGCACTGACTGCTGTTGAGGCAGAACGCAGAGTATTCGGGTCATCGTTGGTCAGAGACAAACGGGCCAGCTTGTACAGTTATAAAGCTTATAGTTTCTCTAAATAGCGCAGGTACATGCAGTAGGGGAGGCTCTCTCCATTCCGACATGTCGCCACTCCGAAATTGACTTCTTATTGTCGGAGTGGCGACACTCCCATAGGGGTTAGGTTTAGGGTTAGGGTTAGAGATAGTGTCGGAATGGAGACATGTCGGAAAGGAGACATGTCGGAGTGGAGAGATGCACCCATGCAGTAGCCTACTAACTATTATTTTAGGGTAATTGATCTATAGAAGTACCCGCGATTGCCATTGCATTGGGTGTGTTCCACACATCTGCAAAGTGATGGACACTTTAGATGCAAACTAAAAGTCACACTTTATGTGTGAATGGGTGAAATTGATGCATGGGTACACTCACTCCCTTTGTTGTCTATTTTGGGCATCTGTGGCCTCAGGGCATGCCATTTTTATATGATTGTGCCGTGGTGATCTTTTACCATAGAGTTAGTCTTTTACCCTGTGCATATAATTAATATAGGTGAGAGTATACACACATTGGTGAGATTTCCTGGCGAGATTTCTCGCTGCGTAGATGAGTATTCCAAACCCCAGGCGAGTTTTCCTAACACATTGGCAACACTTCTCGGTGAGACTCTGGCGACTCTACTGGTATTCCCCACCAGACACTGCTGTGCCTCCCGCCAACTGTCACCTTTGAGAGTAATCTACAGCACTGGTTCCAAAACATTGGGTCGGGACCCATTTTTGGGTCATGGGCACATTTGTATTTTTGTTTCCTACATTTTGTTTTTAATTATTATTATTTCAAAACATTTTCAAAAAACATTCCCAAAAAAGCTAAATTATTTCATTAATTAACAAAAAAATAAAATAATAATAAGATCGGAAGACTGAAGCAAGAGTGGGCAGAGTGTGTTGTCTAGATCCAGGCAAGTGGTGTATACCTGTACAATTTCAGAGCCATTGAGATAGCAGAGTTGCGTCAAAGAGGCATCAGAAACGATATGAAGATGGCACAACTCTTTGTATCCCAATGGTTCCCTCCCTGCCATAGCCATAGTGGCAAGTATATGGGTAAAATTCTGACATTATTGTTAAACAAACAATTTCTGACAAAGCTCAATGTACCAAAAGCGGGCACAGTCAGACCCATAAGGGATTGTTGTGCCAAGTTTGGAAGCAATTTACCAACTTGTGTGCTGGTGCATGCAAGTGCACTAACACAAATTCCATGGCTCTTAGGTTCCATATGTAGGAAGATATGAGGATTGTAATAATAGAACAGGAAATGCAGACATTCAAGAGCTCACTGTGAGCTTAAACTGCCTCTGGCAGATAGGCCTACTGCACTTGGACTGCAATACACACTTTCCTCACGTGTGTCCACACAGTAGGATGGGGGATTGCATATGCCAGTTCATGAATAGATTTTACAAAAATGGAGGAGGTGACTTAAGGGAGAGGGGCTAGAGTCGACATCAATAAAGTCTTAAGTTGGCATTATTGTTATGTGTACAATGTTATTGTAAATAAAGGATAATTCGAGCTATTTTACACTAGCAATCGAGGAAAGCTGTTGGCTATTCTCTTCTGGACAAGCTAAGGAGGCAGTTCAGCTTGACCTTTAAACGTATACCAGAAAGTGTCAAATTCAGCCTATTAATAGTCCCAAAAAGCAATGCTCTCTGAACTGTGCTGTGACAAATGATGTGGGAATGTTATTCATCATAAATGATGAGGTTCCAGTTAGGCAGGGAGGAATTGCATCATAAAATAGTTTGAGACAAGACATGCAAGGCTTTTGGAAACATAAAATGCTTGAACAATTGCTGTGCAAGGATTAATTTCAATAGCTTTGAAGTTAGAAGTTGCCTGAAGTGCTATTCGTATCGGATTTGTGTATAGCCTAGTAGTCACGAGTGTTTTTAATTCAATATGAGTTAATTGAAATGCCCATGGGCAATTTTAGACAAATCCATTCTAGCTTGTAATATGATTATAGTATTATATTCCCTAAATGTTGTAATACTGTAATGATATACATACTCAGTCTGCAGGATTCGAATGTGTCCAAGTCCAAGCTGAGGTATAAAAGAAAAGGGGAAAGTCAGTACATTATTATAGAGTTATTTATGGATATAACCATGAGGGGAGGCTAGATCTTGTTGAAGCAAGTTAAAACGAGACTGCCCGAGGTGAACGGAAACAGTGGGGTATACACACTCTACTGTAAGGAGTGTGAGATGACTAGGGAATGATTAGGACAGATTTGAGTAGTTAAAGGAGTAGTTCACCCCCAACATGACTTTTTTTCTATTGATTACTCACACCATGGAGACTTGAGTTCAGTAATATTTGTTGGTTTTTGTTACATTCCTAAGACAAAAAAATGATTATTCCTTTAATACTCTGGTGATGTGGATCTCTGAAATGAAGGCAACAGGCGTGGACTTGGGCATGACAAATATTTGCCTTTCACATGGAAATAAACACAATTACGCAAATTCATGAACGCAGCATCTGATTGGGGTGAAACTTTGCACGCATATTCACACTACGTTGTGGAACAAATTCCACCCTTTTAACATTGCCCTAATGTCCTATTATAGCGCCACCAGGAGGCAGATTTTTGCAAAACATTTTTTATATTACCTCTACAAATGTTGTCCAAACATCACACAAATTCGTACACATTATCTCTAGTCAAGTGATCAAGAAGGATCCGTCTGATTTTACAAATTCCATCCTGATTGGCAAATTCCAAACCTTGTTCAATTCATACACAGAGATCAGTGATCACCTATATATTCCTAAATAGCGTGACGTGTTCTGCACTGACGGAGTTTGGTCAAGAACTTTCATGTTTAAATCTAGCATTAGAATAAAAAAAAAAAAAAAAAAAGCTTCCAAGTTCCAACTTCTCTGTTTGTGTAAACCTGTGTGTTTGTTCTGTGTATCTTTCTTAGTGTCAGAGTGGCTCCGGTTGCTGCCTCTCTTGGGTATCCTTGCCTTACTGGGGTACCTGACCATTCGACCCTTCCTGCCTAAGAAAAAGAAGCAGAGGGATAGCCTTATCAACCTGAAGATCCAGAAAGAGAATCCCAAAGTGGTTAATGAGATTGACATAGAGGACTTGAACAGCGCAAACGTCTGCTACTGTCGCTGCTGGCGCTCCAAAACTGTAAGTTCCACAGAACGTTAGATAGTGCTAAGGAAATTAAAGTGTTCTTGCAATTGATTACATAGTAAATTTCACACTAATCTTGCCATTAGTGTAAAATAAATTATATTGGTCGAAACTAGAGCCCGACCCATGCCATATTTTTGAACCGATGCCGATGTTTGCCGATGGAGAGTGCTAGACCACCGATTGCCGATGTTTAACCAATGTTTTGTAATAATATAAAATAATAATAAATAGCCAAAATTTAAAAAACGTCTTGCCTTCTTTTCTTTTTTTAACCAATGGTCCGGGGACTACCAGTGGTCCTTGAGTGGTTTCTAGGTGGTCCCCAGCTAAATGATGGAGATTTGGTAACCAAATGGATCTTTAACTTATGAATGTAAAATGAAACCAAATGGATCTTTTAGGGCAATGACAATATAGTTTTGGGTCTGAGTAGCTAAATGTCATCAAATGGTGGTCTAATGTCTAAACGACCGATACATCGGGGAGATAATGACCGATGTCCGATGCTGAAATCGGGGTCCAAAAAAGACCAATAGGGGCCTACATCGGTTCGACCGATACATCGGTTGGGCTCTAGTCAAACTAGCAAAGGAACTAAGGCCCCTGAAAGTTGAGATAACCCTACCTGATATAGAACAAACCACAACCATGTTTTTTGTTTTTCAGGACTTTAATGTCTATTTCTTTTAAATTGATGTTGGATACAAAATATTGTACCGCAAAATGTGTTTATTTGGTTGATGTTTGGTGAGGTCCTCCCCAAAACTGAAAATGAAATGTAGGCTTCTTCAAAAAGTTACAGCATCTGCTTATCTCTTTTATGTCTGGATATATTGACCAGAATGTCACAACATGTTGGCTTATTGTCCATACACAGTTATTGCATGCAATAAAGTATTTAATCAGCTAGTGCAATGTTGGGAACGATGCCTGTTGGCAACGCATGCCCCTCTGGTTAGGCAACATCCGTTGTTAGAGAGCTTATCCATTATAGTACTTGGACCCATAGTTAGGAAAGTTAGAGTCTTTGACCAATCTGGGAACTAAATGCTTAATATTTTACTTGCTATACATCTCTGTGAACAACCTGTCCAAATAGGGTTACCTTCCGCTCATTATTTCCAGAGACACATCTGATAAGGCAGACGCTGTCCCTTATGAAGAATCCTACATGTTCACTATTTGGGGAGGACCAATAATTATCAAATCAAATAAACAAAATGGTTCGGCTTTGTTCTACCATGGGAAGGTGTATCTCAAATACCTTTTATTTATTTATTTTATTATTTACTTAAATCCACTGATATTTGTATTGGATACTGATGTGGGTGAAGGACTACTGTAAAAAATATATTAATTTAGAACTTGTGTTAACAATTCAAGGACTATTCTTCATTTCTACAGTATTAAACCGCTTTCAATCAATAACGTATATATCTTCAATTAATATGTTGAATTTCCTGTTTCAGTTTCCTGTTTGTGACAGATCGCACATAAAGCACAATGAGTTAACTGGAGACAACGTGGGTCCACTCATACTCAAAAAGAAGATTTTATAATTCACCATTGCCACTACCGTTGCCTTATTTTTTATAAAAAATGTTTTTTCTTTTTCTTTTTAGTTTGTGTGTGTTTAGAAAAGGTTTGGTTTATATTTTCAGAAGTTCATTTGTTTGTGCTGATCAAAAATGCAGAATTCCAATGTTTAAGTAATCCTGCATAGTGCATACTATTTTGGTCACACACTTGAAATCCAAGATTTCCCCATTTCTACGTTGTGCAAATGTATTTTTATGTTCTATGTTCTAATGATAGTGTGTGTGAATGGCCATGGGTTAAAACGTGTTACTGGGTCTTTCAGTTGGTTCACTTGATGTTCAATAGCCATTTCTACTGTGGTTAAAGAACGTTGCACTGTATTGCTGTAGCTATCAATTTAGGAGTCTTGGATTCAATCACCTGTTTGAAAACCATCTGGGACCACTTTTAAGGATAACTGTGTAAATTAATTGCCATGACATCATGGCATTTGTAGCAATGAAGTAACCTCACTAATGCAACTCCCTTTAAAAGGGAGTATGTTTGTATTAAACAGTATCATTTGGTTTAATAAAAGGCATATAAATACCTGGCCAACTTGCTTTAATTTGAAATAATACAGTACTGTACTATATGCCAACATATTCCAAATGCTGTCTGGTTTCAAGCATAAAATGCTTAGAATTACATAACGCAATTCCAACAATTAAGCACATTTAATGGAATGTATTTGATAAACCATTCAGTTCAGGGTTTTAGATTATTCTGTATTACAATTGTGTATTTTGTCAGCTGCTAAACTATGTTCAGCTTCATTAATATTCTGGTTCATATCTCTGGTCTCGTATGCTTGTTGTGTGCTACATTGCTGTGAACACTCGCAGGTCATGAAATAGGCTATTATTTTAAGTTATTGTGTACATGGGAAGCTATAATTAATGTTGCAATTTTATGTTCATTGCTTGTATTCAACTATTTGCCTTTGGACATTTCAACCACTGCACCCTTAAGCAGAATCAAATTTGTAATAGTTTTCCCACAACACTAGTATTCAACATCAAAATATGTGCCTGACTCCCCATGTCTGTGTTATCAATGTCAAAACAAATGTTCATTTATTTGCTTTCCTGTTGAAATGATTACCCTCATTCATGAACAATATTGTAAAAAGGTCATTATAATCTGTCAGATCCATATTTTCGTAATGAACAATAATAAAGTCCTTAAGTTGCTCGTTATGTTTTGTAAGAGATAATGTTCTGGTTTATGTTCAACCTTTTGAGAGACAAAGGAGAATTGCAACTCGAGTAAATAACAGACTAGTAACAGTGTCCTAATTAAAATGCCATTTAGAATGTGACCAGGTAATATTATAAATATAATTTAATATGAATCATGCAAATCTAACTGATAAATATAACGTATTGTGTGATACGGATGTAATGTGAATAAGATTGGATGTGCTCAGGTTCAATATAAGTAGGTTATTGCCAACACACATGACACATTTTTCCATGTATTTTTAATGTATTGCTAAAAAGTTTTTTGCTAGATTTTTTTCTTTATGTATAAAACTAAACAGAATTCTATTCATTCAAAACAGCTAAAACAGAGGCCTTATCAATGCAATCAAACAAAAACACAATGTATCCAAACAATAAAAACTTAAAATAAAAAATAACTGCTTGAATCATATTTTGATAGTTTGGTTTTACAGATTGTAAATTGTCAATCTTCAAAGACTTATTGACCCAGTCTTTTTGGGAAGCCTTAACATCAGTCAGAGAAACTTTAGTTATCTTTCATGTATAACATTACATATTCTCTTTCATGTATAACATTACATATTCTCCTAAACTGTAAAAAATAATGTCCATGTCATGTAAAAAATAAATACAGCTAACACAGTGTATAGCAAGGACACATCTATTTATAAATAAACCATTTGATGAAATACCACACTAACTGCAGAAGGCCTAATGGCTAGATTTAGATTCAGTGTTACCAGGTGGAATATGGCTTACATTGATTACAATGCATTACGTAATCCCACAAAGTACCACATCTAGGGCAGAAGTAGTCTCGCGTGGCAAGACTGTTGACTCCCGCGATTTGCAAATGCTCCCGTCATACAGTCTGGGGTAACGTAAGAAGAATGATGAGTACCCGGTTAAAGCGGAAGTGAGGCCTCCTCCTCACTTCCGTTTCCGTCTCACATTTATCCTAAAATAAATAAAAATCATCTAAGCATATTTAGCTTGCTGCTTTGTGCTTAGCAGAAATGACATTTTCAAATATATGTTCATGAACGGAAATGCCAGCTTCCATTACTCGCCGCTCAGGAGCTTTAGTTCCAGACTCTATATAGCATTCAGAGATTGTGGAATAGTTGCTACACGAGACTAGGGCAGAATACACTAGCTTTAAGTACATAATGTGTGTATGTGTGTTTATTTGGTACACAAAGACTGAAACAACATAGGAATGTAACGCACAAGGCAGATGTGAAGATCTCCATGACAAGTCGAGTTCTGTCCCACCAAGTCCATTATTTTCATATATCAGATTCATGACAGAGTGCATAATACAACGCTTATACAGTGGCCCCGTTCCAAAGGGGAAAAGGGTGAGTTTGTGTTTGTATAAACCCAAACTATAACAAACATTTATACTTCTATTTGGTAGACATTTATAACATAAATACAGTAAGTCATTATTAGTGCCAGAGTTAGTGGGGGATATATTGTATATTGACTGATTATTATTGCAAACAACAGCAATAGCTTTCAAGTTAAATAAAATAAATTACCATAATTAAAAAGCTACAAAGTGCCTTTAAAACAGAAAAAAGTGAAACTTTGGTCTAAGGATGATGCTAGGAGAAAGGCCATGGGGCCACCAAAATCAATAGTGCTTATTAGATTATAAGATGTCTTGTGTGGAAATGACTTACGAAAAGGTCATGAGGTTGCGTGCAGTTTAACGTATGAAAAGTGTTGATTTAATGATTAAACAGTTGACCTGAACTATATTTGAGGTGGCCCGATATACAGTATGATTTAACGGATAGTTCTTTGCATGGCCATGGAATAATGATGAATAGATGTGTATTCCTGCAGAATGTCAAGCAGCAAGCACCAAGTCAAGCACCAAGAAGTGATTGTCAAAAACACATACAGAAACATAGAGGGCCACTATGTGGCTAGAAGATGCTCCACTATAACCACGTGGTACAGTTACATGAAGGTCTGTGGTCTTTCTGTTTCACAGTTGATGATAGAATGGTGTCAGAGGGTACTTTCATAGGTTATGGGAGTCTCACTGTCACCTTCAGCTCCTGCTGCTCCTGTCCCTGTATTTCAAGATTGTGAAGAAAAATAAATATTGCGTCAATAATAATGTCAGCACCAGCACCTATTGGCCTGACTAATCTAATGCACTATTCTATAAGGGCTTTTGAAAAACACATAATGAAACACAGGAACATTGCTGGCACATAGGCCTACTTGAATAGTTAATAGTTTAGTTTATAAATGTTTCATGACATTATCCACTTAATTGTTAAGCAAAATATATATTTCTGTATATGTAGGCATATGATGAAAGTCAGTGGGAAGAGTGTCCCTTTGATTTCAGTCAATTGTGTGTTGTAATAAAAACAGTTCAGTAGGCATACAATCATAGGTATGGCACAGAAGTGTAAAAACATTTCTGCTGAGGATAGTCTAGTCTACTACGATGGTCTACTCTACAAACAAACAAAATCTCCAAATTCCTTATTACATGACATCACTTAATATCACGATTCTGTCCTTGTTTTCTTAAACATGGAAATCACTAATACGTGCACTCAATGCAATGATGACGCCATGCCACGACATGGCAAAAGGTTAATACAGTATATGTTCAAACTAGTTTGAAAGTATTTTCGATGTTGGAGCTTTGCAGCTTTGGAACAGTCATATCAAATTAAAACAATTGGACCTGCCAGAGCAGGGAGTGCAGATGTGATGACTGTTTTGGGAGACTGCTTAGTCGTCATGTCATGTTAATTGTCTCCACCAGCCGAAGGCTGAGGGAGAGTATGTTTTCCCCTCCGTCCGTCCGTCCGTCCGTGCGTCCGTCCGTGTGTCCGTGTGTCCTCGCAGTTTGTGTGCAGCTAATCTCAGTCACCGTTGGCCCGATCGCTGCCAAACTGAGCACACACACTCCCTGGATGCCAATCTAGAACCTCTGCCCCACATTTTTCAAATCAGCCTCATGGTGGCGCTATAACAGGCCGATTTGTGTGGCCTGGTTGTTACCAGCTAATCTCCGGCGCCGTTGGCCCGATCGCTGCCAAACTGAGCACACACACTCCCTGGATGCTAATTCAGAACCTCTGCCCCACATTTTTTAAATCAGCCTCATGGTGGCGCTATAACAGGCCGATTTGTGTGGCCTGGTGGAGACCTGTGCTCGGAAGAGCACTGCTTCTAGTTCAACATGTTTTTAAAGGAAGGTAGGCCAAAATAAGAGGCATTAAAACATGAGGTTCTACTACAAGCCATGGTATTGAGCCACTCAAGCTTTTGCAAGTAAAAAGGTATGGTAAATTGACAGCTCATAAATCTGAACAATAAACAATAGCACTGTTGTGTAGAGGTACACTCAGTACTGCAAACTAAACAACGGCAATGCAAATCCTCATACTGTCCCTGCAATACAGGTTAAATGAAAGCGTCAGTGCTTTTCATAATGGGGCACCAAAGCTATCCCAATAGTGGAGCGGCGTAGCTCTTGAAACATGACAAATCGTTCAATTTTGCGATAAAAGCGCCAAACTTGGTAGATATGTTGATTGATATATCAGAAACAAATCTGGATATCGGGCCATCAAAAATTTTGATTTTTCAAAATGGCCACTAGCGGTTTGTTAAACCTTCCTAAATCACCCTCTAGGAGCGACGGTTTTAGTGATAGGAAGCTGAAATGTTGCATGCTGTGTGTGCGCATGTTCATGTCAATTGGTTAAAAGGGGGTGTGGCAATGGGAGTGGCCTATCATAAAAAGGTGCATAACTTTGATATAGATGCACAGATTTGCACAAAATGTTGTAGAAAGGTTGGTCACGACTCACGACCCAAATAACAGCTGAGTAACTGTTCACACCATCTTCCAAAAAAGGGGTTTGTCATTAGGACCAGTGTAATACCAGTGTAGTACCAGTACAAAACCAGAAGCTCCCTGTGGTCCAAACACCCAGAGGTCGTAGCGGCACAGGGCAGGGTGGAGGAAGCATGGCTTGGCTTTGCATGTGAGCCTACTGTGGAGAGACGTGGGATACTGAACGAGGCCAAACAGATTCTCTTCAGTACCTATGATAACATCAAGGGGGAGGAACTGATGGAGGGGTGCAGAGAGTCCAGGCAGCGCATGGTGAGAGGCAGTATGGAGAAGCCTGGAAGAGGACGAGGACCAAGGAAGAGGACCATGAAGGGACAGCTCGAGGGACACACCAGTGAGGAGACCTGGTTCAACCACTTCCGAGGGCTGCTGGGCACAACATCAGATGGAGAGGAGGAAGATATACCATCATTCCTCCAGGACCTCAACATCAAGGATGATCCCTTCATGGTCACTGAGTTTGCCATGGTGAAAAACACTCTGAGAGAGGGTAAGAGTGCTGTGCCGGACGGCATACCCCCAGAGGTCGTAAAGAACTGATGTCTTGACCACATCATCCTACAGTTCTGTAACCTTGCCCTGCTAGGCAACTACCGAGGCATCAGCCTGACCTGTATTGCAGCAAAGGTCTACAACCGGATGATACTAAACCGGATTCGGCATGCCATCGACCCTCATCCGAGGAAAACCAAAAAGGCTTTCCAGAGGAGAGAACCACATTATCCCAGATCTTGGCCCTGAGGAGTTGAATTGAGGAGGTGAAGAAGAACAACCTGATGGCTGTATTGTGCTTTTGGTCCTCTTCCTTGGTCCTCGTCCTCGTCTAGGCTTCTCCATACTGCCTCTCACCATGCGCTGCCTGGACTCTCTGCACCCTCTCCATCAGTTCCTCCCCCTTGATGTTATCATAGGTACTGAAGAGAAGCTGTTTGGCCTCGTTCAGTATCCCACGTCTCTCCACAGTAGGCTCACATACAAAGCCAAGCCATGCTTCCTCCACCCTGCCCCGTGCCGCTACGACCTCTGGGTGTTTGGACCACAGGGAGCTTCTGGTTTTGTACTGGTACTACACTGGTCCTAATGACAAACCCCTTTTTTGGAAGATGGTGTGAACAGTTACTCAGATGTTATTTGGGTCATGACCAACCTTTCCACAACATTTTGTGCAAATCTGTGCATCTATGTCAAAGTTATGCACCTTTTTATGATAGGCCACTCCCATTGCCACACCCCCCTTTAACCAATTGACATGAACATGCACACACAGCATGCAACATTTCAGCTTCCTATTACTAAAACTGTCGCTCCTAGAGGGTGATTTAGGAAGGTACAACAAACCGCTAGTGGCCATTTTGAAAAATCAAAATTTTTGATGGCCCGATATCCAGATTTGTTTCTAATATATCAATCAACATATCTACCAAGTTTGGCGCTTTTATCGCAAAATTGAACGATTTTATAGCCATGCCGCCCTACTACAAAGCAAAGTGGGCAAGAGACTTTTACTAATCCAAAACACGGAGAAAGGGAGAGTGGGTGGGGTCATCGCATTGTGCTTTGTTTTGTACCTACCTAAGAAAAAGGCTGATAAATTGTGTTTGACTGGCTCACCCCAGGATGGGTTCCTTGGTTTCTGCAGCAAGTAAGGTCCAGAAAGGCCTATGAGGAGGGCTCCTATGGGGGCTGTGAGAAGGATGGCTAGGACTGCCACAGTCAGCACATCCATGCCATACTTCTGCGATATCTCATCATTATTAGTCCTGGCCATGTCCAATGCTGTAGAGCCAATAGCTGCCTGAGGGTGGAAAGGAAACATGAAACAGAGTGTAATAAAATGTAATTTTTTTTAATTCAGGAAGTAGTTTTGACCAGGGGGTGCGGAGCGCAACTGAACCTCTGTGAATGGACTATGGGAACGTTCCCGAGGATGTCCTGGACAACAGGTAGTTCCGACGAAGCAATCTGATTCGTTGAAACAATCATGTGACCGTGATTATATTCAGCATTATGTAAAACTCTCATTAATCAAAAAAATCAGCTGCGCTGTCACAAAAAAAGCTGCCGGGGCTGCCTGTCCCAGCACTATGCTAGTGGCTATAGGCTAGCAGTTTTCATGTGGAGTTCAGGGACATAGTAGCTAAATGTGGCATTAAAAAATTACAAATGTATCTATCGAATGTCTTAATTGAATGAAATTAAGTTGATGTGTTTTTTCTTCTTTTTTTAACAGTTGTATAATCGCAATATTACACGAGAGGTTGTGCCGTCATATATCATCACTTCTGTGCTGCCAATGGAACTCGCCTCTCTACTACAAGCCATGGTATTGATCCACTCAAGCTTTTGCAAGTAAAAAGTTATGGTAAATTGACAGCTCATATATGCAGGCGTGATGATATCTGACGATATAGAACACCCTCTCGTGTAATATTGCTTAATTATAACGTGGCATCGATATTCATTACATTTCAATGGCCGCCCCCCAGCACCCCTTGTTATGCTATACTTCGATCATAGGTTAAAATAAAAGCTGATTACTCATCTCACTAAAACCTTTTCATTAGCATGTATTGTGTCGAACAGGATCAATATAACAGCAAGCCAATCCCAAATAGCCGAGATGACATTTTTATATTCACAGAAATAATAATCTGGGGTGGCTTAGCAGACAAACTTCCAAACCTGTACAGTGGCCTTGGGCATCCATGCCAGGGAAATGAACACCTTCTCCTTGAAGTTGAAGCCCGCACACAGCACACAGCAAAATGTGAAGAGTAGTCGAACCAGCAGGGCAATAAGCAAAGAAGCAATACCCAGACCTAAGACATAGAGATAAGAGGAGTCCAGTCATAATTGTCCCCAATATTACTATTTTTATAAACACAATGAACGTTAGACCCCAACTAAACAATGCCTCCGTTGATCCGACCACATTAAAGGGATATTTCACTTGGCCTTATCATCTAATCAGACTTTTGGGAGCACCTGGGAAGTTGCTTGATTCAGTATTTATATATTTGATATTCCTTTTATCAGACACAACCCCTTCCTATACAAACCCATTCTAACTTCAAACTCCATTTTAACCATGATAGATTCATCGATATATACATACTTTTTTTTTTTGTATTTTTTTTTGTATTTTTTTTTTCATTTTCCAAAATAATTATTACAAATAAATGAAAAAACACAGCCAGCTCACACCAGAACCAAGAACGGTTGTTTTCAATGAATCTGTCATGCTTAAAATGGAGTTTGAAGTTACAATGGGTTGGTACAGAGGAAAGGGGCATGTCTGCAAAAATTAATTTCCGTCTTGGGATTTCTTTTTGCTTTAACCCCTGGGGCTAGGCTTCCTTGGAAGCATGACACTTTAATAAAGAAAAATCAATCAATCATACTGAATCAAGCAACTTAAAAACTGCCCTGGGTGCTCCCAAAAGCCTGATTAGACGATATAATGACCACATTTTTCTTTTTTAAGTGAAATATCCCTTTAACCACTTAAAACACATATTCTCCTTTGACCAGCGTCCCCCAGGGAGATTCTATTGGCCTGTGAAATACACTGTGAATATAAAAGATTATCATTATGACTTCTGTTTTGTGGTTATGTAAAGGGATTTGCATCCATACACAAATATGTCTATCTCTCACAATGGACAGCACACACAGACATCCTAAGATATCCGTCTATTTGTTTGCCTGCATGATCTTACCAACTGTGTTTCCCTCCAGCTGTGAGATTGTGATCTCTGCTCCTATCAGGCCAAATAGTAGTGGCTGGAACACATCCCAGGCCATCCCCACAACTTCCTCCACAGGTTCCTACACAGTACACATACAAACACACACAGTTGGATCTTGGCAATAATAAATAAAGATGTGAACCCCTGCAGTAAGTAGGATCAGCACACAAGCTGCCAAAACAACATTTGCACCATGCCTGTCAGGGAGTAAGTAAGTAACAGACTAATTAGATCACAGCTGGACTCAATAGACATGCGTGTGGATAGGAAGAAAGTTTGTTCGATTTTGGAGCGAAATATACGTCCCATTATCTCATAACCCAGCAGTTTAAATTAATACTAATTAATCGCACAAAATAAATGTGGGTAAGGTAAGGTCCTTTAGCTTATAGTAAGGTTGTCTTTTCTCCATATGCACTAGGAGGACCAAGATACAATTTCAGCAGACGCCAAAGCCAGAGATAAAATATGTACAACTGCAAATAAAATATTCCTTTTCTGACTTTCAAAGTCTGTTGAAATTCGAAATGACAACTAGTATGAACTAGGAACTTGTTTTCATAGAGATTGAGAATGCAGGAAGCCATAAGAGGAAGAAGGGAAGGAAATTCTGTGCTTTTCATTTTGAATGTGTATGCATGTACAGTACAGTATGTGTTATTGCTGACCTTTTCTTTATCCCAGCCGAGGCCAGCCAGGAAAGCCAACACTAAGGTGCAGAGGCCTCCAGAACCGGGAAACCCTGCTTGGTTACTTCCAAACACGGCAAATACAGACAGGCCCAGCACCAAGAAGGAACGCTTCATCACCAAGTGTTTCTAGCAATAAAGAAAAAAAATAATAAAACGCAAATCAATCCACAATCTATAACAATACAATAATGTATATACTGCATGTTCACACGTGTGTGATTAGGTAGTTGACGACATCTCACGGTTCAAGTGAAATAAGTTAAACTGAATTTGAATTAATATCAGCTTTTAAAATAATACAGACATAAAATTGGAAAGATTTGTTAGAAACAAAATTAAAACAAAATATATATAAAACATTTTATCTATAAAACATGATATCACAAATCTACACAGTCCATTCCTCAGTTAATGTATCCATTTAAACTCTGATTGTGTAAACAAAATGGACCCGTAATTAACTCTCAAAATAAATACCAAGGGTCTTCAATGTTTTTCAGGCCAAGGACCCCTTAACTGAGAGAGATGAAGCAGGGACCCCCACTACATATTGTACACAATAGTATTGTGTCGCAGATTAAGCTTTTTATAGATAGCTTAAACCTAGCCGATTTACAACGCCTTGTGTGCTTGTAGATCGGCAAATTTGGGCTAATATTATAGGGAATAGGGATGCTAGGGTTTAAGTGGTTAATGCAATTAAATAAAATTAAAAGTTCCTATCACACAAAGATTTGGAGTCTGCTGTAGTAACTCTAAGGACACCCTAGGGGTTCCGGACCCCCTGTTGAAGACCCCTGGTGTATACTGTATGTCAACATAGACTTGGTTTTGACACGGTCTGGACAAATAATACTCAAACCAGCTAATGTAGTCGTAGTCGGGTAGAGCTCACATACTTGGTCACGACTAGGGAAATACTGGATGAGAAAGCCAAGGAGAATCCCAGCAACCAGGCCCCCAGCAACCTCCAGGACGCCTCGCAGCAGGTTGTACCATGTGCTGCCTGAAGGATTCAAAAGAGCAGCATGATGCATCATTAATAACAACTCTGTTTCTGTCTGGTGTGTGCAAGGCTGTGGGAATTAAGGGTGCGGGGGGCAGAATCACCAATTGACAGCAGTACACACAGTGGTGATGATAGCACAAGTTTTATAGATAGTGGCCCTCATTTATCAACGTGGTGCAGATCTGTTTGGTGTACGCCGAAATTTAGGCAAGTGTCGGGATTTATCATCATATCGTGACTTTGACGTTGGCGTAGGGTAGGACACCACATTGTTCCATTGTAGACATGCGGAGCAGCATTGTCAAACTATCTGACAGGCAATGGACACCTGTATCCACTCCAAAATGTATATCTAACACACTAATAAATAATCCCTGTGAATATATAACATTTTATAAAAGCATAGGCCTACATCATGCACATGCACGCCGATTTTATTTCCAAGTTACAATGACAAGCAATTAAAATCTAGCAATACGGAAGCAATCTAACAACAAAAGCTTTAACAGTCATTCAGCCAGCAAGGATGGGATCAAATGTACGCCAAGATTGGCTGTTTAGGACGCTTTCATAAATGCCACTTCAATGTTACCGTTACCATTGTAATGTTACTAAAATGTTACTAATGCAACATTTTGTTCATCAAACCTTGATCATGCATGATGATTACTGACTGACAGCTTCTCTACTCTCAGATGTCTTAACATGGTAAAGGGCTGAGGATCTGCGTTTTCCAGAAGAGACCAACGCACTTTTCAATCATGCAGACTGTACACAGAGACATCACTGAACAGTTTATAGACACAACATGAGGAAAAGCTCCATCAGTGTTTATCCTAAATGCAAGATTACTTTTCAGTATCAGAAAGAAGTAAAACCACGTTTTCATAAATCCCTTGTGTGGTGATCATACCTGGCCAATACACAGATTCTGACTTATTTTTTTCTGTGTGCAGCCCTCATGAAAAAATAAATAACAGTCAAGTTCACTGTGCTTCAAGCCCGGAAACAATGACACTGTTTATCTCACAGTAGTGAGCCACTGACTCCCCCTGCTGAGCTTGTGACAAAGTTCACACCACCAGTGTTTGTTTGTTTTTTGGCATTTTGTCAATGCTGACTCAACTTCACTGAGGTCTGCTCTGCAGGATGCCATTCCCCCCCCCCCCCCAGGACATAAACTGGTATTGAATTCCAGCCCTTCTTATATTTCAATGAACCGTCTCTTGTCACACTCTCACGTGGAAAAACACAACTCCTCCTCCAGCTCACCTGTGGCAAAGGCCATGCCCATGCACGTGGTGAAACCAGTGATGGCAAGGATGTCATCGAAGCTTCCTGCCGCCATAAGAAGGGTGGGGATGCCTTGCTCCAAACCGTAGCCGTCCTTCTGAAGCATCAGCATGGAGGGAACCACCACGGCCGGAGACACGGCACCAAGCACAAAACTAAAGGGTTGAACACACACTTTATTCATTCATTCATTTAACCACTTAAGCACAACATAGTTTGTCATACGGCAAATATTTTGAACTTTCTTGAAAAGTTCTATATTAGTGAATGTTAGTTCTATAAATAGTTGTAAACTATAAGGACAAATGCCCAAAATAGGGACACCAAGAGACAAGGTTATGGTGGTAACTGATATTTTACCCTAGTACCCAAAGTGAGAATTAAAGTCTAAACTATTGCCTAATGACAAAGCTTAGGACTCTGAAGTAAGTTACAAAAGCACATGGCATTGATGACAACACAAGAGTGCGTCATTCACTCGAAAGGAGAACCTAGAAAAGAGAGTGTCAGCGTAATATTGTATTTACCCCAGGATGAAGCCCCACACCCAGGGCAGGCCCATGAGGAAATGAGAAACCACGGCTACGCTGGCGGCCTCTATCAAGCAGGGCCCCATTGCCACACGTACGCAAACACCCTTCAATTTCTTCAGAGCCTGAAAACATACAAATACTTCATTTACCAGCACATAAGATTCAAGATCTTTTGTTGTTACATCTTACAGTATGTAATGGCATGTGTAATTGTTTTGGTTTCCTCAACACAGTTTTGTAGCAGCATACGTCCAGGAACGTGATAGGAATTACAGCGGTGCGGCACCAAGGCCCCGTTATCATGTCCAGGGACGTGTTACATGGTTACCATGGTTACCAGGTAAACAGGCCGCTGGTGAGCGAAAAAGCTTCATATCCTGTGATGCAACTCGGCCGCCATCATCAGGAAGCGTGTAATCTCCTTAGGTTCCTATTCATTGCTGCTGCAAAGAAACTGATTGATCTCGGAATATACTTCCAAAAACACTTTGATCGGCGATAACCTTTTTTTTTCCGTGACACTAGGCCGCGACGGTCGGCCGCGGTTAGAATTTTTCATTTCCTAAAGTAAACATACTGATCTCCATTACAATATCGTAGATTTCCACAACATGGACACGATCGTGGCTTCCAGGGCTCTTCAAAATAAAGCACAGTGAATGGCGGCACTCTGTAGCCAAATAATTACAAAAATAATGGCATCCCAAAAAAATACATAATAGCAGCAATAATAAACAATGATAAATGTTTGCTTTGGGGGAGGGAACTACAAAATCAAAATTTCCACTCGAAATCTGAGTGACGTACTGAGGGATCCAATCCCAGGCCGGCTCTTGCCAGAATGACAGCCAGGGCAATGTTCCTCAGGGAGGCGGACCAGCGGAAGTCGATATACACAGCCTCTGTTACCACAGGGATGTTCCTCAGCAGGAAGCCCATCAGCAGCATTCCTGTGGTGTGTCAGAGAGGGAGAGAGAGGACAGGTGATACCTCTGCAACAACACTGCTGTTTGTTCTTCAAGCTCTCTCTCACACAGCCGGAGAGCCAGTGTAACTTTCACTAGTTACATGTAGTGGTAAAATGTAGCTGTACACAATGAACTGCCATGTTGAGGATGATAGCATGTGCTCAAGACTCAAATGCCTGTTTATGTTAAATTGTGTGCAATGATGTCTGTTGAAGATAGTGTAAACTGATATTAACTTTTAAGAAACCTTTTACGATCAAGGCAGTGATGTTCAGTTACGGATTCTCAATTTGTCATATTTAACAGGCTTAAAATCTAAACAGAACAGATGGAGAAATGGAAGATGGAGTGAAAATGTGAGACTAATCTTAACCAACAGGCAGGGCAAAGTAAACTTTCTGTACAAGATAAAAATCCCAAATCGTTTCAATCTCTGAGGCGCCAGAGCATTGCCAGGGATGGCGAACGATGATATATGGATGCAAAGAAAGGGATTAAGGTACAGTACAGCTGGTACAGATGATCAACTAGACATTACTGTAGTTAGGCCCACAGTCACGTGATAATGTGACGGTTGGTATTATCTAGAAATGTTTGGCTAAACCAACAATGGAACGAGGAGCACTTCTTGCTTTTTCTTTTTCAGATTTCCTACTCGGCTACTGGTCACTCTCGTGCTGATTCATCTTTGTTACTCTGCATACGTGTGTAAACTTAAACTTGGCACACTGCCAAGGTAGTACCTTTATTAAGGCCCTTTTCCACCGGCAGCGATAACGATGACGATAACGATTTAAAAAAGTGGGTTTTCAATTGAAGTGGATCGGCAGCATCCACCCAACACCGATACAGACAACGATAGCCGACATCTACATCGCTAGGATCAACAACGATGTGGTTAAGATCACAGTGATATGGAACTGGGTCTCTGACAAACAGCTCGAGGTGCGCTCTGCCCGAGCGGCTGTTAATTGGCACCTCTTTACATTGATGTCCGATAACTTTATCGGACATCAATGTGAAGGCATAATTATCGCTGCGATATTTTATGGCTATCGTCATCGTTATCGCTGCCGGTGGAAAAGGGCCTTTAGAAGGATAAACACCTGGAGATGCACCATCTCATGTTCAAGGGTGTAGTTAACTCTTAGCATCATACAGACTCATGACTTCATAATGAACTGTACATTCCTGCATTTCAATAGTTTAATAATAATATAATTTGTGTGATGTGATGTTGGTGGGAGGACAGTTGCCTGAGTTTTGTCTGACTCTGAGTGGAAGCCTACAGTCTCATTGAAAACCCCTGCTCTAGTCATTCTTTGACAAAACCTAAAGCAAAGTGAAGATCAAGTTTGTTAATAGGGTCCAGCACACCTTTGGTTTCCATCTTAGTGATGCAGTTGGCTGCTAATTCTAGGGCTCAGTACAAATGTAACATGGAAAATGTTAATGTTAAAAAGAGGAGTCATACCATCTTCTAGTGAAATCTATTTTCACAAATATCCATGGCATGAATAGCACTTGGTGGAACCATATCAGTTTGGGTAAACATGGATTATTTAACTTGGGCATGGCCAGGGCATGAATTCAGATTCTTATCATTATACAAATTGTATTTTGCCATCCTTTTCCACATCTGGTGATAACTTGTTATTCAAATAATATTATATTTTTGGGTTTAAAAACGATTTACTTACTTTGATGAATTTAGAAGGACAATTATTTTAGGCGAATAACATCAATCTAATATATACATTATGATGATAAAATAATTAATGTCTGTTTGATGGAATCAGAGATTAATCACTGAGTACTTTTCTCCCACCTTTGTTAGCATACTTGCACACCCTTTTGATATCACAGAGGACTTTCATCCACAGTGGGATGAGTCAGATTTTCTTCTGTCAGTCAAGTTTTCCCAATGCTAACTTTGACAAAATTAATGAATGTGAAAATGTGCTGTTTAGAGTATAACTAGAGGTTCTTAATATATAGGAAGGTTGTTGATATGCAGATACATTTCTGGTTTACCAGCAGGCTGGACTGAACCAGTAAACTATCTCTTATTCAAATAAAGATAAGCAAGCAGACAATATTACACCAACATCTTCACGTAAACATCTTTGCCAGTCATCTCAAACTTACCGAGAAGTGGGGGAAAGGGTGGAAGTTTAGGTAAACGTATGAGGCCCACCAGTTTGCCACCAGTGACTGAACAGATGAAAACCACTGTGATGCCAAACAAGTTGCCTCCTGGGAGACACTCGTTCCCTGTGATGGACCACACCACTCCAAACAGCACAGCAGCCAAAAGAACTAGATAAAGATAAGGGAGAGCATTATCAATTTGACATTGTACTTCTTGCAATTGGTTCATTGTAACACAGAAATTCAGGAATCGCAGTGGCTTCTGAACTGGCAGTTCCATACCAACAATGCAACAACAATGCCAGTCAGTAGTAACGTTAAAATGCTTGTATGACTCCAAACTCCCAAGATCCAGAGCTTGTGGGAAGGTCAGCACAAATGGCAGGACTGCTAAATGTTACACAGTGGTGGCCACTTAAATCACTTAAGTGAGAATTCCAGGCCCTTATTCCATAGTAACCAGTTCAAAAGAGGGGATCAGGGTTCAATCCCCGGCCGAGTCATACCAAAGACTATAAAAGTGGTACCCAATGCCTCCCTACTTGCAATCAGCATCCTTAGGTTGGATTGTGAGTAAGTTCCTGAGATATAATAGCATGATGTCCAAGGGGTGTACCGTATATAAAGCTGCCTTGTGTTATGCAAACAGGATATGGTACTGAGCTATGGGCCTATGGCTTGGGCACCATTGGTTCCCAAGGCTACTTACTTACTTATACCATAGTAACAGTCACTAACAAAAATACCTCTGAAACAAGTTGGCAAGACAACAATGCTAATGTAGCAGAGTAGCAGAGAGCTAATGCATCATATTTTCAGCTACAATATATATGATGTTGTTGATATATGATGTTGTTGATGTTTTACTTCTGTCCTGCTCGACGACACTGTAAATGAGTCTAACGACTCAGTTGTAATTTCGAGAATAAATAAATATTGAATGAATGAATGAATATATTGTTAAGTCTCTGCCCTGTGCCTACCTTTGGTAACGAGGGAGGCAAACAGGCCTCTTGGTGGACATGGGCAAAACTTGCGGAGCAGTGGACAGCAGACCACTGGCGGTTCTGTGTTGGTGCCTGCATCCGCCACAGCAGCATTGCGAGGAAGGAAGTAGGTAGTCTCCTCAGTGACATTTGGAGTAGAGCAGCGTCGGACCACCACCTGGATCTGGTTCACATTCAGGTGCTGGAGTAGGAGAACGGATGTTGTGTCAATTACTAACATTAGTTGTCCACTCTAGACACATTTGCCCTCGCTTACACCACTTTTAAATTCACATCGTCTTGCTGAACACTAAATATCCCACAATAAGATCTTTAGATGTCTTCAGGTGACATACAGGTATAAATATATAATATCTAATATATAATAAATACAACAATTTAGTAAAATGCATGTGGTGGTCATTATCATCATCACTCAACTATAATAGCCTAGTTGGCTGAGCAGCCTTGTGAAATTAGCATCAATAATGCATCGTCATGACAAATCTACAGAATCCAAAATGTCACAATAACAAAACAATGCTTTGCTTGTGGAAAAACATCAGAACAATGATAAGAGTGGTTCCTTAGGAAGCTTTCCACACTCGTATCAAGTGACTTACCCTGTTGACATAAGGTTAGAGCACAGAATACTACTGTTCGTCAGCAGATTACACAGTTGGGACGTAAATTGGAATAAAGATATGAATATTACAACACACTGACCATACAGTATTAACTGTGTGGTATCCTGACCTTTCTCTGTAGCCTTGGTAATGGCAATAGGTTAACGTCTAGAATTAAGACATACCTGTCATACCCTATGAACTTTATAGTCCCCTGAACATCAAAACAATGGCTCAAAGAATAGAATATCCTGATATTTGGATTTCAAACGGTATGTTTTCACAGTAAGGAGAAATGTTTGTCCTTTTAGAAAAAATAAATCACAGGCAAATAATCCTATTTGACAGATATCTTTGTTAGATGTATTTTCATTCTTTAAATTGCATGTTACCTTCACAAAGTGCACTGTCTAGCGAGGAATACGTGCTTTATTTTATTTTTATGAACGTTATTGAAGCAACCCCTGGTCAAAGTCACAGATTGATCTAATATAATCTCTATGGTACTTACGTCTACATGGTTAACACTGGCAGTAGTCGTAGTAGCTCCTTCCCTTGCCGGACTGGGAGAGGGACTGGGCAGCGGACTGGGCACTGGACTGGGCACTGGACTTGGTGCAGGACTTGCCTCAGGTGTAGCTGGTTTGGTCTGGGTGTCCTCCATGGCATTTAGCTCAAGTATTTCTGGTCCCCTTGCGTCTAACACAGCAAACCCACTAAAGGGGTGTGGTTGGCCATCTATGGGGCTGTTCCTTCAGTGTTGTACAAAAGGTTGTGGCCACAAGCTCCTATTCATATATCACCTGTTCATCAGTGGGGGGAAATAGAATTAAGAATAACACTTCCGGTGCAAGTGATAAAACTGGCATCTGACAAACATGACATAGAGTGATGAACTAGAGGTTCACTTAAATTAACATAAAGTAGGAGACCAATGTCCCAAAAAGGTGAACAAGGAAAATGTCATGCGTTTAAAAAAAAGAAAAATAGTTGTCCATAATAATTTGTATGGTCTTGTAGATAACCGCGTGGACAATTATTTCAAGGCAGATAGGATGCAATATAGCCTATATAACCTTAATGGATAACTTACAGTAACAAAGGCAGATGATGAAATAATATAGCCTATATAACCTTAATGGATAACTTAGTTACTAGTGTGCTATTAACTAAAAGGTCATTCAACGCAAGGGTAATTCATTTCAAGTGTGGTCTAAATTTATTCAAGACCCGTGGCATGGTGCCCACCGCCCACCATGACCTGTGGGCTGAGGGCACACGGGTATCAACACAGCCCAGTGGGAGCAGCAGCCATAAACATTGGTACCAGGTCCAGCGGGCAACGTATAGACGTGTTAAATGGATAGGCGTAATGTTTTGACAGGCTGACAGCAGTAGTATAGCAAGCAACAGACGCTGGTTAATCCAATTGAGGAGGGACCACATCTAATCAATGCTTTACAGCACGACCATATGCCACTTGTTTTCTAGGCAGCTAACTTATAGCCGTCGCCGTATAAGCTAGCAGCCATGCTGGCCGTTAGCATTACGTCCATTAACCTAATCAATGGTCAACTTCCTTGCCTTATAGTTGTATAGCTACTACTGTACCATCATGAAACAATGGCTCGCCTTTTCTTCCTGTTTCCATTCACCGACAAAACGTTGTAGAAACAAGTCAACGACATAGGTACTACACATACACATGGCTAATAATAATACGCAGTATGTATCCATTAATACCCAGTTACGCACAGCCCAGCGACAAACAAAAATAACTTGCGTAGGAGGAATGTCCTCCTCCTAGTGGTTCACTGTAATTGTGTTAAAATGTAACTCACCACGTCGTAAACGTCTGTCATCACAAGTTAGTTAATATCCGTGACAGGACAGCAGCGGGCTTCGGTTCAGGCAGTTTAAACGAGTGGGAATGAGTGGGATTAGAGGAGATTCAAAGCTGTCCCATTTCAGGGGCCGCGCGCATCCTTCAAAGGACGCGGAGTAAACCGGGCAGGCGTGTCCTTGTTCCTCCAAAGACTGTCAGGTCTGGGAGTTCATCCACCAACTGTTGACTTGAAACAAGCGTCTGTCTGTGACTGTGTGCGTGTTCAAGGATGTGGACGTTATGGCTGGAGTTAGACTGCAGTCAAATCTAGCCTAAATAATGTACCGCTATTTCTCAAAACTAATCTTTTGGCCCGACTGTTCACACTGCATGACCAGATCTGATCTGTATGTTCAGACTGATTTTAACAATATCAACCCAAAGCCGCCCTGCGTCGACATACTTGCTTTGGTTGCCATGGTAACCAGCAGGCATCATGACCTCTCTCTCTCTGTGTTTTTTCAATTTTAAATGTTCATCTGACATTGCAGATAGGACCTTGTGTCTTCATATATTGCCTTAATTGTTCCTGTACATTTTCTATGTACTGAGGTATCCCCCCCCCCCCCAAAGTGCTAGGAGACGTTACATTTCTCCTTCTGTCCACTGAATGCTGCTCTGCATTTCTTCTGCAGTGTAAAACATATGCTGAACTATTGTTTTAATTTCATTGTACCCTCAAAATGCAATTCTCACACTCTGAAATGATCGCCATCAGTGGCGCAAGTGACATTTTGGACAGTTTCATGAGACTTGGCTCGTTAGATCAGGTTATTGCGTTCAGAATGTGACACATAATTAGAAATCAGATTTGAATCAGATTTGAAAACACCTCTGGATGTGGTTTGTAAAAATCAGATTTCATGTGACCTGTCTGCATAATGTAAGCACATCTGATTCCAATCTGATGTGACACAGATCTGATTCAGGCTGGATTTGGCTGGCAGTGTAAATCAGGCCTTAGTTCAACGTGTGTGATGGCTGATGGGGTCATTGGGAGTACATAAAACACCAGGCTTGGATGTCAAGAAACATTTAATTCCATAGCTAAATACCATACACACTTTCACAAATAATCACGAAATGGGGATATGTATGCTATGATGATGATGGCACAAATGTGCACAACATCACTGTCTGAGACTGAGTCATCACAACATGATCTGTGTGACCTACTGTAGTACAGTATTTTCCCACACATGATATCCTACCGACACAATCATATCAGCAGTTTTAGTGTATGAATTGTGCGTGTGCAGTCTTAATCATTACATCTGTTGCCCGGCAGCATTGTTTCATTAGGGTAGCAACAAGAGTCTCCTCCTTCCTACATTGTCATGATGATGACAGCACATCACATGTTTGATCACAGACAATCTGTAACAGATTTTGCTTACATTAAAGTTAACAGACATTCTCCAACCACAAATTCAAAAGTAGACCACATTGATCCTATACATAATCATATCAAAAGCAGGTGTGCATGATTCAATCATTAATTTATTTTTGTTTTGTGCAGTCTTATAAATGACGGCTGTTGCCCAGCAGCACTGTCTCATTAGGTTGGCAACAGGAACTTCAGAGTCTCCATCCTCCATCAATGATGTGCTCTGTTCCAGTCACATATGCTGACTAAGGAGGAAAGAAACTCATCATACATCTCACATAAATAGTGTCAAGTCAAAATCTAATTAAAGGACAACTTTGTTTTTTTAGACAAGGGTTCATATTTTAGATTGTAATTAGAGAAAAGAAAAGATTAGTGTTAAAATGTTTTCATTTACCCGTAATTGCTGGACTATAAGCCGCACCTGAATATAAGCCGCACCAGCTAAATTTAGAACAAAAAACAAATGTTTACATATATAAGCCGCACCTGACTATAAGCCGCAGGTGTCCTTCCTGCTTCCCGCTAGAGCGCCCCTGGTGGCCGTTAGCTGTACAAATCTATATAAATCCTTGTTAAAGACCATTGTAAAACGAACTAACTGGCCGTTAACTGTAAAAATCTCTATATAAGCCGCACCGTTGTATAAGCCGCAGGGGTCAAAACATGGAAAAAAAGCCGCGGCTTATGGTCCGGCAATTACGGTACTGCTTTCTATTGTTTTAGCGATTTTAGTATTTTGATTACAGTGGTTGGGGGCATGCGTAGAAGTGGCTAAATGTCTTTTTAGACACAATAAGCCGGCGATTTCTTTCTTACTATTTATACCAGCCTCCATAAGTCACATCTGCCCATGAAAGATTGCGGTCCATCTTGGGAATGGGCTTATTTAGCCACTTTGTTGGGGGTATGCATGCAAATCAAAATCGTTAAAATCACTAAAACCAGTAAGACTCCCTAATCGGGAGATAAGCGACCGTCAGGTCGCATGTAAAAGTCGGCCTGATGGTGGCGCTAAATGGGACAGATCCATGTTGCTGACATGACTGTAGACATACAGTGTACCGCTTTGCATGCTTTTAGGGCAAAACCTGTAGGAGCAGTGTCCGAAAATGTGTTTTAAAAATCATCCTGAAGGTGGCGCTAATGGGACAGATCCATGTTGATGACATGAGTCTAGACATATGTGTACCGATTTGCGTGATTTTAGGGCAAAAATTGTAGGAGCTGTGTCCAAAAATGTGTTTTGCAGGAATCGGCCTTATGGTGGTACTAGAAGAGGGCCATATGAGAATTGAGGGGTGGAGGTTGTGGTTTGGCAGGCAAGGAGTGTGTGTGCAAAGTTTGGCATGGATAGGGGCAACGGTGGCAGAGATATGAGTAGGGCAAAAGTGTGGAGCCAGTGGAGGTTTTGATAGTAACTGCGACCTGACGGGCGCAACAATAGAAAGAGGTAAATGCAAACATTTTAACACTTATCTTTAATATGAAACCTTGTTGTAAAAAAACAAAGTTGTCCTTTAAATTTTGCTATTAGAAAAGCATTAATCTGGGCATTGGCATTATTAGCACACAGACAGTGAACCTAACATACAGTATTATTATTTTGTCACCCATGTAATACACATACCTCATCTGAAGCCAGGTAGATACACAGGTAAGCCACCTCTTCTGCTGTGCACATTCGACCGGTCTTCTGTCTTGCCATGAAGTCCTTAAAGGCCTGCAGACCATAGTTACCATTACCAACCATGTTCACAATGTGCAAAACACAATACAGGGGGGAATAATCAAAGGGTTGGTTGATCAAGACCAGACAAATCCTGGACAATTACAGCTGCAACTGGTAAGCTGTTTATTGTACAAGCCTTTTTGGCCAGTGAACAAACCACTGTCTGGAAGCCATCTTCAGTAAAGGTGTCTGGTAAATATTTATAACTCTGTGTAGTAATAAGGAGAAATATGTGCACACTGAAAAATAAGCTTCCAATGTTTCATTTATTTATTCACATGGAGCTTCATCCATATGACTGAAACGTGAATATGTTAAAGATATTGACGATTCTTTTTCAGGGTGCAAATATGCTCCTTTTATATAGTTATTTTCTTTACCCTGCACGCGCGCACACACACACACACACACACACACACACACACACACACACACACACACACACACACACACACACACACACACACACACACACACACACACACACACACACACACTATATATAATATATACTTTAGAAGACCTGTCACAGAATACCTGTTTGTCATGATACAACTGTTGATGATGATGATGATCTGCTATAAATACAAAATGTAGAAAATACAAAAACAATGAAAAAGTGAAGTACCTGCTCTGGGTCAGGTTGGGCCTGGATCCTACCCCTCAGTGATGGTGTATCAACAGTCCCTGACGAAAGAATAGAGCAACCATTACATTCAAAGTCTAAAAATGATATAAGCTAAGCCTTTAATTTATACGTTGTTTTACAACACATCACTTGTCAAACATAAAGAAGCATCATGTCACATATTTCACTAGAAAATCTGTTATTTTTGTAGTATAAAACAAACACGCCTTTGGTCAGGAGGGATTCCATTGAGTACATTTTGAAGTCATGATGGATCATGGATAACGGCTAGCACAGCACTGTATGTACACTATACTGTATACCACCAATCACTTAATCATATCAGCTGCAAAGGTCACAAAATTGCTGCTGTCCATTTGTCTAAGTATTAACTCATTTTCATTAAATACATACAGTACATACATACCGTACATACATACATATTTAACTAAATAAATGTCTAAATAAAAATGGGTAAATAAATCAATATATTTGAATTACTTGTCTACTATAAGATTTTAAGTACACTACAAACAGCAGCCCGACCGATTAATCAGTCTATCGCTAGCTGCAAGGTTTTAGAGTTATTTAACCAGAGCATTTGGTTATAAAAGAGGATGTTTAACCACTTAAATGTTATATACAGTACTTCATTGACAGCGGCCTCCAAGGGGTTCCCTTTATTTCGTCTAAAATGCCTTCGCAGAAGCCAATCTACAAGCTCACAACAGGTCACAAACAATGCAACGCATTGTGAAATTATAGATCGATATAGATTTTCTAAGGGTGCCCTCATATACAGTACACATACAGTACTGAAGTATGTCTTCAGCAATGTCTGTATTGTAATACACTACAGGGCCTCATTCTGACCTTGGGCTCAACCAAGGAAAATAACTCGGTTTTCTTCACATGGCGTTTCAAAACAATAACATACTTACCAGGGCAGATGCAATTACAACGGATGCCTTGCTCAATGAAATCTGCAGCTATAGATTTTGTGAGACCGATGACTGCAGCCTTGGAGGTACTGTAGACACATCTATTCACAACTCCTGTGGAAGGGAAACCATGTGTAGAGGCAGACACAGAGATACACACACACACACACACACACACACACACACACACACACACACACACACAGAAAACAATTATCACAGATAAGAGGATTACACTGAACATGGGGCATACATTGTTCAGCAATGTTTTTAGGCACAAAACTATTTTATTATAAAATAGTGCTTTTCAATCATAGTTAGATTCTTTACCTTTGATACTTGATGCAACAGATGCCATGTTAATGATATTTCCTGACTTCTTTGCCAACATCTAGAATGAGAATGCAGGAAAATGTCTTATTCAGACTTTTCAAAATTACAGGAATATGAATAGGATGATCATGTGACAATTTTATGTAAAAACTGAATGAATGGGCTACTTTACAAGGCAATTATTCATCATTAAGGCAGTTTGATCAGTTTGAGGCTAAAGCTGGATTAGCAGATGGGAAGTTACTGCCATCATGTCACAGGCTCAAAGTAATACAACTAATCCCAGGGCACAAAGTGAGGGAACAAAAACATATGTCGCTCAATTTACTGCAGATCCTTGTTGTCTCAATAGGATAAGCACAGAGAACATATGTTTTCTTTAACTTAAACCCCATACTTAGTTGACTACGGTCACCCAGGGCTCTATACATGGTCTACTATGTTTTTCACTCAACACCATATCTCTTCACCGAAATCGTAGATCGTTTTTTTCCGCATCCCAGAATTGGGACACAAGGGTTCATGTGGTTAATGATCCAGATTCCTAGAAAGTAGTGGGAGGACAAATGTCACCTTTGGCAGGAAAGCCTTGCTCATGAGGTACATGCTGCGGACGTTTACGTTCATGGTGAAGTCCCAGTCAGCTTCATCGCAGTCCAAGATGCTGCCATGATGCACAAACCTGAAAGCATTTTACATGTTTTTTTAGAAAAAGAGGTTGCACATTCTCAGTAGAGTGCTAGACCCCAAATCCAGCAAATTAAAATAAATACGAAAAAGGTAGCCCAGCCTAAACCTCAAGTCAAGTGAGGGCAAACTACTGACATTCATTTTGATGTTTGGAATGAACTACCTCTTGGTATCTATTGTTGACATATTGTATTTCTCAAATGACAAAGACTTGTAATAGCAAAAAGAGCATGCAAAGTAATACTGGCTATATGCTTACTATATTTCAATGTGTTTGGTGAAATACTGAATCAATGGATCCAAATATTTAAACACCAAGCATTGGGGATCTTAAACGAAGGCTGTTAAACATAAACACGTTGAGTGTCCCTCACCATGAAGCTGTAAGACAAATATGAAGTTGTCAATTTGGAGGCCCCTGTTAAGGTGATTGGTGACATAAGGTCAAGTGGGGGTTAAGTCTTAAAGTATAAGGATTTTGGAAATGTAGTTAAGTAGGGGATGGGTAGACAACATGTGTTCAACATGGAGACATATTATTTGGTATAAGCAATACGGTGATTTCATCATACATTTGAAATCATACAGTAGCAGCATTGCATGAAGAGAGAGATTGATTGTGTGTGTGTGTGTGTGTGTGTGTGTGTGTGTGTGTGTGTGTGTGTGTGTGTGTGTGTGTGTGTGTGTGTGTGTGTGTGTGTGTGTGTGTGTGTGTGTGTAGGGGGGAGGAGTACCCAGCAATATTACACAGCACATCTACATGGTCATGTTCCTTGGCCAGGACTTCAACTTGATCCTTGTTGGTTACATCCACCACTTTCGTCTTGATTCCTATAATTCATGGCAAATTAAAGTAATTAATACATAAGGTAAAATATCAGTACTACCCAAATAAAAAGATGAATTACGCCAAACACTTTTAAAAGGTTTTAAGAAAGTATAATAATAGCAGTATTATAAGTGAGACAAAGGCCTCTCATGTGAAGCAATTTAAACCAAGATTATCAAGCTTACCATGCAGATTACACTAAGGTATCTAAACTTTACACAGTAAAGGACAGCAGTGTTTTTGAAGTCCACTGAAGTAACAATGAATTATGAAGTAATGAACAATATCTAGTGTCTAGTCTACATTACACATGGTATGAGCAGAGTGCTGTATAGTCCAGTGGCCATTGTGTTATTCACTGGCTTAAAGAAGAGTTCAAAAACAGTACCATTTAAGTACCTCAGTGATCAGTGAGCATGACATTTAATAATAATGAAGGCCAGTTGATGCATTTAAAATAGGTCATCCACACTTGGCAAAGCTAAAGTATCCTAAGAAGAATTCCAACAATATGCAATAGTGGGTGATCTTGAACAATACAAATATATACATTGTATTGTCTTTTTTTATATACAGTATATAAATACATATCCTTTAAAAACACAATTTACAAATTTCAATCTACATAATCCAATAGATCCACATCAGACCCACACCAGTTATTCATATAAAATTAAGAAAAGTAACCAATCAACCATACGTCCTCATTTGCTATAGAGGAGTACATAGCATAATAACAACATGATATGGATGTCAAGGAAATTCTGATGATGAAAATCAATAGGCTCATCCTGACTGCACTGTGTGTTGTCCAGTAGATGGCAGCTGTAGACCAAAACAGGAGAGCAGTACCTGGAATGCCCTCCAACTCCTTGAGCTTATCTCCATTGATATCTGTTGCTGTGACCTGAGCCCCCTCTTTAGCAAACGCCTGCATTTGAAAATGAAAATCTGTTTAAAAATGGATCCAACATTTCGATATAAAATACTCTGCCATACAAGCCTAATATTTGATCAAGAAAATAAATACATAATATATATCCAAAAGATGCCATGAATCGACATTGGATTGATATTCTAAAATTCAAGATAAGTCTATCTTGCTATATTAAACACTGACATAAAACACTTGAGTATTTGGCAAGGGGTGGATAAGATAGGTTGCTTCCCATAAAAAATGTAGTCACTGCCTAAAAGAAAATGAACCACTCTGTGACTAACGATGACAATAAGCCATGCCTATATCCAGTTCATAACATGAAGATCACATTCCCAATGGTCCGTGGACATAGAATCATTGTCCCTATTGAGTTTTAAACGATAATACGGTCCACAGTCAGAAGCCAACTCATGTAGTGACTGCATCATTAACCACATAATAGTGTAGGCCTTTTCAGCAGAAGTACCTCTTGAAGTGTAAACAGCACAGCACATTACATTAAGCTCTTTGGGATATAGCTACACAGCCCTAAACAGAATATGTAATTGCTCTAAGCCTACTGATCTGTATGTATTTGATTAGCCCCGCCAAAAAACGGACTTGACAAAGAGCCAATCTTGACAACAAGAGCGATTTATAGAAATGTGTTCTCCTTGGTCAAAGTAACCTTTGAGGATTCAGCTGAAAGTTGCAATAGCCAACACTCTGCATTGTGTAAGATTATTCATTCTAAAACATGCTGCAGATTTGTGTTTCCAAATACAAATATTTAAATTTACATAATACCATAGTGGTGGTTAGTGGCTAAGGAGAATTCCCAGCATGCACACTACAGTTATTGCTGTATTATTGTGTTATCATTTGCCATGGGGAAAGTGTTACGGGAATAACATTTTTATGTTTTGTGTCATTCATTTAGCCATTTATTTTGTATGTGTGTTTGTGGACTATACCATAATAGGAGTAATTATGGAGGGCCTCCGCCTCCCTTCAATTTACAATTTAGGCATTTAGCAGAAGCTCTTAATCCAGAGTGATTTACAATAAGGACAGCACAAGATAATACATCTATACATCACCATCAATACATCAAATGCATAAAAATAGTAATCTAAAAAATGTAGGTAGATCAAGAACCTATTAAGTAAAATCAATAATAATCAATCGAAACAATGAAAACATCAATAATCTGTACATCGAAGCTATACACACTATAGCTTCGATCTACGATAGGATGTCAAAATCCTTTGCATGACGACTACTCCTTCCGATCTGACTGGCCATTAAAATACAGTTTTGGCTTATTTTCTCTCTAGTCTAAAGGATAAAATACTTCTTATTCACTTTCAGATATTCAACAATATGATAGCCCTGCCCCCCCATAAAGACGAAACCTGAATCCCAAGAGAAATCCAATACTACTCTGACAGGGATCATTCTGAAGTCTTATGCTGAATGAGAAAATAAATGTACTTTATTTTTTGTAGGATTTGTTGATTTGTGGTTGCAGTTAATTTATAAACAACATTCAAAGTTTGACTTCCCCGGCTCAACCCGAACAAAGTAAAATAATACCCCCAGTCAAATACTGGTGCCATGGAAACGGTCGGCACCTGGTATAAAGCTTGATATATTCATTCTTTCACTGTATGATGTCATGTTGTAGTAGCCACATTAGAGTGGCTACTATTCATGTCAAGGATCCCCAAACTTATATATGTATTTGGCCGCAGACCCCCCCATCTGAAAATATTTTTTGACCATAAATTGTTCTGTTAAAATGTAAAAGTGTCACACATGCAACACGTTGAGAGCTTGTAGATCGGCTATTTTGAAATAGCTGATGTACACAGTATATAGGGTTAAAGTGTTTAAACAGATTCTTATGCCATACTGTATTAACTTATATTGTTGGGACCCCCTGGAACCCCCAGATCCCACTTTGAGAATCTCTGGGTTATGAAATGTAACAGTGTGAAGTAGTTATGAAGGTTCATTACTATTGCTGCTGCTCGTCCAATCCCTTGTGCCGCTGCTGACAACACGATGACTTTCCCATCCAGACGGCCCATTGTGTCCTTTTACAGCTACTGTAATCAAACAAAATAAAGAATACAAATATTATGGGACCATGATCTTACTTACTTACTTTTTTTTTTAAACCAAAAATGGGTAAACTAAGTAATGCAACAGTTCACACATACCTCATTGTTTACACTTTTTACAGTCAATGCCAATCTCATTGGTGTTTAAAATCTGATTCAGAGTAACCATTTTTGTTTTATACATTTATTTATAAATGTGTGATGACTTGAATGCTTGAATCACGTCAAAATCAAATTAGAGAATGACAATTTTCCAAAAAGAACTTAGTGTGGGTACAAAATCTTACTTCAGTAAGTAAAGCTTAAAGGACCACTTCACCTAGCCTCGGGTCAAGACTATCATACATTAGTTGTATTTTATGATTTTGTAAAAATCGATAAGAATGATAATCTTGATCCAAGGCTACATACACTTCACCCATTTTCAACCAATCTTCATACTAGCCACAAGCAACTCTTAGGGCACGGTCACACCACACTTTTTATTCTACCTGCAGTATGAGGGCGGATTCTGGAGCAGTTTGTTGCCATTTGCGGATTTCTGCAAAAAAAGAGGCTCCATTCCCATTGAAATGCATTGGCAGAATCCACCCTCATAGGTAGAATATTAAAGTGTGGTGTGACATAGACGCAAATTGCAACAGTAGTTTTGTTTTAATCGGTTTAATCTAGGGTTGCAATACCTCCCATTTAGGCAGCCGATCCATCAAAACAGTTTTTTCTGTTGTATTCTGATTGTATTAAACGACGTCAAACTCACCAATATTGGGGCTGTATGGAAAGCTCTTTCTATCTGAAAATTAAGGGTTTGTTTCATAAAAATCCACCATAGACATGTTATGAGCTACTTTCTCTCAAGAAATTCAGTTCAGGTGATTATTTGTGTTACGATAATTTTTCTATTGGAATTTGGAAACGCTCATAGGAAATCACTCAGCGCTCCTATGTGTGTACCACCTGGTTAAAATGTCACATAATGCAGGAGGCAGCGGGACGTTGCATTATTGAAGATAATCCAAAGTTCAACACTTAGAAACAAAACCATGTCTGCTCAGATTTATTGACAGAAAGTAACTCATAACATGTCTACAGCGGTACAAAGGCGATAATCCAAGCTTTCCGTACAGCTGCAATGTTGAGTATAACGTAGTTTAATACAATCAGATCAGACTTTTCTATGAGCTGATTGAATGATTTGTCAAGGTTTGGTTAGAATTCTAACTCTAGATGCCAATCAATGCTCATTATGGTACTTTTTCCCCCCTGTTTGGTCTGTGTCTCAGAGGAGGGCTGTGGACAGTTCAGAAATCCACCTACCATGTTTTTTGTTGTTGTTTGTTTTTTTTAAACACCAATTGCTTCTATTATAGTATGCCAAATGTCCAGGAGGAGAAAGGCTTCCTCATTGATGGTGTCACTGATAGGTGGTTTTATTAACTCTCCACAGCCCTCCTCTGAGACACACTGACACAGACCAAGTAGGAAAAAACATGTAACATATTATAATTATAATGAGCATTAGTGGGGACCAATTATTATGAACATGGGTTGACAATGGGCAAAGTGGTTCTTTAACTAATGCATGGTTCATGGCGCATGAATGAATGCAGGATGTAATTGAATTCCTGTTCACATTAGCAAATCAACTAGTCATGCATTACTTTAGTTATGCGTACAGAGTAGACCTACCCTTGATTTAATGTACTGTATTATCCCTGTATTCTGTAAATGTCTTGCTGAACATTTGTGTGAAAGTTCATTTATGACTGACCACACTGTTACTCTCTAGCGCAGTGGTTCTCAAACCAGGACCGCAGGACCCCCAAATTGACACTTAGCCCGCGGACACCCATTTGAAAAGATATGCCAGGGACCCCCAATCACCATAGAGAAGATATTTACGGTTCTAGCAGTGATTCTCAACCATTTTGATTTAATTAAGGACCCCCAGTTTGACATGCATTAGGCTACGGACTCCCATTTAATGGCATTTCTATCTCTGTAGACCTCAAATGGTATTGTAAAATGAATGTTAATTTAAGTGTACAAATGGAACCAACTATGCATACTCTCTGAGTAGCCCTGAATACAGGACGGTCATATACATGACCGTCCTGGTGAACATCAGATTTCAAAAATAAAGTGCTTACCTAAGCCAACTTTGATAACAATTTGACGCCGCACAACGTTCATTACACGCCGCTACCGGATTGTTGAATAAAAAGCATTTTTGTCCGAAATTATTTTGCTTAACATAGGACTTCTGCCTCTAGTGGACAGTCACGTCATCCGGTTGATCATTGTAGTGAACGGAGATGATGCGATGACGCGACTGTCCACTAGAGGCGGAAGTCCTATGTTAAGCAACATAATTTCGGACAAAAATGCTTTTTATTCAACAATCCGGTAGCGGCGTGTAATGAACGTTGTGCGGCGTCAAATTGTTATCAAAGTTGGCTTAGGTAAGCACTTTATTTTTGAAATCTGACGTTCCTAGCTCAAACCGTTAAGGGCTCGATTGCCCACTACTCCTCAAGTTGAGGCGGCACCAGGACGGTCATGTATATTATGACCGTCCTGTATTCAGGGCTAACTCTCTGAGTTACATAGCCTACCCATAAGGGTCCACTTGGTTCCTAACTATCATTTAGCTGCATGGGGACCACCTGGAACTCCCTCAAGGACCCCTGGGGGAGTGGGGGTCCCCGGACCCCTCTTTGAGAACCAATTCTCTAGCCTACCATGTAATGTAACCCTAAAGCACAGGTTTTTTTTATAGGCTGCCAGAACGAATGTTTTGATAGTAGATTCCGCCTGGACCTGCTGCTTATGAGTTGTCCCTCCTTGTGTTTTCTGAAACCTTTGAACTCGCCGTGGAATGTATAGCATGTGCTCTAGCCTTCCGCATGGAAAGACTATTCTTAGCTGAAGTATAGTTGTCATTCTGCAACAAGCTACTAAAATAAAATAATAATAATCACCTTCTTGTTTTGCAAGAGCAAATACCTACTCATACTGACTCGTTTCCTACTTACCTTCACTTCTTTCTGTCACTCACGACTCACGAGTGGTTATTGAAAGTGGTCAAAAAAATGTGATGTCGTCACATGCTTGGTTCTGAAAATGCTATTGGTTCTTAACCAGGAAGTGTATCTCCCATAGTTTTACATTGCACCTGCAATATAGTATTTGCCGCTAGGCGTCGTTGTTGTGTGGAGGAGCGCAGATTCGTTCAGAATGTCAGATGCTATTCATTTCAAGTACATTTGAGTAATCATCATTACAACAGATTGAGATTATTAACTTGAGTAATCAATACAACAGATTATTAACTGGTACTAAAAGCACCCATGTTAAAATTATAAAACTTACATTCATTTGTCTACATTTTAGGATTGAGCTTTTGTGGTCTGAGATAATACAACATTCAGCCCTTTATGATTCAGCCAAGCTGATTAAAAAAAGGTTACACAAATAAGATAGGTCTACAAATCAGTGCAGCTTTGAGATCCATACCACCCGACAACATTTGAAGTGAATGTACTTTTGCAACCTTCAATGAAAGGACACCACTGAGGAAAACATTTGTGGTCTAGACTGGAAGTGGCAAAGTGTCCTGCAATCCTTAATTATAATGAAAGTCTTTGAAAGGTTTCTCCATGCTTGATGTCACAAGCACACATGCTATCCAATTAATTCCTTATTTTGTGCTGGGGTTAGGAGACATTCAAGAAGATGAATATGTTGAAGTGGTTCATACTCTGCATGAGATCATCATCCTTAACTAGATTGACACATGAGAGTGAACTGGGAGCCGGGAGCCATCTATCACACACACACACACACACACACACACACACACACACACACACACACACACACACACACACATGCAGGGCCGTTTTAATGTCAAACTGGGCCCTAGGCAAAGGCTGATTTTCAAGCCCCCCATGTGCACGGCGTGCATGCTCATCTGAAATTATTTGTTTTGTTTATTGTTTTGTTTTCCGGTTAAAAACGGGTCAGGGGTCACTATAAGCAATAATTAATAGCATGCAAGTCGCTCCCCTCCAGCTCATATGTAAACACTACTTACACTATTGATGTAATTGTTATTTAATTTAATGAGATTATGTCAACAAATCAACACACTTAAAAAATTTGAAAAACATGAAATTATAAATGATTAACAGAAAAAGACTTCATTGTGTGAATGTGACACATCAGACCTTGCCCGCCCGGCCCACATCCCCACTGAGGCTCTGTCTCAAGGTGGGTGATACTGTAACAGCAAGAAAAAACAAAATCACCTACCTGGGTTACATCAATTAGAGTCAAACCTTTCCAGTGAAAAAATTACTACTAAGGTAATCAAAAAAAGTCAACCAACGAATTTGTTGATCGGCCCGCTAGTAAATAGCAATACACGAAGAAGGAGGTGCACTCATTCTGCCCCTTCTATGGAGTCCACGTATGGTAATGTGATGCCCTAAATGCCTTAAAGGTTCTACACCATGCATTTAAAAATAATTAATACCATTAAGACTCCCTTTTTGCAAGAATCGGCCTAATGGTGACGCCAGAAGAGGGCCATGTGAGAAATGAGGGGTGGAGGTTGTGGTTTGGCAACCTAGGAGTGTTCGTGCAAGGTTTGGCATGGATCGGGGCAACCGTGGCGGAGATATGAGTAGGGCAAAAGTGTGACGTGTGGCGTGTGACTGACAGACAGACAGACTGACAGCCGGTGGAGGTTTTGATAGTAACTGCGACCTGCCGGTCGCAATCATATATTGTCCCAAAAACGTTTTTCAAAAGGTTTGAGGCTAAATTATGCTACATAGATCCGCCCATAAACTGAGAAAGACACAATGGTCAGAAATAGGACTTTGTGAGGATAGAAGGTGCTGGTGGGACAAAAAAAAATAAAAAATCATGGTGTAGTCCCTTAGCTTTTCGAAAGCTCCAAACACCCCAAAACAAACTGATTATAGGATCCTGCTTGGCCTTCCTTCTCGAGCTCACCTTACCATCACTATCACTATAAAAGCTTGTGGTGGCTCACGATAGCTGACAGAGTACAGCATCTTGCAATGGGCCTGGTGTACAAGCACTACACCACAAAGATAGCCATGTACCTGTCAAAATGCTTCCTAAACGTCAATGATATCCACAATTACAACATCAGAGATACTCCACAGATCACGTTCAACCCAGATTTGGCAAAAAAAAAATGATCAAATTCATTCTCCTGCTATAAAAACCACTGTAGTATTATATGCCAGGCCTGGCTGTGAGTGGAGTGTAAAGCACCAAAAAGAGCCTTTGTTTTTATGAAGTCCACTTGTTGCTGATGGAGGTAGGGAGGAGTACGGCTTGATGTACAAGTACACCTGGGCGCTAGTATGTCGCAAACCTACCTCCAATCAAACCCTTGATGCTTAGTGCCATGCAAGCAGGGAGGCATGGGGTCCCATTTTTATAGTCTTTGGCATTATCCGGGTGGGGAATCGAACCCTGACCTCCCAAACACAGGGCGGACGCTCTAACCACTGAGCTCTAACACATGTGTAATGAGGATTAATTAATACTAAATTAATACTAAACTGCGACCGTAAGGTCGCAGTTTAGTATCAAAACCTCCACCGGCCGTCCGTCCGTCGGTCGGTCGGTCGGTCGGTCGGTCGGTCGGTCACACGTCACACGTCACACCTTTGCCCTGCTCATAGCTCCGCATCAGTATGACATCACACTGCTGACATCAGTATGACGTTTGTGTATTGTATGACATCACGCCACATCATCGGCTGAGGACTGTGTGATGTCATCATATCTCCATATATGGAGACATAAGTTGCTCATGCCCAAATATGGGCTGGTGAGGTCAGACTTAGTGTGATGCGTAGGTTATCTCCATATATGGAGATTCAACTTCAATGAGTATATAAGACCGGCATTATCTACCGACAGCTGCTATAAGCCAACCCTGGCGATAAGGTCTGAGTCGAAGAAATGCTTCTTTCCTGGCAAGAATTGCCCCTTTATACTGTAGGGCTCGTTTGTGTATTGTATGACACTAGAGGTTCGTGGCCCTTCGGGCCGCTCACATCTAGAGATCGCGCCTGCTTCGCAGGCGCTCACAGCTACGTTGCAGCAGTGATCCACCCACATCCATCCATCCATCCATCCACATCCATCCATCCATCCACATCCATCCATCCATCCACATCCATCCATCCATCCATCCACATCCATCCAGCCATCCATCCATGCATCCATCCATCCATCCATCCATCGACATCCATCCATCCCCATCCATCCACATCCATCCTCCATCCATCCATCCATCCATCCACATCCATCCATCCATCCACATCCATCCATCCATCCATTGGAAGAACCTCTCTCCAAACGAGAAGAACAAGGCTCGAGGCCCGAGCCTCTCTACTCCGCCTAAGTTGCACTAAAACTTCAGAAGGTGAGGTTATGCGTAGAACAAGAATGAGTATGGATGTGCCAGTGAAATCAATACTAAAAACAGGAGACTTCTATTTAAAATAATAGCAGTTAACTTTATTATATCAATACCGTTTGCACAAATGGGCTATTCTAAGTTCTAAGTAAAATCTATGTAAGGAGACAAAAGAGAAAATAATCCAAGTACCGGTACCAAGAGGTTCGTTCAGTAAAGTACACAACAGCAAGCTGTAGTGTTCTCGTAGAGACGGACGCAAAATGAAAGTAACAAGAGTCTTTATAGTATTTCGCAGGTCTTCAGCAGGGGAGGTGAGACTTTCTGATTGGTTCGTGGGAGGAGTCCCGGGCTGGACTCTATTGGCTGTTTCTTCAGCTGAGCAGGCATGATTGGGCCACACTCTCAGAGGGGCAAGGCTGTCTGCCTCCGCCCCATCACCACGTGATCTTCACTCCTCCTTCCCCCGCCCCTGGGCTGTGCCAGGAATCGTTGGGTTTCTCTTTACAGATAACAGAGAAATGTAGCTTTTCCAAGGCGGCTGAGACCCCGCAAGTGCGTGGGTGCGGGTATCTGCACGTACAGGCTGACTTGTGCAAAACAGGTGCAAAACATCATTCACAGAAGATAACAGAGAAATGTAGCTTTTTCAAGGCGGCTGAGGAGTATCGGTGCGCACAAGCTAACTCATGCAAAACAACATTCACAGAGCATGCACTACTATATCATTGGTGACATGAGGTGAGCATGAGCTGATCACGCTCTAGGTGCATGCTGGCGTGCGTGTGAGACAGGACTGTGCGTGAGTGGATGAACCTTAAAATGAACTCTAGTAACCTGACTGTGGGACAATACTGTAAAACATTGGCTTTTGGTACTTAGATATAATATAAAAATATAGATTTACTTAAATCAGCTTAGATCAGATATTTAGCAAACGTTTTGGTACAAAAAGTATTTACAATGTCATCACATCATATCATCAAATCCCCCTTTGATCTGCCTCCAGGGCAGATCACTAACTAGTGATGTGATACTTGGCACATTTTTCAGAAAAGTTTAAACTCCCCCTTTGGACTTCTTTTAAGAAGTCCACCTAAACTGGGTAACGTTTCTGAAAAATATGGTGAGCGGGGGTCAACAGAATCAACACTTGTTTTTTTAATAACTTAGAAACAATAAATGGCACCCCCTTTGGGATGCAACTAACACATAAACAATGGCACAGGATTCTATGTTTCTGATGACATCTATTTCATACTTGTCAGTTTCTATCTTTTGACCATAAGGTCAACTTGGTCCCTGAATCCAGAGTTTTCACTTGGTTGGACAGACCACAGTTTTTAGCCACTGACATGTCAGTCTATAGTGGGGTATTGTTGATCAGATTCCCTAACTTTTTCTGTTACAATTGTGATCAACATACCCCTGTCATTCCTGTGTGACTGTCCAACTTTACTTTTTTGGTTGTAAGACAACATCCATAAGATGACATCAGAAAACATGAATTGACACAAGACCCCCTTCGGGGTAAAACAGAAATCAGTGCAGAAAATACCTAAAACTATATCACCTAGTCCTTTGGGGATGCTAGGGATTCACACAAGCAGGGAAAAACAATTTCTTATAGAAAACAACGGGTTCAATGTGTAAGTAGACTGGAGGCTGGTCTATGCGTGGGTGGATTAAACCATCAGTATGTAAAAAAACAAAAGCTCACTCAAATGCCTCCTCGTAAACAGGAGGTGGACGGACCTGGTCCGTAACAAGATCCAGGAGAGGTTGGTGGACCTCTCCTTCGGTCAGTTGGGCTAGCTGGAAGTCAGTAGAAGGGTAAACAGTGCGGACAGCTTTGTTAATCATGTATTTCAACATTGGTATGGCTACGAAAATGATGAGCCCTACGATCAACAGGACTGGGAGAATGGTGGTGACAAACCAGTTGCTAAAGCCCCCTAGTAAGCTAAAGTCAAACCAAGTGTTTGGAATCTGGGGCTGTGGGATGGTAGCTATGGCATCACGAGAATGAGAGATGAGGGAGGAAATGTTAGCATGATTATTAGGGATTAAGAAACAACATTTTCCACCTAGCATTTTGCACACACCACCTTCCTTAGCCGTCATCCAGTCCAGGGCAGCACGATTTCTGAGGACTACTGTCCTGATTTGGGACTGTTCGTTGGTTAGGAGCTGACCTGCCAGCTGGAGGTCAGAGAGGGAGTCATGTAACATTAGCAGTTCGGCAGCTAGAGTGTTAATCTTTTTCAGGGTGAACTCTTCAGTCACACCAGAGGTGATAAAGGTGGTGGCACCTAGGCCATAGGCCATTTGGGAGTCTGAGTCAGTCCATGGGTCCTTGAATGTGTAACCTGGGTACTTGGCCCTAATGTATTCTAAGTTAGTCTGAGTCTGGTCTGGAGTGGCCCAGGCAGTGGTGGGTGTTAGGCTTCTCTTAACTCTATTGTGGGCATTGTCATCTTCTGGGGGAACAACAGGGTAAATTATAACACTGGTAAAAATATAACCCGGGTGGCAGCAGCCGTTCCATTTGGGTGGGAGAAAATGTCTTGCGGCTCTGCCGCAAGTCCACACAGCTGCATAGCTGAGGTGAGAAACGGATACATTAAACCATGGACATGAGACATTTAGCAGGGTGCCATCTAGAGCCATAGAGGTGCAATAACCGTCATTAAGATGGATATTGCGTTCGCACAGAGATATACCTAACGCTACAGTGCCTGGGGAGGTGTCGTGGGAACACAAACATACGGGGGCCTTGATGGGTTTGACAGGTAGAACGTGAGTACGTTGGGTCATTGATTGGGCTGGTTCAATACACTTCAGGGTACCATCTAGGGAGGAGTTGGTGATGGTTATGTTCCTGTCTATTAAATGGGACATTGCTAGTAGCTGGAGCATGTCACGGGGAGAGGTGCAGTTTTCAGTGGAGCTATCATGGTCAGTGAGAGAAATGGGGGTTACCCTAAGATCAGGACGGTGATGGACACAGACCCAACAGTCAGCGTCCTGCATTGCATGGTGGGCGGCAATCGCTGCCTTAACACATGCAGTATTACCTTCGCACCTCTCCAAGTATCCGTGGACACGATGTTTGGTGATGTCTGGCAGTTCAGAGTTGAGGTCTCTAGTAAGCCATTCATCGAGCTCCTCCTCATCATTGATTTCTTCTTCATAAATGATGCGTTCAGGAAGTTTAGCTGTGGCGTTAGGTTTGGGAGAAACGTCAATAAACAGTTTAGCATAGGAGTCTCGTCCGGTCAGAGTTAAACCTAACCATAATTGACCTGTGTCGCCAAGTTGTGGGTTTCTTAATTTCATGATCACATAAGGACCAGCCCGAGCCAGAGTTAACCTTCCGTTAGCTCGCCCAGTTGAGTCACCATCAAAGGATCCCCAATGTTCCCTTTGGGCTCTGCAGTCTCCGTTATGGCGATTGGACAAGGGGCGGGATCCTGCAATAATTTGACAATTTCTCTGACAGTTCCCTATGCATGCGTCTACATGGTAACCAGCGCCGTAGTAAGTATACCAATCCCCTCTCACGTGGGTGAAACAATCCACCCCTTCAGTACAGAACATGTGATGATGATAATAATCTGATGCTTGATAACCTCCGGATATGCGGTTTGCACTTTGGACAGGAGTTAGCAAGTGTACAAACATCCATATTTTGAGGAGTGTAAGTACAGTCAAGAGCATGGCATACTTCCTACGGCTGGGCATAGTGTTCCTATATATCCTAATATCACTCTCTGACTTACTATATGTTTTCAGATCTTTCTTTTAAATCTGGGCGTAGTCAATTTCTAAATTATGTGTAAGTGTAGATACTTATCTAAACGCCCAGATCTTTCAGTTATCCTTTCTGGTGTCAGAGGTGGTGTTCATGTAGTTATCAATAGATGATTTCTGTGGAGACATAGAACAACAGACATCAGTACATGACATTACAACAATTAACGGACTTACTATCATTCGAGAGCTACATAGAGCAATATGGTACTCTAGAGAAGGACTGGTGTACTAAGTCTAATCCTAATCCTCAAGACCTCGGTCTTGCTCTTCTGCCACATACATGTGTTGGCACATTGCCAAAGTTGTCTCTTCCTTCCTGTTCAGTTCCTCTAAATCTAATTGGACCTGGTCCACACTTCTTGAGTTATCTCCATCTGGCATGACTTAGACATATCTGGTGCATGGCAGTTGGGCTTTCTCATCGGCTGGCAAAGTTTTTTAGTAGTAAGCTATTACACTATTACACTACATTACACTACACTACATTACACTACGTTCCCCGCTATGTTCCCCACCACATTACACTACGTTCCCCGCTATGTTCCCCACCATCCCCCTTATGTTTCTGAGAAGGACGGCAAAATGCAGTCCTATATCAGAAACATCCAAGATCTAAGGTTGATGATAGTGGTCTTCCATTCACTAAGAAACTGCATCAGTGATTCGGTAACCCCCTCCCCTGTTACCTCTATATCCTCCCCCTTGGTTCTGCCCATATCCCTGTTGCTGGTAATGCTGGGTCTGGTTTTTTTCTGTTTGGACATTCTCTGGCAAAATGATCTGGGGCCCCGCACTCGAAACAACACCCTTCATTTTGTTGATAGTTGGACTGGTACCCATTACCTCTACCCCTATAACCTCCCCGGTTATATCCACCCCCTCTTTTGTATCCTCCCCTAGATTGCTGTGTAGAATTTTCTCCAGCCAACATCAGATGGCTTTGGGAGCTTGGCAAGAATCTCTCCTGTTGAGAGTGGATTGTACATGGGCAGGGGTGCACCGCTATTAGGCTGGGGTTTGTACAGAAGTGGGGCCTGTAAAACAGGGGCTTGGGTGGAGACCTTCTCTTTACATTCAGCAGTGTGGCGTCTATCTGGGGCTGGTTTACCACAGTAGGGACAGCTCCCCATGGAGCGGTGGTGGGATTCGTTGTTGGTAGGAAGGTGGGTGTGTACCCCGTGGCTCCAGTTTGCTGCTGGCCTAGTGGGACGGACATGGAGGTGGAGAATGTGAGGGTTTGCATGGTTTGCGAGAGGCCATTTAGGCCTGGGGTAGTGAGACCTGGATAGGGAGGAAGACCATTTGGATTTGGACGGGGCGGAGGTGGCCCCTGCTCGTGTGGCTGAGATGGGGGAAAACCATAACCAAATTCTTTTCTTCTTCTTTCCCCAACTCTTTCTGCTTGCTCCCTCCATTCTAACAGTTTTTCCCTTTCTGACTCCAACTTATCAATTCCTTCCTGCACTTGACTGTTTGTCCTGCGTGTACTGTCCCCTGCTGGGTACGTGTCTCTGACCTTTGCTCTATCCTCATCTATCCGATCCCGCTCCGAGTCCTCAGATGAGTGAGCATTGTCACTCATCCTTGGCCTCGTGTCAAAGCTTCTCTTTGGCTTACTTCTCCTGTCTCTGCTCCCATCCTCACTGGAGGATGTACTACTATCCATACTTACAGTTCTCCTTCTTCTCGCATGCTTTTCCCTTTTCTTACTTCTACCTTGCCTCCTAGGTTCTCCAGTCTCAGTATCGTGAGCAGGGGATCCCCCTGCTGGAGGAGCGGGCTGAGTAGGATGCTGTAATGGTTGCGGTAGGCCCCTACTCTGTCCCCCACCGTATCCCTGGGGACTGCTCAGAGCATGGGGAGGGCCTGGATACTTACCACCTGAACGGTATCCCTCCCCTCTCCCTCTTCCACCCCCTTTGCCTTGGCCTATGAATTTGCCATCCCGATAGTTTGCAGGATTTCTGAAACATTCATTTCTATAATGTCCAAGCTTGTGGCAATGATGGCATCTAATAGTTTGTTTGTTTTGAGTGGGACGAAAATTAGAAGATCTATTGGCTTGTTGATCTGTTTTGTCCACTACCTGGGCGTTCATATCTTTTACTCTTTTGTTAGCGTTAGTGTTGTCTTACAAAATAATCTATTCTAACATTTATGAGTTCAGGAATTTTATGAGTTTTGAGGGATTGGATATACGGGGTATAGGCCAACCTCTTGTAGCATGCTCCAGAGTAACAGGCTTCCGGTTTTATTGTCCGAATGCGAACAAGGGGTTAATGGATGTTCTTGGAAAGGTGTGGACTTCCAGAATTTCTCTCTGTATTGATCTAAAGGTTGCCACTCACCGATGTCTGTTAGACAAATGGGACAATCCAGCTGGAACAGCTCTTGAATACGGCGATGGAGCTGATCGTAGTGGGTTAGTTTTTCAGTGAACAGAACTTTGGGACCTATTTTTATTTTAAAATACCACTCTGGGCTTAGGTGGGCACCCCAGCTCTGCAGTATACCTTCTAATGAGAAGCAGGCACAGTAGACTAATGGATGTAGGCTTGAGGCCTGCATGAATTTAGACTATTAAATGTTGAAAATCCCCAAATTATATATCCTGAAAGGTTCCCTTCCTCCACTCAAAAACGTAGGGTCAAACACGTTCGTTAGCACAGGTTCATACATATACAGTTCGCAGGGATGGTGTGTGCAGACAGGCTCTTCAATTGGACGAAAAGGATCAGTTCTGTAATGTATGAATACAGTACGCCCTAAAAATGGCCCTGTTGTCATCCAGTGCCCTCTTTTAATGAAACAAAGGCAACATTGGCGTGTCTCTGTCTCAATTATTCTTGTTTCTAATTGTGTCCTGTTCTCCAGAATTTCTATGAACCAATGTTTATGATAATTGACGGCAATTTTAAAACACCAATCGAGACTGGGAGATGAACTATAACTTGTTAGTACACCAGCTTCAGTAAAATAGGCTGTTACTGTAGTACACATTGACAAAGATATTCTTACTTTAGCTGTTCGTCTTACAACAGTACACAGGCAGGAATTGTCAGACTTATACTAGGTTTAATTAATGATTTAACACTGTTTAAGTATTTTTATCCAAACCATCTAATGGTCGGAAGCTTCTTAAGACTTTCTAATTTCTGGACTCTTTGAGACAGTCAAGATTGGTTTTTATTCTAAAATGTTCAAAAATGGTTTTAATTCAAAAATGTTCACTTAGAAGGAATCGCGCGGCGCAGTCAGCGAGGACAGGGCAAATAGTCAAACCAACACTTACAACACCTCAAATGACAACCTTTGGTCAATCACATCTCAAACTCGACTTGTACTTGGCATCTTATGCTATGTGTATAACATTACCAACTGACTTGCTTGTTTGAAACTGTTAACCAATATTGTCAACGCTCACAATAACCACACTCACTAAATGCCTGCCCTCGCAGTGAACCACCAATATCAATAACAACAATATACATGTCCCATGCCTCAAACTGTAGTCCCCGATTTATATGCTGACAATATATATAATATATGCTCAGAAGGAACGCTGGGATGTATTCTATCTACTAAAATTATTTAGAGAGCTTACAAAATTGTTTAACTATTTTTAAAACAGTCCGTTATACATTGAGTTCATTCAAATCATCAATCATTCACTTTATTCCATTCGCTCTCACAATCTCTCACAGTCCCTCTTGTCCTCCAGAGACACTGTTTAAACATTCACAACACGGCGGAGACACCGTAACAGCCCCCCTTGTACTCCAGAGACACTGTTATTATTTACAATACGGCGGATACACCGTTGTGTTATTGGGAAATGCACTCCCCTCACACTTTTACACATAGGCAACTTCTTTATACTGCGCTCCTTACAGTAGGCAACTTCTTTATACTGCGCTCCTTACAGTAGGCAACTTCTTTATACTGCGCTCCTTACAGTAGGCAACTTCTTTATACTGCGCTCCTTACAGTAGGCAACTTCTTTATACTGCGCTCCTTACAGTAGGCAACTACTTTATACTGCGCTCCTTACAGTAGGATGCAGTTATACTACGCTCCCAAGCAGTGTTTGTCCCACAGATTTTACTGTAATATTCCTATCGAACTAGAATGTTTGACAGTAACATACAACAGCACAACTAAATTTAGAACCTATGCCAATGTGCACAATTTCAGTTTAAGAGGTTTGTGCTTACCTTTTTAGAAGATGTAGTAGGCGGCCGCCCGTTGTACTGGATGGAACTGGAACACTCGGGGAAAGCAACAACTCGATTTTTACCGAAATTTGGATTCTCGAAAATGTTCAAAAAGGCACAAAACTCATCACGTCGGGGTCACCATGTTTTGGAAGAACCTCTCTCCAAACGAGAAGAACAAGGCTCGAGGCCCGAGCCTCTCTACTCCGCCTAAGTTGCACTAAAACTTCAGAAGGTGAGGTTATGCGTAGAACAAGAATGAGTATGGATGTGCCAGTGAAATCAATACTAAAAACAGGAGACTTCTATTTAAAATAATAGCAGTTAACTTTATTATATCAATACCGTTTGCACAAATGGGCTATTCTAAGTTCTAAGTAAAATCTATGTAAGGAGACAAAAGAGAAAATAATCCAAGTACCGGTACCAAGAGGTTCGTTCAGTAAAGTACACAACAGCAAGCTGTAGTGTTCTCGTAGAGACGGACGCAAAATGAAAGTAACAAGAGTCTTTATAGTATTTCGCAGGTCTTCAGCAGGGGAGGTGAGACTTTCTGATTGGTTCGTGGGAGGAGTCCCGGGCTGGACTCTATTGGCTGTTTCTTCAGCTGAGCAGGCATGATTGGGCCACACTCTCAGAGGGGCAAGGCTGTCTGCCTCCGCCCCATCACCACGTGATCTTCACTCCTCCTTCCCCCGCCCCTGGGCTGTGCCAGGAATCGTTGGGTTTCTCTTTACAGATAACAGAGAAATGTAGCTTTTCCAAGGCGGCTGAGACCCCGCAAGTGCGTGGGTGCGGGTATCTGCACGTACAGGCTGACTTGTGCAAAACAGGTGCAAAACATCATTCACAGAAGATAACAGAGAAATGTAGCTTTTTCAAGGCGGCTGAGGAGTATCGGTGCGCACAAGCTAACTCATGCAAAACAACATTCACAGAGCATGCACTACTATATCATTGGTGACATGAGGTGAGCATGAGCTGATCACGCTCTAGGTGCATGCTGGCGTGCGTGTGAGACAGGACTGTGCGTGAGTGGATGAACCTTAAAATGAACTCTAGTAACCTGACTGTGGGACAATACTGTAAAACATTGGCTTTTGGTACTTAGATATAATATAAAAATATAGATTTACTTAAATCAGCTTAGATCAGATATTTAGCAAACGTTTTGGTACAAAAAGTATTTACAATGTCATCACATCATATCATCACCATCCATCCACATCCATCCATCCATCCATCATCCATCCATCCATCCATCCATCCATCCACGCATCCATCCATCCATCCATCCACATCCATCCATCCATCCATCCATCCATCCATCCATCCATCCATCCATCCACATCCACATCCACATCCATCCATCCATCCACATCCACATCCACGCATCCATCCATCCACATCCATCCATCCACATCCATCCATGCATCCATCCATCCACATCCATCCACATCCACATCCATGCATCCATCCATCCATCCATCCATCCGTCCATCCACATCCATCCATCCATCCATCCACATCCATCCATCCATCCATCCACATCCATCCATCCACATCCATCCATCCACATCCATCCATCCATCCATCCATTCACATCCATCCATCCATTCACATCCATCCATCCATCCATCCATCCATCCATCCATCCATCCATGCATCCATCCATCCACATCCATGCATCCATCCATCCATCCATCCATCCACATCCATCCATCCATCCATGCATCCATCCACATCCATCCATCCATCCATGCATCCATCCACATCCATCCATCCATCCATCCATCCATGCATCCATCCACATCCATCCATCCATCCATCCACATCCATCCATCCATCCATCCATCCATCCACATCCATCCACCCACTTACTGTACTGTACTTTACTGTACTCTACTGTACCTTACTGTACTGTACTTTAATGTACTCTACTGTACCTTACTGTACTGTACTTTAATGTACTCTACTGTACCTTACTGTACTGTACTTTCATGTACTCTACTGTACCTTACTATACCTTACTGTACTGTACTTTAATGTACTCTACTGTACCTTACTATACCTTACTGTACTGTACTTTAATGTACTCAACTGTACTCTACTTTACCTTACTGTACTGTACTGTAATGTACTCAACTGTACTCTACTTTACCTTACTGTACTCAACTGTACTCTACTTTACCTTACTGTACTGTACTTTAATGTACTCAACTGTACTCTACTTTACCTTACTGTACTGTACTTTAATGTACTCAACTGTACTCTACTTTACCTTACTGTACTCAACTGTACTCTACTTTACCTTACTGTACTTTGCTGTACTCTACTGTACCTGACTGTACCGTATTATACTGTACTTTGCTGTACTCTACTGTACCTGTACTCTACTGTACCTGACTGTACCGTATTGTACTGTACTTTGCTGTACTCTACTGTACCTGACTGTACCGTATTGTACTGTACTTTGCTGTACTCTACTGTGCCTGACTGTACCGTATTGTACTGTACTTTGCTGTACTCTACTGTACCTGACTGTACCGTATTGTATTGTACCTGACTGTACCGTATTGTACTGTACTTTGCTGTACTCTACTGTACCTGACTGTACCGTATTGTACTGTACTTTGCTGTACTCTACTGTACCTGACTGTACCGTATTGTACTGTACTCTGCTGTACCTTGCTGTACTGTATTGTACTGTACTCTACTGTACTCTACTTTACCTTACTGTACTTTGCTGTACTCTACTGTACCTGACTGTACCGTATTGTACTGTACTTTGCTGTACTCTACTGTACCTGTACTCTACTGTACCCGACTGTACCGTATTGTACTGTACTTTGCTGTACTCTACTGTACCTGACTGTACCGTATTGTACTGTACTTTGCTGTACTCTACTGTACCTGACTGTACCGTATTGTACTGTACTTTGCTGTACTCTACTGTACCTGACTGTACCGTATTGTACTGTACCTGACTGTACCGTATTGTACTGTACTCTACTGTACCTTGCTGTACTGTATTGTACTGTACTCTACTGTACCTTGCTGTACCGTATTGTACTGTACTCTACTGTACCGTATTGTACTGTACTCTACTGTACCTTGCTGTACCGTATTGTACTGTACTCTACTGTACCATATTGTACTGTACTCTACTGTACCTTGCTGTACCGTATTGTACTGTACCTTGCTGTACCGTACCGTACCCCCCCCCCCCCTCTCTCTCTCTCTCTCTCTCTCCCCCTGTGCAGCTGACCCCCCCCCCCCCCTTCCCTCTTGTAACCTGAGACGTTGGTGATGATAATGACACATTGCTCTACAGAGGATTGCGCAATAAGTATTGCGAAATAACCATACAAACACAAACTGTACGGTAAATATGCATTTTGAAAACATGAAATGTTGACAGCGCAAAGCGTCCAGGTTAGTCTGTCCTGGTGGGTATGTTTATGAGAGGTGTTGTCAGATATTGTAGATGTAGATACAGATACAGATTTGTCGCACCGTCGCACCATTGGAATGTTGCTTGCTGGAGTGTATGATGCTGATCACGCCACATCATCGGCTGAGGACTGTGTGATGTCATCATATCTCCATATATGGAGACATAAGTTGCTCATGCCCAAATATGGGCTGGTGAGGTCAGACTTAGTGTGATGCGTAGGTTATCTCCATATATGGAGATTCAACTTCAATGAGTAACCATGGCAAACTGTCAACTGCCCGTATGTCTTGATAATTGGTAAAACAAACTTTTGGCCTATTTGTGGAGATAAGCGACCAACGGTCGCTTATCTCCCGATTAGGGAGTCTTACTGGTATTAATAAATACATACAAATAAAAAGTTACAAATGACCGTCTAACTATAAAAACATGTATTTCAAGTGATACATTTTTATTCAGCATTTTGGATTTGACATTTTCCTAAGCCTTGGGCACTCTTAATAATGCATTGTCTAGACTAGGTCTTGATGTTAAAGTGATCCCTGACTAATACGACAAATATGCCTTAATACATTATAATTGTCCTCTATAATTACAATGTAAAATTAAAAACACCTTCAATATTTTATTTCTTCAAGAAATAGCTAATCTTTCACTCAATAGGGGAAATGCATGTCGCAAGTTGATGATGTCATAAATGTCATGTGTGATCTATCCCTATGGAATTTATGGAATGCATGTGCAAAAAACACATTTGAAATATTGAGTTGATGCTCATAATAACCATAGGAAGTATTAAGTTTGTTTTTATTTGCACATGCATGCCATAAATTCCATAGGGATAGATCACACATGACATTTATGACATCATCAACTTGCGACGGGCATTTCCCCTATTGAGTGAAAGATTAGCTATTTCTAGAAGAAATAAAATAATTAAGGTGTTTTTAATTTTACATTGTAGTTATAGAGGACAATTATAATGTATTAAGGCATATTTGTCGTATTAGTCAGGGATCACTTTAGAGGTGGTGCCATGATTCCCCCCCCCCCCCCTCTAAAACATGATTATCAGGTATTATGATTATACTAGGAGGAAGATTTGTTTCCAAAAAAGTATACAGAAAGAGTTACAATTGGGTTTGTATGTGGCCACACCCCCAGTTCATTAAGTATGCATGGATGGCATGGTGGGTGGTGACCCAGCTGATATAGCCACACCCCACAGTGTTGGGTGAATGGCAATTGGGGAGGAGTTGATACTGTGACACACTTAGTATCTGTGTTTTTTAACTGACACTTTTGGCCACAAGGTGGCAGCCTCCAAGGGAAAACAAACAAATACTAAGAGAATACATCATTTCTCAAAAAAAAACACATCAGGGGGTCTAATGAAGTACTTTCAACCTCCTAGACACATGAAAAACAGAAAAAGTACAAAACTATGGCACCACCTCTTTAACATCTATTTGATCCAGAACCCTGTTGCAAATCTGTATTGATCAGTTCACCTATACGGAAACTGGAAAATACTGAAATACCTATTTAATGTTGCCTGCTTAGATAGAAACAACTGACAATGCATTAGCACTGGTTCTGCATTTGAAGTGATTGTAATGTCTCCTCATAAATGGATAGCACAAGTATTTATTGACTTATTGACTGAGTTGGAAGAAAGCACACTCTGCCTTCGGGCCATGTTTCCTTTGATTCAACACAACTTGTCAAGACCTTTAACTGATCCATTTCAATTGTTACAACTACATAAGCAAATATATTTGCCATTAAACATTAAACACATGTTGGATTTAAATGGTGTCAACACTGGGAAAATCAATATACACTGTACAGTAGCTAATGCTATAGTGCTAGCTTACATGTGCTCAAGGGGTTGAGTGGATCCTGCAGCCTAACTGAGTGAAAATGGATAATATGTTTTTTTACAATAACATTTTAAAATGTCACCATCATGCATACAGTCATAAACCATGCCATCAATCTGCAATTCATATTATTCCTAGTGAAAGGTGGTGTGTTGCTATGGGCTCATATACTATGCTGAAAGATGAATATGTTTCTGTCAGGGGTGATTTGTTAGCTGGCTGTAGGCAGAGTACTTGGGGTGGCTCTCCAAAAACACATAAACCTGCAATTAATTAAGCTGATTGGATTTGGTGGCCCAAAGCCACTTTTTTACAGTAGCAGAAAATGTATTTATGCATGCTTATTTTCTTTTCAAGCAATTGAATTAAAAAACAAAACACAAAGAATGTGTGTACAGTATATGATTTAATGCTTGTGTGTCTAATGGCATATCATTTCTGAAGTCAAATAATCAAGTAGTAATGGGCTGGCCTACATAGACCATTTGACTGAATTCAATCAGTTTACTAATTATACCTACGCACCTGCTTGAGAGGAACTAGGTGTGCGAAGTCTCTTCACAAATAGGTCATAATTAAAACTAGTAAGAGACCTCAGTCGTGCCATATCTTGGCCATCTGGCCAGTGATGTATATCGGACCAGTTACCCATATATGGAGACCCCTGGTACCCATATATGGAGATCCATGTACTGTATATGGAGATATGCTGTGAGACCCAAACATGCTTAATCAGTTATTTGTTATGTGAAAGTCCTATGACGTCTATGACATCTGACATCATACATACAATCCCTTTTATGCCCATATATGGAGATCCCTGTCTGCAGAACCAGCCACACAGATATGGGCTGTCTTGGCCATCTGTCTTGGCCATATATGGATTTGGTATGTGGCCATATATTGGCATATCCCATATGAAGTCCTGTTAGGTATGGGCTTAATATTGATGACATCAGGGATCTTCATATATGGGTATAAAAGGGATTATGTTAGTGTGGTTCCCCCCACAGAACAGTGATGTTACAGTGTGATGTCAGAGCAGCAAACCCATAGAACGTAACTCCACTAATTCCATATACCCACATAGTGTAGGCCTACTCAGAGTTACTTTGTTCTTGTTTTTGTTCACAAACAGTGCATTTTGCAGTGGCAACAAATTTTTTTTTTATTATTATTATTATCGTGAGAACAATGGCTTCCACTTTAAAATTGCAACTTTTCAGGAATAGAAAGCCTGCAGTTTCTATAAGCTGGATTGGCAATCGATGATGTCACAAGATGATGGGTTTCTGACCTGCCCCTTGCCCTCCTCTGAGAAAAAAAAAAAAAAAGCTATTTTTGAGTGAGGACCAATTATATGAACATAGGTTGAAAAGTGGTGGAGTGCCCCTTTAAGTAGACTTCACTATAGGCACCAACAGGTACCGGTAGCTGCTTTGGCACATAGGCTAATATTGGAAATCGTGGCAGTCTCTCTGTGTTTCTTTACCATCGTTCAATTATAGCACATAAGTATTGTCACATTCATTTGCGCTGAGCAATTGCTGAGACCATAATTATGTCTTGATTAGATTTTCAACACATCAGCACATCACTCACAGGAATTCCCTTGATGACTGCATATCTTATCTCAGCTAGCAGTATATCGACAGAATGGTTCATCCACCAGTAGTTCATTATACACTTTTCCCCTGAAGGTGAATGAAGAGGACTATAGGATAATGCATTGCTTGTAGGACTGTCTCTAACCATTGCTTATTTCAGAGTCTTGTCTCTGAAGAATTAAAACAAGGGTTTAACGTCTGCTTAACATGTTAAGCACATAGGCCTATGGCTATTGCATGATCATGTCTAATTTATTTGATAGTGACTTGAGCAGTCAAATGACTGGTATAGGCTCCAATTCGATAAGAACATGTTTATTTTTATTTGTTTAGCCTATACAAGCCTCTAGCCTGTCAAACGACTGTTCTGAACTGACCATCTCCTGATATTATCCTGAAACAGAGATCTTCCATGAGATGAGACTAATTATACAAATAATATGCAATTTAATACATTATTAATGAATAATAATTATAAAATATGTTTTTCTCTGTATTGCCTTGTGCATCTTGTGAATTCGTCAAATACCCCCAGACTGAATGAGTGGACGCTCATGCAGTCTTGGCCATATACAACATGGAAATGGTACGAGTAAGCCATTTACCATGAGAGGGAGTGGGTTGTTGGCTGATTTACCACTGTTTCAGGGTTGTGGCACAAGGTGAAGCAATTAAATTGCTTTTCACTTCTACCATATAAATGAAAGAAAACACAGTTGTAACTTGCAAGGTTATTTAGTTATACAACTGCAACACAACAGTGGGCGGGGTCCATGAGCCAACTCAAGGTTGTTGACTGATTTACCACTGTTTTAAGCCAATCAGAATCCAGTATCTGAACATGTGACCACAAAAAGTGGTAGAAATAGAACTATTTAATAAGTTCCATTTTCTTTATAGAGTGTCTGTAGTTAAGAGAACCTATTCTGACATCTGCCTTGAGGGTGTTTGGCTATTGCTGCTCAGGTCAGGTCATTTCAGAAAAATAACCACCGAAATTGAGTAGCAATTAAGGCGACTGTCTTGCCTGTCATCATGCCTTACCGTGTTTTTAAAGGAACTATGTATGACTTTCTCTGATATTCCAGTAAGCTCTCTCTGCTAAATCACAGTTTAGCTTAGGCCTTTTTTTATTTTATTTATTTAGCTAAATACAAAAACATTATGGTTTTGTAATATTCTATTTGTAGAGTACATTCCATAGGATCTCAAGGTTTTTCACAACACTGAGAAATATACAGTAATATAAGATGAAAAGTGTTGATGATGATTCCATCTAAAAAGACAGAATTCCACTATTACCGCAGCCTTTGAAGATTCCCCTGCAATTCCCCTCCTGTCAATTGATATTGTTATTCTCTTCTTCCTTGCTCAGGTATTCTGCCTTTCAAATTCATGCCATATAGAGAATTGTTCCTGTGCCAGTCAGCACACACACGCACGCACGCACGCACGCACGCACGCACGCACGCACGCACACACACACACACACACACACACACACACACACACACACACACACACACACACACACACACACACACACGTGTGAACTCAAGCATAAGATAGAACTCAACCTGTGTTCAACTGGTGGGTTTTGCAAGTGGGCCCCCAATTGTCAAAACACACAAATTTGAATGATAATATAACATTTATATAAAAAAAACATTCATGGTATGCTTTCTTTAAAATTTGAAAAAAAAAAAAAATGTTTTCACTGTGCCTAAATAGGAACTTAAAATATATTGATCCAATTTGTAACACAATCGGAGAGGGTGAGCTCCCTCCTGGACAATCGATTGATCATTAAAATAACATGCTCAGCAAATGCACTTGATCCACTCAACTGACAACTTATTACAACAGATTTCTGTTTTATCTTTTACATTTTCTGTAGCTTATCCTTTCCCCCTTTTTTTCTCCCAATTTTAGTCGTTTTGCCAATTCCCAATTTTCACTGCTCAACCCCCACAGTTGGTCATGTGGGAAGGTGTAGATGAGCATGTAACGCGTGCAGACAGAGGAATACATAATCCACTTCCTCTCATTGCTGAACAGACAGGCACCAAGACCAACCTATGAGTCAATAGTGCAGCGACCAAGATCACCCTAAACTGCCAGCGAATTCCAACCCTTGCATGGCCCATTGTGTTCTTTGGAGTGTCCGACCAAGACAGAGGATTATCCCTGCACCAACCCTTAGATGTTGTCATTTTCTGTACCCCTTGATTCCCTATAGTGTCTGGGAAAGAGGCCAGGTTGCTCAAGAAAGTGCAGGGCTAGAAGATGTCCTGTCAGGTTATTTGACAAGATTTGTAAATACAAGTGAAAGCAGTCATGCTCATATACCAAAAAAGAAAAAAAGAAAAATATGGATGGCTTCCCTGAAATACAGTAAGAGGGGGGAGTTTGCTTCACTGTACCTATACAGGTACCACAAATGAATTTAACATATAGAACACATGCTACAGTATGTTTTGTCTGGTGCTGTCAAACCAAGCCTGCTACTGTACATGTGTCAAAGGTTGAGAAATCATCAATTATAGACCAAAGAAACCTTGATATACCATATATTGTATTATTTATTGCATGCTCCAAGACAAGTGCATAAAACATGTCGGGCAGCAATATGAAAAACGATGATATAGACATGTATTTTGTTGCGCATACTGTTGTACTGTACTGCACAATAAGGAAGAAACAGGATTTAAAACATTTCATTTGTCATACAAAACACCTCGCTGTAGCAAAATCAAGTATTGGCATTCACTTGGCTTCAGTCTGGCATCTCTTATGTTCTCTTCTATGGGACAAAGCATGAACCATGATGAAAAGCCAACTAGGTCTTTGATCATTCTTTGGAAAAATACGTCTGACAGAATGAACATCTTGGTATGTGACATACGGTATGTAAATTAAAAAAAGATTTCTTTACCCATAAAATACATGTAGGTAGCTATATACAGTGCATGTATATAGCTACATATATATATATATATATATATATATATATATATATATATGTGTGTGTGTGTATATGCAGAATTACTTACACCTTTTGACATTTCTCGAAAATAAAATATAGAGTTGTGTTTAATGTTTTTGAAAATATTCTAATCTGAAAAGAAAACATTCATTTGTACGGCCAAATCATGCAACATGACTTGTGGCCATGAAATAATTATTATGCTACAATACTACAGTACATCATATCTGATTACTACAGTCTGATGTCACTTGGAGTCATGAAGTCATAGGGCCCTATCTTACATCCGGCCGTCACAAAGTGCCGTGGTGCAAGGACGCATTGCACCCAGCGCACACGCCATGCGCCCTCGTTGTCTCTAGATAACATCATATTGTTGTTCTAGACTAGAGTTTATAAACACTTTTATATAGATTTGCAGTTGTTAATCTCTAACTCTGTTCACTTCAATTCATAAAACATTTTCTTTGTTTTTGGATTCTTATACAAACAAATTGGTCTTGTGTCCGAGAGCACAACAATATAAAGAAAAGAAAAGAAAAGAAAATGCCAAAACAAAATCCAAACCACAAGGTTATGGGTTTGAACCTGGGCACCAACTCACCATATGAGTGTAGCACAGCTTGGGTGCGGCAAGTCATGCATAAGTACCAGGAGCTGATGGTAGATGTTGTGCTCCCCCTCAACAATCCATCTCCCATCATTAATTAACGGATTGAAACAGGGATTGACTCACACGTTCTCGGCTGATGCCGAGAATAAGCCTCTCCAACCTACATACGGTACTTGTATTCAACACATCACGGGTTGAATAAAATAAAGTAATTGTTTGGGTGAACTTCCCCAAGCAGGAAGGTTGTGGGAAATTTGGCAATGTAAACTTGTGTGATACCATAACATACTTAATACGCGGGTGCCTGTGTTTACACTGAAAAGGGATTTCTGGGAGATTTTCCACAGGCACTGAGCAGATCAGGCTATTTCATTCCACTGAGGTATTGTAGCTGAACCCTGCATCCTAATCACTTCAGTTCATTCTTGGGGTCTGGTGGGCTTCTGCTCTGTTGAGGAATAATTGGATCGTAAAGAACATGATTGCCTTTTGCTGAATCTTTCAAAGGAGTCTGAGTGTGTGCAACAGAGAGAGAGAGAGAGATTTGATTTTCAAGACCGCCAACGCCACTTTTTGCAGTAGGACAGTAGGAAAAACATGGAAATCAAACGATTCTATCCCATATAATATAAGGCCTGTAAAATAACAGAAGCAAACCAAAACATTTTCTTTGCAGAAAGCAACCTGTGGAGCACTATGATGAGGCACTATGATGAGCACCTGTAGAAACCCCCCAATGTCCCCCACCAGGTTGTAGTAGGCGTTCTCTATTTTGATGCAAGCTGCTTGCCATCAACAAGGGATCTGCTGCCCCTGAACCTTATTCCTCCTGGTTTTACAGTGTTACAACAGGTCTTCTCTTGCTGCTGAATTCTGGGCCAAAATTTAAACTTTCAAGAAGAAAATTAGACCCAAAAATACGTCCCACCTCCGTGCCTTAAAGGAATAGTTCACCCCCCAAATAACTTTTTCTTTTATTGCTTACTCACCCCATGGAGACTTGAATTCATGGATGTTTTTTTAGTTTTTGTCATATTCGTAAGCCAAATAATAATTTGAGGTAAAAAGAAATCACAACAAACCAGCCGACACCCCCCCATAGGACTCGAAGAAGTTGACAGACATCTCCCAGACTCCCACAGCGAATGACAATCATTTATCTGCCAAATTGGCGGTTCAACGACAAATGAGAAGACATTTCACGGTTTGCCATGGGTGGTATTGGTGTACCAGCTTCACACATGTGAGGTACGTTGGTGGGAACATTTGCTTCGCTGAACTCTGCAAACCACACTGATTATTAATAACAGGAATTTCTCCAATAAATGACTGTCCAACTTGCCTTATCTCAGTGTTGCAGCAATAGTTACAACGAGTTAATATAGTTTCTGAGTCATGAGGTCAGGTGTTTACTTACTGCTCAAGTTCACTTTGGCATTGGGAAGTTCTCACACCCCAAGAAACCCTAATCTTCCCTCCCCAGTGTGCGTGCGTGCGTGCGTGCGTGCGTGCGTGCGTGCGTGCGTGCGTGCGTGCGTGCGTGCGTGCGTGCGTGTGCGCGTGTGTGTGTGTGTGTGTGTGTGCATGCGCGTGCATGTGTGTGCGTGTGAGAGAGAGATCATTAAATTTGACCAGTTGATATGGAGGTCAATGCACACCACTGAGAATATATTCCACATTCCACTGAAGCGTCAGTGCAGTGATTGAATTCAGAGATGTGAACAACAGCCCTGTCTGCCATGATGCATAATAGAGAGATTCTGAACCCCTGCTGAATTAATTATATGTAAGGCTTATTGATAGATCGTCTTTGTGATTGCAGACACTATGCAGAACACACTAATTATTTGTCTTGTCCATCTAGAAGGATGTGTTATGTTAGCAATTATACCTGCTTGGACGAATATTTGGGAAGTATACAGCTTAAAAACCAATGACAACAAAAATCTATAAATTATTTCCCCATAATACATAATTATTTATTTATGCGATGACAGATTCGTCTGGTTCCCAGGCTACAACCTGGTGTCTCCATTTTGGGTATGTCATTATTACAGGAAGAAAGAAAATCTAAATCTAAAAAAATAATCTATGATAGTACTCATTGCTACTGTACACCGTGTTTATTCAGTAACAGGAGTCTCCATGTCTCTCCAGCTCTGTTATTAAACAGAAAGTTTAAACTTCAGGTCAGGATATCAATTTTACCCAATCAGGATAGAGAACTTAGTCAGGATTAGGGATGCGGTATCGGTACTCGTGGTATCGGTACTCGCCCCGATACCAGCCTATTTTACGGTATCGGTACTCGTCCGATACTGCTCACAAAGCGCCCGAGTACCCTGTGTGTTCCGCCACTTCGCCTTTCTCTCTCTCTCTTAAAGTATCAAAAGTAAAAATACAAAAGGTTTGAGCATAGCAGATCTAGAAGATCATGCACAGTACAGGAATTTCCATGGGCTAAACCTGAAAAAATAAGTGAAATGTGTGGCAGTTGTGCCATGTTCTGGGAAAGCAATGCAATTTAATGTGTTATATACAGCCAGAAAGTGAGGAACATCTGATAAAAAAAAATAAAAAAAACGTAATTTAAAGACATTTTGTATTATTAATTGTACTCGTATCGGTGATGACACAATGACATTACCAGACAATGACAATTGGAACTGGAACACTATCAAAATGAAGCTGATAAATGGGTACTCTCTCCTGATTGGCTGAAATTTTAACTTTCCACCTACCTGAACATGCATATTTTCAGTTTATTAAAGAGCTGCAGAAACAGGGAGACTCATGTTACTGAACAAGCACTTTATAGCCATGATTATTATGCTTTAACCTTTTAACAAAAAACCTTTTGTTTAAAGCAAGAAATATCACTTACCCTACCTTTAAATGGTTATGTGGTGTTTAAAAAGTCATGTGGTTAGCTTCAGGCACGTGCACACATAGACATCAAAGGGGGCTTGAGCCCCTGCCCTTGTATCTGTCTGTAAAAGTGCCCTCTCCAGACCATGAATGCAGTATTTTCTATGGTGAGGAATGCAATTGCCCTCTTTCCATGCTATACCTGAAGGCAGCATTCAAGAGAATTGCCTGGTCCAAACTCTCCTGAACTTGAATGCAGCATCTTATGTTGAAAGAATTGCCCTCTCTGTGTAGGAATCAAGCATTGAAAATAGCCGACCTCGACGCGTTGTGAGCTTGGAGGTCTGCTATTTTCAATCAGCCCTTGTCTCTCTTACATTCTCTGCATGTCCCTGGTTAGCTTCCCTCAGGTAACATCAAACAACCATTTCACGCATAGCCATAGATTGCTGTGTTACCATATGAGCAGTACCAATTCACTCACTTCAACTGCAGTGCTCTCGTATGAATGTTTTTCCCTTCTTTTATTTCAAAGAAAGGGCAAGTCCTTTTTGGAAAGTGCCTCATACTCACCTTGCAGTGTATAATCTAAATGTCATCCCCTGTACACACAGTCTCCACATGCACACTCATGCATGCATGTACACACATTTTTGCACACACAAGCAAGCAAGCAAGCACGCACGCACACACACGCGCGCACGTGCACGCACACACACACACACACACACACACACACACACACACACACACACACACACACACACACACACACACACAGCTCAACCATTTTATTTTTACTCTTCCACCCCATTTAACATACATTCTGTCATTAGATTTGACGGCGCAATAACAGCATTCTTCAAAGCCTTCAAATGTAATGAACACAATGGTGGGCTTTTGAGAAATTATACAAACCTTTTGGTTGATAGGTAATTAATCCATGTAAATTGCCTGTAAACTGATTCCTGGTTCAATCCCGGATCAAGTTCTTCCTGGCTTTATGACCAAATGTAAAATGCTTTGGATAATTATGTTCTTTGCAAACAGAACAACTGATTTGATTTGACCCATATCTCAATGTCATTGTAAAGATCAAAATAAATAGGCCTACACTAAATGCTACAAGTAAAGTAAGTCATTTTCCAATCAAAGGAGTAGTTTACTCCCAAAATTATGACATTTTCGATTGATGTAAATAGGCAGCCAAGGCAGCAAAACTATATATACAAAAATCTGTATAAAATCCAAAACAATGCTCACAGTATAATCTCTAGTGTCAGGTCCAGTCATATGTCAGTACTTCCAATACATCATTATGTTAAGACATTTTACTTTTCAATACACTTGAGTGAGGAACGTGTGGGTGTGCACTGTGCAGTGTGCACACCCTTGCCGGTTGCAGTCGTGGCCATTTTACTCTGAACTAGAGGCTTCAAAATGGGTCTGTAGGAACCAATCGGGTGACATCACGGCTGCCTTTGTCCACATTGTTTTACAGTCTATGCCCTATATACATTGATTATTTGAAAATAGCCGATCTAAACTTTCACAACGTGCCATGATGCGAAGTTGTGAGCTTGTATATCTGCTATTTTCAGACTATCTTGAAAAATTGTGACATATTTGGAATATCTTTATACATACACATCTTGTACTGGGAGTACCTGACACAAAATATTTTCAGATGGGTGTCCGCAGCTCCTTGACATGTCAACATGAGAGCCACTGTATTAAAATAGCCTATCTCAGCTCAGCTTGCTGTGGGCTCCATGCACTCTTCCGTCTTACCTTTCAGGGCCAGACATTAACCACTCTGCCTCCCTTTCAGTGTGTCCTGTCCATGCATGGCCTCCACCATGACCTGCTAGTTAAAACCCTCTCAACATCCAACAAGGGTAGTCAACCAGAGTCAGAGATCCCAGCGGGGAAGCTCTTATCTATTCTCACTCGGCAGCACACACTGCTGTAATACAGCTGTATCTAAATGCAGTTAAAAGGCTCTCCTGGAGGCACTGTTGCTAACATGAAATTGTGTGTGTGTGTGTGTGTGTGTGTGTGTGTGTGTGTGTGTGTGTGTGTGTGTGTGTGTGTGTGTGTGTGTGTGTGTGTGTGTGTGTGTGTGTGTGTGTGTGTGTGTGTGTGTGTGTGTGTGTGTGTGTGTGCACTCTGACGCTTTAATCATAAATATTATATATGTGTTCAATATACATAAAACCTTACATTTTAACTGAAAAGATTGCAGATTTCTGTAGATAGCAACACCATGGTTCAGACCAACCTTTTTACTCCACCGATGATACATACATTACAAGATATGGAGGGAGCAATTTTTAAGATATGCAAATACAAAAGCATGGAAGCGTCTCAAGATGAATGCCAACTGCACATCGAAGCAAACAGAATAGATTATCTTTGGTTGATGATCAAGGACTCCTTTGCAGCTTGACATCAATTTAAACTAATGTGTTCTTCTCATGTTCTTTAGGAATAATTTGAAGGACTCTATCATCTTTTCTATGGAGTCATTCATGTAATCAAAACTTTTCATTTTCAGTTTGACAGAAAAGTTTGGCAGAAAAGCAATCTCTATATTGCTCTCCAAAAGCATCGACTGCTTCCAATATGAAAATAAATGATGTGCGCTTCACAACATTCAAAATCCCTTGAGAATAAGATAAAAAGGAAAAATAGCCTTGCAGAGGCAGCCACACATCATGGATCACAGCCACCTGCACCGATCTCATAGTCAGTCAGTGCTTTCAAATGAGAAAATAATTAACCTTTTCATGTCATGGACCCCCAAATGTATAGGTGTTTGGTTGCGGACCCTGAGGAAGAATTTAGGCCTGCATATCTATTGTTTTTGGTACTGGTACATCCTGTCTTGTTGGTTCAGCTTGTCCTCGTGGCAGCTACTGTATTATAACTATGATCTGATCCCTGCACGTTGGCAGAGCTACCATACCACTGATCGTACTTCTCCCCATACCCCACTTTGAAAAAACACTGTTATGAATTATGTCTTAGGTGATGATGGGTGTGTTTCTTTCTGAATAGCAGTAGCCTCCCTGGGAGAGTAGGAGACTAGGGGAAGGCGGCTACTTGAGTAAGCAGTCCCCTCTATGATTGAACTTTGCAACAGCCATATAGTGCCACTAGTGTTCCCATAAAACATAACGAATGAATATTATGACATTGCTTTGAGGAGGGCACACGTAATAATGTTGTTTAACTACCTGACATGGGTGTATTGCGTTGGCAACAGTGTTAAGGAAATAAACAGATCCACCACCACTGTGGTGGGTAAGCGGCTGCTCTAAACATGAATAAACTGACAAGTGTACTGACACAGACCAGCAGACTGCACTCCAAAACCATGCGTAGAACACATACCAATTGCCTTATTTAGTGGTGGGCTTCCATGCTTGACTGAAGAGTGAAAGAACACTTCATTCTTAGCACAACTGCTATTAAGTAACCTGTGTTAAAACAGAACAACCTTGTGTATTACAGCTCCATCTTAAAAAAGTTTGAATATTGTGTAACTTCTGTAATATAATTCAAAACATTACAATTTTATATATTCTAGATGATGCAGTGAAATATTCCAAACCTTTTTTTGTATTAATTTAGATTTGTATGGCATACAGCTCATGAAAATCTAAAATCTCAAAATATCAGAATAGAGGGTAATCAAAAGAAGGATTTATAATACAGAAATATCAACTTTCTGAAAGGTATGTTAATTTATACACTCAATACTTGTGCTGGTCTGGACTACTTTTGAACACATTACTTCATCATTGGGGCGTGGCATGAAGGCGATCAGCCTGTGGTGCTGCTGAGGTGTTATGGAAGCCCAGATTTGTTTTGATAGAGGCCTTAATATAAAGTCAGTTAAGCACAGTACCATGGTCAGTACAACAGTTACTAGTAGTTTTGGCTCTGTGGGCAGGTGCCAAGTGCTTCTGGAAAATGAAATCAGCATCTCCATTTAACGCTTGTCAATGTACAGAAGCACAAAGTGCTCTAAAAAGTGTTTCTTCAGTAATCAATTTCTAGTGATTTCTGCTTATCTTTACATTTGAGTAAATATTTATGATAATTGATACAGCTTTACAGAGGGGTGGATTAGTGTTATGGATTAGAGTAAACAGGACAGCTATATATAAATGAGTCATGACAGGAATGACAGTATATTGTACATGTGTGTTTGTATGTCTTGTCTCTCCTTCGCATATTGAGAACTGTTAATCCGAACAACTTCACACGTAGCAGGTGTTTTGCTGAGGACCCAAGGGAGTGCAGTGTTGAGTGTAAAGTCAATCAGATGAGTGGTTCTTGAGAATGCGAAAGGCCACCCACCTCCCAATGAGCACTTTACTTACTATAATATAATATTTTAACTGCCCTGAATGCCCTTTGTATGTATGTAAATAGTCAACAATGTCATAGTCATAGTTTTTGTAAACAGTACATTAAGCTAATGTGTAAGCTACTGTTTGACACACAGATGTCTTAAATTTAAGACACATTTTTTACTTACTATACAGATGATTGCCTACATCAATTTCTATGTATATACACCATAAATGTTTTTAATCTATTGCCTATGGGAAGATTATTTATCTCTATATGTGTGTATTGTAGCGTGCCTACTACACTACTAGATTATTTTGGCTGCTATGTTGTACATTTTCTATAATGTATTTTTTCTTTACCTGTTGACTGATTCGTTGGTTGATTTGATTAGCACATTGAGGTGGGTTATGTCACAGCTCAATATAAACAAATCACAATTGTGAAACATGTTAATCTCCTTTATATTAAAAGTGTTGTATCGTTGAAGTAAGCGTGAGACCATCACAAAGGGTTTTATGGAGTGTGCACTGGACATGGATGTGAAATGAATCCTGAGGTTTCATTCTTTATGTCTTATATTATATATGTCTTATTTTCCCATTTGGTTTGTGTCCAGTAAAGTTTTTGATGAAATCCCTACCACTCTACTGCACAGCCAATCTCCTCATTTCAAACTCGGCAAGATAAAGGATATCTGTTGACTCTGTCCATCCAAATGACCAAATGAATGTGTACCGGTATGTGAATCCCCCTGGCAGACATGGACTGATATGCCAGCACTCGTTTTGGATAACCTCAACTAACACCAATGTAATATATTGTACATAATATTGAAATATAATTTATTATACTTTATTGGTCAAGTCAAAACACACAATACAACGAAACACAGACTCTTACATTAACACAACAGCAGGCAACACATGTACTGTACTACAGTACACCAATATTGACTCAAGCCTAAAGTCAGACTCATTTTCATCTTACCAACAGAAATATGACACTGAATTATTAAGTCACATAAGAGTAAAAACACAAACACGCGCACGCTCAATGTGCGCGCGCGCACACACACACGCACGCACGCACGCATAAACACACACACACACACACGCACGGTCACACACACACACACACACACACACACACACACACACACACACACACACACACACACACACACACACACACACACACACTAAGTGAAAGTACCACATCTGCCAGCACAATCAAGTAATACTGTATATGCTACAAACAAGCAACAAAACTAAAGGCATATATTCACTATTTCACGAAAAGTGAGGCATTGTCCTTTATACTGTACATGTTCATACAATACACTCATACTTTTAAACACAAAAATAGCTTCATCGCTCGTATCTTAACACATACATTACTTAACATTATTACAAAGCCAGCAGAATCAGTTAAACAAGTTAATTACATTTTAAAATATAAAGCTTTACATGACAACACTGAAAAGTACAATTTGTATTTCTTACTTCATTTTATTTTTTTTACATTCTTTAATTTATACTTTCACAAAGTCTCAGTGATGCATTTCAGAATCAGTGTGTCAAAACACAAGGATCGGTTTGAATGGTTACTGCTTTATTTCACATTTTGTTTAATCCTTCTTGATGAAAAACTGATTCAGAATCCACATGGGAAATAATGGTTTCACAGTCATCATAATCCCCATAAACTCAGTTACTATCCACTTGTGACAAAGAAAGCGAGTAAGCAGCAAAGTACATTTACAAAATGCTATTTTAGTGTTATGTTTAAAAGAAAGATAAGCCTACTGTAAGCATCACAGGTGGAAAACATAAATTGCACTTGAACCCCAGCTTTGACAAAACACAACACTTACATGGGGGGCCGGACCACCTTTATTAGCTGCCTAGAGCTCTGAGTTATCTTGGCTGCTGGTGGAACTCACAGTGGACCCTCAGCGACGACGCAACAAGCCTTCAGCTCAAGCTCTAGTCTGTGTGTTGTCACTGGGTGGCGAGCTAAGAGGGCCATGGTGCTGTTTGTGGTTCATATAAACATACTCAACAGAGTATGCTGTCTCTTGTCATGTGTTTAACTGAACATGGCATAGGCTGGTTCCTACAGTATATTGTTGGAACAGCTCAGGGTATAGGCCGGTTACTGTGAGCTGCTCACAGTGGCATTAGGCCAATGCCTTTTCATTACAGAGACCCTGGTTTGAACATTCTTAAAGGGCATGTATTAAGATAAAGAAGGCAATAAAGGCAAATGCCTGCTGTACTGTATGTTAATATGACACATCTTTTTGCTTTTCCTGCTCATTATAGTCATTATTTGAATAGAAAGACATACTGCCATCCAGTAGTTAATTCACATAAAATATGTTTATTGACAAACTGCCTGTTATTGACATTCTGTAAATATATAAATGTTTGCTTCTGGCTCTTTGCCAGCTAACAGGAAACATGTCATATAAGAATTATGTAAGCAAAAATACAAACTAATGCTTTCAGAGCAAAATCCATGCTCAGCACCAGGCTTAGTTCAATCAAAAGCTATTCCATTGGCAATCTCTCTGTGGTTGCGGACACTCAGCCTCCAGGGTATGAAAACTCTGTGCATTATTCACACATACCGGTACGTAAAGGAGGGAAAACTGACAATATCAATGTGTTCAATCCTAATCTCTATTCATTGTTTTTAAAGCCATCTGTATTGTGGTTATGTCATCATGCCTTGGTGCTATAAAGTATCTAAACAGAAGAGCAGCGCTGTAAGTGTAATCTCTTTTAGCTCTGCGTTGTTTAGAGGCCCCTATACAGTATATATGTAGATCGTTTTATGATTTTGGGCATTTTGGGGCAAACCCGTCCGTTCCTGCAAATTTGAAAGCCAATTGTAGGCAATCGGAGTGAAATTGGAAAAATATAGCAGATACCGGTACATCTTGAACATATGACTGCAGAAATAAGGTGTACTGATTTGCGTGAGTTTTGGATAAGGAGTAGTAGCAAAAAGTGTGTTGTGCAAAAAATGTTGCCCATGTTGTAGCACTACCATGTGGCCGATTTGAGTGTGTGTGCAAAGTTTCACGCCAATCGGTCCAGCAGTGCCTGAGATTAGCTGTTCACTTATGGACAGATGGACAGAGGGACGGAGTGAAAACATAATCCCTCGCCTTGGGAATAATAAACCCAGGCAAAGAAATAATAAATAAATCAGCATTCAGCCTGCAATCCCCCACCCGCCAAATACACACAAAGAGTAATGTAATGACCTTCAATATAATCAATATACAGTACCTCTGTCTATTTTGTTGTTTGTTGCTTGTGTTCAAATAACCACTTTCAGGTTTCAATAAAATGGTCCTGTAAGTGTAATTTTTTTTACACTTACAGGACCATTCAATTAACAAATCAATTAATTCAATTAAAACTGATGCTTAAAACTGATGCTTAAAACTGATGCTTTGTCTATAAAGTAGCAGTAAAATGGGCATGTACAGTATGTACTGTATACTATATTGTTTGTATGCACTCTCCATGCTGTTGTGTATAGTGCATGTAAATACATTTCTTTACATGCATTCCTGTGGTTATGCCCTTTAGGAAAACCTCCTTAGCCTGAGGGTTTCAGTGTTTACGCTATCCACTCTGTGTTTTAACACTGCCACCATTACAAGCGCTGATCTGATCTGTATGGCGAAATGCCGTGTAGCTTTTCTTCCTAGCAGTCGCAGATGTTGGCTTTGTGCCACTGTCACCACCACCACCACCGCCCTCACCCTCAGTTGGGTCATAAACGACCACCATGCTGGTCTCCATTCTCGACAGCGTGTACATGCTGCTCTGGCGTGCAGGGTGCAGCCGTGTAGTGCGGAGTTCCAGCTCATCGTAGTTAGACACCTTGACGAATGGACACCAATGGAACACTCGCTTGAAGCCTGCCCTGAACCTGGTGACAACGTGACATAGGGAGGACAGTAGATCACGGAAGTGCAGAGAATGTTATAGAGGCAGGGGCTGAAATTCCTAAACGGCCTTTTGGTGAAAATATTGAAAATAGCAGACCTCCAAGCTCACAACGCGTCGGCTATTTTCGGTACTTCATAAAACACTAAACTAAGCATAAAAAAGGCAATACTGGAGATGTGGTGTGGATTTCTGGACAGCGAGGGCAATTCTTTCAACATAAGATGCTGCATTCAAGTTCAGGAGAGTTTGGACAAGGCAATTTTCTTGAATGCTGCCTCTAGGTGTGGCATGGAAAGATGGCATTTGCATTTCTTTCACCATAGTAAAAACTGCATTCCTGGTCTGGAGAGGGCACTTTTTTACAGACAGATAACAGGGCAGGGGCTCACGTGCCTGCAGTAGATGGAGAGGAACAGCAAACAGCAAAATGGAAAGGAGTTGGAATGGAGGTTCCAACTCATGGAGGTTGTGGAAGGAAGGGAATGATGTAGTTAAATAGGCATGGCGATTCTGTTTAAGAATTATCCTATTCACTGGTATTATATTCACTTGTTTATTATACTATGGCAGCTGTTGTATAGTCCTTCAAACTGATGTGAGGTGTAATAGCACAGAGTTGTATGATCCCCTCAAGGTTTTAAGCTGTAATGATTGCTAATAGTTTGTCAAGTGTTTGTCTGTGTCTAGGTCTGAGCTGGGTTCAGAATGAGAGCACCCTACTTAAGACTAGAGATAAATACTTCAGATCGACTTCTCAATGCACTGACAACAAACAGCTCAGTACACTTGAAGGAGTGATGGACAAAGAATCAATTATATTGAGATTTGTTCTACTGAGAATGATGCCACGGATACTTTTCACTTGAACGGGTGAAAAGTACACTTATATGATGAACTCTAGAAATAGGAATACAATAACAACCATCCAGTCCTTTGTTTGTTTTTTTCCATATATGCTGCACAATGCCCATATATGGACATATATCGGTCAGATCAGCGGTTCTATACAACCACTTATCCGAAGGACTCAGCGGCGAGCACGCACTCCCTCGAGTCCTTGCTGATGCAGACTCGAGGTAGTCCCATATATGCACATGACCATATATGGCCATAGCAGTCGGATCTGTGGCTCTGGATAACCAAATCTCTATATATGCCTATATATGGGCATATCGGATTTGTTTATGGTTATTTCTGAATCATAGTGACGTGGTCATGATCCAATTTTGGTAAATATCTGCATGCTTCCCAATTTCTAACTATCATCCAACACTCATTCTTCAATAAATACTGTAACTCAGGGGTCTTCAATGTTTTCAGGCCAATGACCCCTTAGTTCAGAGAGAGATGCTTAAAACCTTGAGGGGATCATACAACCTTCTCATAGATTCCATATAGTTTCTTCGTTTGACAGCACAATAATCATGTGTATTTTGGATTCATGTCAATCTGTGTTTTCAGACATTTAACCACTTGAACCGTCAATACTTAATAAACTTGACCTTTCACTCTGTAATTAGTCTGTTCTTTTCCCCCTCTACACCCAACCTCTTTGCCGAAAATAGCCGATCTACAAGCTCACACCGCCTCGCAATTTTTGGCTTATGTACACTAGGGTTCAAGCGGTTCATATAAAAAAAGGATAAAAAGTATCACACAACAATTTGGAGGACCCCCTGTAGCAACTCTGAGGACCCTCTAGGGTTCCCAGACCCCCTGTTGAAGACCCCTGCTGTAACTCTTTGATTTTAAAGTTATTGATAACACAGTAACTCACCTGCCATTGAGGCAGCAGTAGATGATGGGGTTGTACATGGTGGAGCTCATGGCCAGCCACATGATGGACAGGTAAACCTGCTGGATGTACTTCCACTTGTTAAGTTGTTTGTTGAGGCCTGTCACTATGAAGTAGATGTGATAAGGTAGCCAGCAGAGTGCAAACGTCACCACTACGATGATCATCATCTTTACCACCTGTGAGAGAGAGAGAGAGAGAGAGAGAGAGAGAGAGAGAGAGAGAGAGAGAGAGAGAGAGAGAGAGAGAGAGAGAGGTATATATACGATAATAAATCAGTTTTTATCTCAACTCAATTCAGCTCTCAGGGTTAGAGGGAAAATGGTCTTTAGTCAAATATAGACTGGGCTGTTCCAGAGCCTGGGGGCAGCCGCTACAAAGGCTCAGACATGCCTGGGTATATTTAGCTAGATGGGGCCAACCAGCCCCAAAAGCTCTGGATGCTGTGTGACCATGAAGAAATTAAGCAAGGAACAGTGGAGCCTTCCCCGTTTTGAGCTTCAACAAACAGGCTATTTTACTTAAAGACTATTTTAAAAAGGACATGCAGCCACCAGCCAGAGGCCAAATTTTGAGTAATGTGGTCACACCTTTTTCCAGTAAGGAGGCGGGCAGCACCGACATTTTGAACAATCTACAGGTGCCCAAGCAACGACTGATCAATGTCAACATACAGGGGCATCATGTCCTATCATATCCAAAAAAGTATTGTCATACACGATCAAGCTACGCCACCGTGAAGGTGTGGTAGAGACTATGTTTTCATAGTGTGTGCGTCTGTCTTTCTGTCTGTCTTTGGGCAACTAATCTCCGGCACCAGAGGTGGAGCAAGCTTTCAACTAGGTTGGTTGCTTAGCCCCAGGGCCTGGGAGGGGTCAGCCAAAAATCACACTTCATTATTAGTTCATTAATCAATTAACGTTCCACACTTAATTAGTGATGCAGAAGCCATATGAATCTCCAATGACATAATAAACCAAAAAGAATAAAGAAGTTTCTGACAACATTTCTCTTTCTGAATCCGTCCTGATTGGCTATGATTGGCTTCCAAAGTTTGCACGAGTCGCCTGTTTTGAACAAAAGGCCTCAAATCATGAACGCAGCGTCCGATTGCCCATTAAGATTATGATCATATGTCATTTAAGCAGTCCAGCAATGGGTGTAGTCAGTTGTTGTTTTTTGCTTTTAAAAACAGGTAGAACTGGATTCAGTCAGCGAAACAGTGAATATTATTTTTTGACAATGATTGCCTCTAGTCTAAGGGCAATGGAGACTTAAGGACCCCAAGGTATGGGTGGCCTCAGTTGATAAAAACACCCCTAAATGCACAGAGAAGCTCATGTATCTGTCAGTTATGACTGGAACCAGTTTAGGGTAGTACCTGTGATGCCTCTCTTGTCTTTGTTATATTATTTCACAAACGGTAGCCAGACTTGCAAGTCAGTACAAGTCTGTCAAAATCATCTACAATGCTGAGAAGATGCAGCATAAGCATCCTTACAACAACACTGTATCATTATCACACAACCACACCAACCAACCCCTGGGCTAAGATTAAAAGCATTTACTCTTCCTGTCTACTGGGCACTGAGGTCAGAGGGTGCCGTTGTTTCTCTAGCAACGGAAAAAATAAAGCAAACCTCATTTATAAAATGCTACTCAATCTGATATCTACAAAGTCAGAGTATTCTTCAGCTTGTGTTGTTGTGGATGTACCAGTAATATAAATCTAACCAAACTAGTCTGTTGTCATGTGAAAAAAAAAAATATATATATTTAAAATAAGTCGGGACTATGGACTTTATTCATCTCACTATACCTAAATTCCCCCACAGTGATCAAAGAGGTCCCATCTATCTACATACATTCAAACCACTTTTGAGTTTCATTAACATTTTTAATTGATTAATTGAGTCTGCATAATATGCAGACTCAATATTATTCAGACTATACAGCCAGAAGTTGTTGTTTTTTGTATTGTTAAACTGAATTCCGACTGTTTAATTTATTATTATTATTATTATAATTTTTTCTCATCTCGAGAACCGTTCGTCCCACCGGCTTCAGATTTTCTGTAATGGGTGTGAAACGTTCGGAATCTCCGTATGCAGAGCTGATTGTTGACATCAGGCTGTTCCGGGGGAACCGGCGCAAGCGCTGACTCATTGTGACATCACTTCATAAAAGTTCAAATTCCCTGTTCGCCGCAGCAGGTAGTGCAATGCCCTGCCTCGACCTGACCGGATACACGATTTTCCAGAAACGGCGTGAAAGGTTCGGATTCTCCGTATGCGGAGCTGATGTCTGACACAGTGTTTTCCGGAACCGGCACTGTTTCTGCAGAGATCTCCATATGGGCATAACATGGACGCAGACAGACAGGTATCTCCATATATGGGCATAAATGGACACAGAAAAAACAGATGATCAAAACGGGTCCTATGACAGGCACAAGCGGAACTGGCACAAGCACTGACTCATTGTGACATCACTTCTGCTGACTCATATTGACATCACTCCTGTGCAAATAGACGATTCCTCCGCACTTTCACTTTGCACTCTAGGTCAAGTATGCAGAGCTGGTGTCTGACATCATGTACGCCACATGAGTCAACACAGACTTCGGCATGAGCATTCCCCGCCGCGGCGACCCGATACGCGGTTTTCCGGAACAATCAGAGATGGAATACATTGATGCTCCCAAATCAAGGATGCTTAACAATTCATTTCCGTTGCTTTTCGGGACCAAGGATTTCTTAGTTGGTGGATTTTAATTTGCTGAAATAGTCAGTGGCTTCAAAGCAGGTCTGTAGAAATGGCCTCACACTGTGTGCAAGACATTTATACATTTTGGACTTTGGTGGGTGAAGAAAGGTTCCACTCATTACGTGTGGTGTGACATAAGAAAAAAAAAAAACAAGGGTCACTGTTTGCCAACTGTTTCTTTACAATAGCAAACTTTAACATTTAAAACAATTTGAATGGCATTTCTGCTTGGCCATTTAGAGCATGGGGAAGGATGAGAGAGAATGGAGATGACATGTCAAAGGTTGTGAGCTGCTTTCAAGCTCAAATGTCATGCTGAGAATAAATTGCACAGTTTGTAGTGGAACTTTTTTGAATATCCAATACATACACACATTTTATTTTATGTCAGAATTGTATGTTGCAATGTCTAGACATTTCATTTGGCGCCTAACAAAGACAGACCTTCATAGACCTTATAATTGATCCAGGGGAAAATGTTGTTTTCATAGCAGCATCACTAAGCAGGCAAATTAATTCAATAATAAATGAATTGCCATATATGGAGATCTCTGTGTCAGTCCTTGTCCCTTTATGCCCATATATAAAGATCATCTATATTAAGCCCATATCTATGAAAGCCCATATATGGACATACTGGGCAGTCTCATGTGGTCTATGATGTCAGACATGATGATGTCAGCCATCTCCATATATTTTGGAAAAGTTACAATTTTAATTAAAGTCAATGGAGAAAATTAATTCATAAATAAATGTATATATAAATTAAACTATACAATGTATATCTTAGCAAAATGCACGCATGTGTGTCCCGATGTAGCCGGACGATTTGACATATGGCCCAAGTGCGTGTCACCAAAAATGTGTGAGGAGTAGCGCAGCAAAAAAAGTTTACTTAGGAGACGATGGAAGATGGAATAAAGTAGGACAAGTGCTTTAGTGGGGTTGCAGCTGCAAGCAGCGATAAGGTGGACAAGCAGGAAAAGCTGGAAAAAAGGACAAGTGGGAAAAGAAATCAAAGCCAAACTAACAGATATAGCCAATCTACAAGCTCATAACGCGTTGCCATCCGAAAAGTTGAAAGATTGTAGATCGTCTATTTTTACAAAGTATGTCAAACATTGCATTAATTAACAAGGTCAATGTTAAATAGCAATCTAAATAAAGTCTGCATCAGGTTAGCCTCAAACCGGTGACAGTCGGAGTCAATAGCACTGATTGAGCTAATTGAACATCAGGCTGAGGCCCATCCACCATTTTCCCCCCTCTATTTAATGGAGCCAGCCCTTTAAAATATCCATCGGCTCATGAAGGGGGGCAAAAACTAGCAGAAATAGCCGATCTACAAGCTCACGTTTCAGTCGTCATCAATAGCGTCCTGGGCTGATCCATTCTTATGTCCATTACACCAACAGGTGAGTTTTGAGTGCATCCATCATTATGTATATCCAGTTTTGAGTGGCTGACAGCTGTTGTCCATTAGACCAAAGAAATCATTCTTATTCTGCACCCATTAGCTTTTAAGTGGATTTTCCATCTGCTAAATCTTGGTAATTCTAAACCGATGGTTCTGGAAACAAATCATGTGCTCTTATCAGCAGGGTGCTCAAAAACATTTAAAAACTAGAAAGATGTGGTTGTTGTGGCGCGAGTCACAAGGAATCCGCTGGGAAATTAATTCCGTCTTACCATTTATATTAGATATTGTGATGTGAAGCATGACCAAAAGCTTAACTTTCTGTTGTGCAGCCGCCCAACCCGGATAACATTACTCATAACGTTTACAAAACACAGGTTCACTTTGCTGGGAAAAAAAAGTTCTCTGACCTGTCTTCTCTCTTCTCACAAAGATGCACTGAAATATCTACTTCCTATTTTCTCAATATCCAAATCAAAGCTTGTGCATTATAAAGAATCGCACAGAAATGATCCTATCAAACGTCAAAAGGCAAAAATGCAGTATGAAGCCGCCAGCCCTGATGAACATTATAGTGTATGACCATTGTTGTGTCCTATAGCACACAACAAGCGAATAGTCTTGTGGCCCTCGACTTGGTCATTTTACAATTGTGCCCCCTGCCCAGTGTTACCAGATGGGAAATGTTGAATTATCGTACCGGAGGCTCAGAATTATCGTATTTGACATGAAACTATCGTACACGGCCAAAAAAGAGAAATCACTCGCGTAAAAACGTAATTTCACCAAAAAATGTGTCTCTAGTGTAAGAAACGACCTCGTTTTAGACTCCTGCGTGACAAAAACGCATCAGATATGCTGTGTGGAGGCAGGCAACTTCTTGGAGCTTACACAAATAAAAGCCTGAAACTGGTCTGGAAAGATGCAACCAGTGTTTTTAATGCCTCCAAGTACAGATCTAGGGTCAGATTGACTGATTTCCTGGCTTATTTTGAGAAGCCAAACCAGATCCCAGATCAGCAGCCAGGGAAAATAGTGAATTCACGCTCTTTTTGATGATATGCCGAAATTATCGTACATTTGGGCATTTTTGGAATTATTGATCGTACATCGTACAGAGGGTCAAATTATCGTACAAATACGATAATTATCGTACGTCTGGCAACACTGCCCCTGCCTAATCTAGTTGAACAACCCCCCTTACTGAGCTGTTTGAAAACCTGACTGAGGCTCATTAACGAAGTATGTCATCCAATGAAAAGTTAAAAGAACAAGGTTATGTCCACATCCTTTCCAGTGCCTTCATCAGCTGGCCTGATGAAGTCCAGCTGATGGCCAAAATATCGTCACATTAAATGTTTTAATAAACACTGTGGATGGAGCATTAGCTGTTTGTGCGGACTTCCATTATTTTTTATCATACATTGAAAATACCTGTTCACAGCTTTAAAACAAAAAAATCCGCTTGGAAATTCGTTCAGGCATTCATGAGATAGCAGCCATTATGTTTTCTTCAAATGTAAACAAACATGGCTGCCATGTTTGAAAGATGGGGTTGGTATGGGGGTTAAACATGCAATTTCGCGATCGCGATCATGCCTAATACATTTTTTGAGGTCCAAATTTTTTTTTTTTCAAAAACGGCCCAAACTCGGGAAACTCGGGGTTGGCCCTGAAATATCCATTGGCACTAAACTAAAAATTGATATCAGTGGAGAGCCAGCCAGACCATCCCAATTTAAAAATGCTCTCACTGATTCTCACAGCAATGTCATGTGCTCAAGGTCATTGATTGATTGATTGATTGAAGACTTGTTTGCATAGGAAAAGGTACAGTTTCATGACGGTACAGTTCACTGGTACAAGGTCTACTAAAAGGAGATCCATGAAAAGACTAAGCTTATTTTCACAGGAAACCATTGAAGTATCTCATATAACATTGAATGACAGACAAATAGAACACAGTACTATGCAGTAGATATGTAAAGAAAAGAAAAATGAGAGAACAAAAAAAAAGAGTCTAAACAAACAGTAAGTATATACAATGAAGGGGCAGGGGAGGGTAGGGTTGGGCTAGGTTAGTTTTTTTTACCAGTTGCGAACGGCTGCTGCCTGTAAGTGGTTTTTCAGGGCAATTTTAAAGGATGCTAGTGATCCACACTCCTTTATGGCCTTTGGTAAGGCTTTCCACATTTTGGTGGTATAGCAGAAAAAAGAGTTTGACCCTTTGTTGGTTTTGACTCTGGGTTGAAAGTGATCAGTGGCGCTGCCTCTGGTGTTGTAATAATGGACATCCTTAAAGTTTATAAAGTATTTTGACAGGTACTTGGGTATCATAGTGGTGTAGTGTATCTTGTACACCAGGCCCATTGCAAGTTGCTGTACTCATCTACTCTGAGCCACCCCACTCTTAACTGGTGAGTAGCGGTGAGGTGAGTCTGATAGGGAAGGTTAAGCAGGACCCTAATAGAGGGTATGCACGTCCACTGGGACCCGCCCCCCTAATCTAGACTGAGTGGCAAAACATTGAGCAGCAAGGAGCATTGGAGTTTGGAAGTGCTAGTTGCAAATCACTCAACGGTCCTGCATACCGCCTGTTTCTAAATTGCACATAATGCAGGAGGCAGCAGGATGTTGTGTTGTTGAAAATGAGCGCTTCCAAACTCTGACACATGGAAAAATAATCCCCTGCACAGAATGTCTTGACAGACAGAAGCTCATAACATGTCTATGGTGGATTTTTATGAAACAAAAACTTTGCCGATAGAAAGAGGATAATTCAAGCTTTTAGTACAGCCGCAATGTTGGTGAGTTTAACTTTGTTTAATACAATCAGAAAGGACTTTTCTGTTTGGATGTATTGGCTGTCAATGGCAGGAATTAGCTTTTTGCCACTCAGTAGGCATTCCCACATAACTTCCAGCAACAGTGATGTCATGCGCATACCCTCTATTAGTTTATTTTGGGCTGTTTGGAGTTTAGTTTTCAGGGCTTGTGGGGCGTCACAATACCATACGTGGACTCCGTAGTCAAAGAGGGACTGGATTATTGCACCAGCTATGGTCTTCAGTGTGTTGAAATTGACCATTGGGGCGATCCTCTGTAGGAAACGAGTTCGTTGGTTGATTTTATTCATTACTTTAGAGGTCATCTTTTCACTGGAAAGATTAGCTTCAAGGATACATCCTAAGTAAGAGATTTCGTTTTTTCGTGTTATGACCTTGTCACCCACTTTGATTGTGAAATCGACTTTTTTGAGGTTATGATTTGATCCAAAGAGGATGGACTCAGTTTTTCCCAGGTGAATTGATAATTTGTTGTCGTTAAGCCATGTGCAGATCTTACTTAGTTCAGAGTTAAGTGTCTTTGAAACCTGCAAGTGGTCCTTGCCCGAGACTAGGAGAGCCGAGTCATCCGCGAACAGGAACAGGTTGCAGTCACAAGCAGATGCCATGTCGTTCACGTATATTAGGAACAACAGAGGTCCCAGTATGCTACCTTGAGGAACACCACAGTTTACTGGGAGGGGGGGGGACAGGGTACCGTTAATCTCCACCACCTGTTCCCTCCCCACCAGGTAAGATTGCATCCAACTCACTGCTGCGCTGTCAAGACCGATGGCTTTTAGTTTCTCAATCAGAATAGAATGATTTACGGTGTCAAATGCCTTCTGGAGGTCCATCATGATCATGCCGCTATATTTGCCGTCATCCGCTTCGCGTTTGATTTGGTCAGTCAAATAGAGAAGGCATGTGTCAGTGGAATGAGATTTTCTGAATCCAGATTGGAACTCGTAAATTATTCTCATCGAGATATCTTGCAATCTGTTCGTAGACTATTTTCTCCATGACTATGGATATGGAGCTAAGAATGGAAACGGGAATTATAGTGAGATGGAATTCATTGATGCTCCCAAATCAAGGATGCTTAATTGTTTCCCACCTCCTTAGATTGTGTGTTGAATATGTTTCATGCAAATTGCTAAAAAATCCCAGGATAAAAACAGGTTTAAGTGTTTTACAAACTGCTCAAAATGGCAGAAAATTGAAGGGCGGAGCTTACTGAACAAAGAGACAGATGTGTTCCTCTTGAGTCAAGGCACATGTGTAAGCAAGTATGGCTTCAGGCCAAACGAGGTGTGACTTATGCTTGTTTAAAGTTAGAATTTTCAAATGCTTGCTACAGTGCTCCCCTTTGGCCAATTGGAGTAAGAGGCGGAAGAATAAAAGGTAGCAATACAATAGTGGCTCAAGCCCTTACGGGCTTGGCAACAAAAAATAAGGTTGAAATGTGAAAATAAGGGGGGCACGGTGGTGCAGCCAGTAGCGCTGTTTCCTCACAGCTAGAAGGTCCTTGGTTCTATTCCCGCCGGGGGATGCTATGGGCACTGGGGGCGTGTTCTCTCCTCTCCTTCTGTGTGGAGTTTGCATGTTCTCCCTGTGTCCCCTAGGGTAGGTACGCTCACAAAAACATGCAGTAATCTCGGTCTCTATAATTAAAAGTAAGTAACATTTAATAGATTAGTGATTCAAAATAAGTTCCATTATTATAGGACTAAAGAACTATAGGAAAGAAATGTGGAGATAACATAGGTAGAGCCTATCATTAATGCCCTTAGTCTAAACACAAACCGTGGCACCTGTCTGGTACCCTGACTGAGAGCAAGTTTCGAGTATGTTTATGGTACAAATAGCAATGCTATGAATTTGACATATAAACTCAATAATGTGTAGTTTATCTCTAAAATACTTACACACACACACACACACACACACACACACACACACACACACACACACACACACACACACACACACACACACACACACACACACACACACACCTGTGTGAAGTGAGCAGTGCTGCTGATGATGATGATGACAGGCCCACGTGACGTCACAGGATAGACCCACATGACATCTCATCATTATATTGTCCAATCAGAAAAGGGACACGCTGTACGGATACGTATTTGATGGCCTGTCCATTTTTCAAGGATATGGACATACACACATGGACATACTGTACACACAAAGCCACGCATTGGAGCGGCTGGCACCGCTCAATAAATGTTGAGAAGGACATTAATAAACTCAAGTCCTCATTCCTCCCCAAAGTAATGGGGAATGTGGAAGAGATGCAGGTTGGAGTGGGTGGAGGAAAGTGTCTGGAGTTATTTGTGACAGTGGGATATCAGCAAGAGCGAGAGAGAAGTTGTTATAAGATGGTGAATGAAAAAAACGGAAAGTCAGAACTATTTCTATTACTGACTCCCCACCCGTCAACAACAAATCAACAACGAATAGATTGCAACTCAGATCAGAGCAGCACCTCTATAAGTTGCCTCCTAAAGAATTAGGTCCAACCAAAGTTAAACATACTGTAGCCCTATGGGAAAGTTTTTACAAAAGAGGGGAAGTCCACATGTCTCAGACTCTTCTCCCAAGTTCTGGCTCATTTGTAGACCTGGAATCCTATAATGTGTATGGTTTCAATGTACAGATTTATTTAAATTTTTATTAGGTGATTGACAGTAGGGCAACCAGACTATTGTTCTAGTCCGGCCAAAAATTATTTGGTCAACATAGCCAATCAGGAAGCAGCATTCTCGGTGAAGTCACCAACCAGACTATTGTTTTACAGCCATTGAGTTCAATTCTGTCACAATATATAGGCAACAACACTTGCAACCACACTTTCCCAGAATTGCATATTTTCTAGTTAGTGTGGTTGCCTGACAGGGCAACACATTATAGTTCATTGGAAACTTTATAGACTTCTAGGGTATAGCTGTAACTGTTTATAGACTTCTTTCAGGGTAACACCTCAAAAATGACGTAACTTTCATCATCAATGACGTAACTTGATTACTAGGGTAACTTTTCCGCTGCCATTGGAAATTGATGAAATCAATGGGAATGGGAATCAATAGGCAATCAATAGGGAATCAATGGGAGTGGGAATCAGTAGGGAATCAATGGGAGTGGGAATCAATAATCAACACAGCATTCTTGGTGACGTCACCATCAACAAGTGCAACGTGAAATGAATAACAACGCGAGTGCACAAGGCTTAAGTTGGCACCTGGACATAGCGCAGTCTAGTTATTGTGGGCTCGCCGAAGGCGAGAACACTATGTTATCCTCATTATTTATAGAGTGAGTTCCGCCGCAGACAGTTGGCATTTTCCGCCGCAGACAGTAGAAAGGCAGAGCCACTAGCCAATGAGGTGGCATGATTGTATTTGAGTTCCGTCGTAGACAGTATAAAGGCAGTAACCAATGAGGTGTAATTGAGGTGTGGAAAATCTGGGAGTGGTGTTGAGCTTCACATGACAATTAACACGTCACCTTTGGGGGGAAATATATAATGAGTTCTGCCGTATATTTTTGCCACATATTCCTAATATGTCGATGGGACAATTGGAGGGACAATTGTTGAGCGGTGCAAACCGCTCCTATATTTCACTTTTGGTTTATTTAGCTAAAACATATTAGCACGGGACGATTCTTTCATTCTTCATCGATTGGCTAGTTGATTAACTAAACATTAGAATTGACCAATCAGAAACTGTTCTACCCATGACGACATTTGTTAGCTAAACAGAACAGACCAATCAAATGCTGTATTGTTCATGTCAATTTAGATCAGGAAATTCAGCACTTTTTTTGGCTTCGGACGCAAAGTCTGACCAACCCCATATCCAGGACTTTTCCTTAACTTCAAACCGAACTTCAAGCTGGTGTTGACTGTGTCTCAGCGCATGTTTCAATATGATGATGTTATAAAATTACGGATTGACTCAACTTCGACTTAAAAAGAACTTGAGTCGTTAATGCCCTAATATATAGATATCCCCCAGAATCCCTTTTATGCCCATATAATGAAGATCCCTGATGTCATCGATATACATCACTGGCCAGATGGCCAAGACATGTATGGGCATAAAATATATTGTACCGGTATGTTGTGATGTCAAGGGGAACCACTCTAACAGAATCCCTTTATGCCCATATATGGAGAGCCCTGATGTTATACATTACACTGGTTTACCTATGATCCTTACGACTTCTATGCATTTGGCCTTGTATTTACCTGCTTACTGTAAATCGCTCTGGATTAAGTGGCTGCCATGATGCACGTTAGTCGGGGGCTGCCCATAAGTCCGAAGGTTCATTAGTCCTACATGAGGTTAGGGTTAGGGTTAGGGTTAGGTACAAAGAGGTTTCGGACCAATGCCATGGCACCCGTTAGTCAGGCTTTGCTCTGCTACCAATGCATTTTTTTCCACCCTGGAGCTCTTTCTGATATACCGGTAATAATCGTTGCTATAAGAGGGCTGTGTGAAACTCATTTCAGGGTGTGGGCCACAATGTGCCAAAGGAGACTTGATCAGGGCTGCGAACACTTTTGGAATCAAATCAGTCAGCTCCATATATGAGCAATAAAGGGGGCATACAAATACATGGACAAAGGACCAGGACTGACAGATACAGAGATCTCCACATTGGCATAAAAGGGACACAGATAAGAAATAAGAAATAAACAGACATCTCCATAATAGTATGGTCACAAAAGAGACATAGACAGACGGCGACAACGGTTACTCTGACAAAGCCTCCGAAACTATGACTCAGACATATTGGTCGGATCGGCGGGGCCATGTAGGTTTGAGGGCCACGTAGCAGCCCGAACTCTAGATGTGGCCCGAACCTTTAGTAACTACAAATTTGTAAATGGCTGCAAAACCGCTCCTACATCTGGCTTTGTGTATATGTATGTCCGTCCCGCAAAGCTTGGCATTGGCCAAGCCTCACGGGCATGTATGCACATAAAAGGCACCACTGGGTATGATTTTCTTTCTTTCTTTTCCTCTTTTTTTTACTTGCTGCTTCCAGACACTAGACATTGATCTTTGCTTTAATCAATTTCAAAGTCAATGTCAGGGACCAATTTCTGAGCAAAAAGCCTAATAGTAATTTAGTGGATTGCACAACTTTACCATGCTCTTAATTGGAACAAAGAGCTACATCACTCGCTCTGTAAGGGCAATCAAATGTTTCTTCTATCTCTTCATGTTAGGCCTATCCCTTCAACAATCTATACATGCCTACAGATTGTTGAAGAATAGACTGCAGAGAGCAAGTTGAGTACCGTCAATCAGTGCTGGGAGAGAGCTGAACTGCAGCCATTAACAGGCCATCAGCGGAAGTAGTTTTGAAAATCGATGTGCACTCAACCCCCTCGGGTCGGGGGTGACGTGCTTACCAAGTATGAAGTCGGTCGGTCGGAACAGTTGTCGAGATACGTGAACTACGGACACAGACATTCTGTGCATTTATTGTAAGATTATTAGTGTTGTTGCCCTAACAGAGCAACCAGACTATTACATATACGTAGTATAGACTTTATTCTCTCTTTCCATCTTTCCGGATAAACTTTAATTTGCTGTGCTACTCCTCCAACAATTATTATTAAAATTATTATAATTATTATTATTATTACCCGTATTATTAGTATTAGTATTATTATGAATGAATGAATGAATGAATGAATGAATGCATTAATTAATTACTTAAAAAATGCAGATCTACAAGCTCAGAATGCTCACAATTCATTGTGAGCGTGTACTGTAGATTGGCTATTTTAGCTATCTTTGAAATAGTGCTGTGGTTAAATGTAAAACAAACAAATACAAACTATATTTTTAGAGAAAATAACACCTGTAAGTCAGAGAATTTGTTCCTGGTGTAGCAACGTGACAACAGTTTTTTTTACACCAAGTAACTAAGCAGCTGACACAATGTTGAGATCTTTTATGAGACTTCTGCAATCCTTGCTGGCTAAATAACCTCTTTACATACTGTAATGAGTACTTTGAATAATCACACAGGCTGACATGAGTATATGTGTCATGTTTTTAATGCTGGCCAAGCAGACATTAAAATATCAAGTCAATTAAATAGGCTACTGTGTTGTAAAGAGAGAATGACACTCACTTGTGTTTTGGTTGCAACAAGCATCCATATTTGGTCTGCCACACATCTGTATGCAAGCTATACATTTCACATTGTGTATATACAATAAATATTTTACATGAGCCTGGTTTATGAAACAGTTACTGTAGGAGTCTGTTTTAACACCCGCCAGAGACATATTAGCTGATCTACAGTATATACAGATTGTGAAACTGTGAAATTATTCCCAAATATTCAGATATGTTTTTCTTATTTTAACCATAACGAGGATATCAAGTGTATTTTCAATAATTGGCAACAAATACAGTAATGTACACAAAGGTAATCTTTGATATCAAATATATCTCGTAGATAAATAGTATCAAATACTGTATATTTCATAATGCAGCTGATGAAGGTGGTGGCACGATACCCATGAAGTATTCCAGACCTTGTGATGAGTATGAATATGTAGACACAATTCTGACTAATTTGGAAACTTTCCACCTGACAAGCAGGCTAAGAAAGGCAATTATATATGCTCACTGCAATTGCTTCACAGTATGGGAAGACGCCTATGCATGCATAGCATGAGAAAACCCTGCTGTCTTCATGTCTACTAGCTACAGGGTTTAATGAATGTGGCAGCAGGCCTGACTGGTCCACAAATACAATGCCGACGGATGGAAAATACTGGCTTGGCAAGCAAGGGAACTGGAGTACAAAGGCTTATGCCTCTAGAGTTTCTTTTAAGGATAATATCATATTATTATCTGAATATGTATATATTTCTTTTAAATCATCATCTGCTTCGGCATATCCAGCAACACACCTAGACCTAATTTATGTCTTCTTAGACATTAATTAGGTGTTAGTGAGCAAGTGTGTGATTACTGTAGCTTCCTGAGGAAAGTGTGTGTGTGTGTGTGTGTGTGTGTGTGTGTGTGTGTGTGTGTGTGTGTGTGTGTGTGTGTGTGTGTGTGTGTGTGTGTGTGTGTGCGTGTTTGTGTGTGTGTGTGTGTGTGTGTGTGTGTGTGTGTGTGTGTGTGTGTGTGTGTGTGTGTGTGTGTGTGTGTGTGTGTGCGGGCGTGTGCGTGTGTGTGTGTGAAAGAAAGAGAGAGAAAGAGAGATGCTTCATCCAGTAAAAAGCTACATTGACCTTTGAAAGGATATATCGCAGTGAGATATGAATTACAGTTTTGCATAAGGCACCTACCCAATCCATCCTCTCCCCAGGTAAACCCTAGCCAGACTATATCACACTGCAACATCAGGTAACATAAATGGAATGTCTGACCACAAATGCAAAGAATGTCATTTAAATAACGTGTTGTTTAGACAGTTGTAAGTGTCACATTTACCTGGTATCCTAGTTTCTTTAAAGCACTAAATTGCTTACTTCGCACTCTACATACCGTATTTGATTATTTACCATCTCGTTTTGTTGACTAGGGTTCAAAGCATTTACATTGATTTCGCACTTTTAAGCCACCCGGGATAAGAGCCTCATGTCTGCTAAACACCTAAATTGTAATTGTAGGTAAGGTGCACACAGTCTTGTTTAGTCTGAGGTTTTCACCGTTGATGTCAGGCAAAAGTCTATCCTTGTTGTGTCTCTTCTATTGCAAATGTACAGTATGGCTGTACTGCAGGGGTCAGCAACCTTTTTGAAATGAAGTGCTATGTTTTTATTTTCTTGATAGTAAGTGTGCCATGTCAACATACAATTTAATAATGTATCAAGAATTCAACCTATTTTGATTGGCAGACAATGTTATAACGATCATTAGACTATCTCCCCGACGCCATCCCCAGTCAGAGTTCAGAGTTTTAATGAATGTAGAATGTTGTATTAGTAACTTTAAAAAGCCTCTCTCTCACACTTCTGCCAGTGTGCCAGTGATCGCCCTCCCCTGTGCCAATGTTGGCACCCGTGCCTAAGGTTGCCTACCCCTGATTTACTGACACAACTAACAGGTGGTCCCCAGCTAAATGAAGAGTTGGTAACCAAATGAACCCTTAAAAGATCATTAACTCTTGAGAGTGTAAAATAAAACCAAAGGTTTCATTTGACTGACACTGTTGTTTATAATTTCACCTGCAGTGTCAGTTGCTTGAGTCATTAACTGAAGCGACCAAATGGAACATCCTACAGAGCTGTTTGGAATGGAATACATTTATTTTGTTATTTGGGCCCGCCTCACTGCTTCACTGCAAAATCCTGATCCTGTTAATTCCTTTAACTCAAGATTGTGCAAATGGAACCAAATGGACCAGAGTGTGCAAATGGAACCAAATGGACCTGTTACGGGTCCATTCGGTTCCATTACGAAGTACGCTCTCTGAGTTAAATGAAAACCGCTTATCAGGGTGGCCAGGTGTGTTTCCCACACAGGACTAATTATTTTTTACTGTGTACTTATCATGCCTGTGATATCCTGGCTCAAAAAGCTATAGCTGCTGTCTTTCTCTGTTATCCAGGTAAAAGGCAAAGAAGGGAAGAAGAAAGGTACTGCTGCTGAGATGGGTTATAGGTTTAACATAATATTGCTTATGGATTGTGCAATGGTCTACCTATGAATATTGATGTAAGCGATGGTCTGGCAAGGAATGAAAGAACAGTGGGGGGTTACAGAACAAAGAGAAACTTTAGCAGAGCTTACGTGTGTGTGCGCGTGCGTGCGTGCGTGCATGCGTGTGTGTGTGTGCGTGCGTGCGTGCGTGCGTGTGTGTGTGAAAGAGAGAGAGAAAGAGAGAGAGAGAAAGAGAGATGCTTCATCCAGTAAAACGCTACATTGACCTTTGAAAGGATATATCGCAGTGAGATATGAATTCCAGTTTTGCATAAGGCACCTACCCAATCCAACCTCTCCCCAGGTAAACCCTAGCCAGACTATATCACACTGTAACATCAGGTAACATAAATGGAATGTCTGACCACAAATGCAAAGAATGTCATTTAAATAACGTGTTGTTTAGACAGTTGTAAGTGTCACATTTACTGGTATCCTAGTTTCTTTAAAGCACTAAATTGCTTACTTCGCACTCTACGTATTTGATTATTTGCCCTCTCGTTTTGTTGACTAGGGTTCAAAGCATTTACATTGATTTCACACTTTTAAGCCACCCGGGATAAGAGCCTCATGTCTGCTAAACACCTAAATTGTAATTGTAGGTAAGGTGCACAGTCTTGTTTAGTCTGAGGTTTTCACCGTTCATGTCAGGCAAATGTCTATCCTTGTTGTGTCTCTTCTATTGCAAATGTACAGTATGTGGCTGTACTGCAGGGGTCAGCAACCTTTTTGAAATGAAGTGCTATGTTTTTATTTTCTTGATAGTAAGTGTGCCATGTCAACATACAATTTAATAATGTATCAAGAATTCAACCTATTTTGTTCGGCAGGACAATGTTATAACGATCATTAGACTATCTCCCCGACGCCCTCCCCCGTCAGAGTTCAGAGTTTTAATGAATGTAGAATGTTGTATTAGTAACTTTAAAAAGCCTCTCTCTCACACTTCTGCCAGTGTGCCAGTGATCGCCCTCCCCTGTGCCAATGTTGGCACCGTGCCTAAGGTTGCCTACCCCTGATTTACTGACACAACTAACAGGTGGTCCCCAGTGTGTGTGTGTGTGTGTGTGTGTGTGTGTGTGTGTGTGTGTGTGTGTGTGTGTGTGTGTGTGTGTGTGTGTGTGTGTGTGTGTGTGTGTGTGTGTGTGTGTGTGTGTGTGTGTGTGTGTGTGTGCGTGCGTGCGTGCGTGCGTGCGTGTGTGTGTGTGTGAACTGTCCACAGCCCTTCATCTAAGATGAAAGTAGACAGAAATGGTCCAATCTCATAATGAGCAGAGTGAGGACCAATTATATGAAGATAGCCTGAAAATCAACGAAGAGGTCCTTTAACACCCCATCTCCATTGATTTGTAGCCATTTCTGAGTTGTGGGTGCATTTTGACGATCACATCAAAGAAAGAATTCTCCATGTACATCCATTTGCTTTTACACAGTCGTATGTTTCATTCAATCTCTCAAGAGTGTCGCGGGCTGAATGTCATGATGCTGTGACTCTCAACAGAGAGTTTCCATACAAACACAGAAACACTTTCATCGTGCCAGCTTGGCTCCACAACTTTATGTCACCAAAATGGACATAATGTGTCCATTATCGTCATAGGACCTTTAGCACATAACAATGGACATCAACCATTAACAAGTTTTGGTTGAAGTAATGAAAAACATTTAAAATTGTCATCCTTTACAACCAACCATCCAAGATTATTATACATTTTTTTGTAATATGGAATGTGTTCCAGGGCCGCAAGAAAACTCAACTGGCTGAATTTGGCCCGCGGGCCGCCAGTTGAATATCACTGCAGTACAGTATGCATACAGTAGACATACACTACATGTGCATAGGCACAATCAACTAGAATCAAGCCTGTACAAAAAACAGAAAGCCTCACAAAGCGAACAAGTCAACCAAAGGACTTCTCTGTATAAGCTCATTGAACTTCAGCATTCAAGACATGAATGAAAAGCACAAAACACAAAACCAGTCATTTAAACACAGGGGGACATCAAAAGGAGCTTTCTTTTTTTCCTATTGTAAATTGCAGTAAAACAAAGATGACCACAGCACAGCCACAGGCAAAAACAAGGAAAGTAGTGGCAGTGAATAAGACGGGTGAGTGCAGACATAATAATATGTGATTATTAAATGAATTCTTCTTAAGGCTGAAGCATACTCCAAACAAAACAACGTCAAACAATTACTGGCTTCTGCAGATAAATAAGATCAAAATGGAACACATGCTCTGCTCTTGGCAGTCTCTGCATAGCAAGCGTTTGTTTCGGCAGTTCTTGCATCTACAGCATCACTGCACAGACGTGTGAATGTTGTGTGGGCCGGTGTGCGCTTGTGATTGATGTTTTATTTCTACACAGGGGCGTCACACCAAACTCTGGGCCCTGGGTACAAGGATTCACTGCAGGCCCCCCCATGAATGTTAACTATTGAAAAATAGCAGATATACAAGCTCACAGCGCGGCACCGAGTGCCGCGCTGTGAGCTTGTAGATCTGCTATTTTAGAAAAAATTGTGAAAATGTGTGCAAGAAACCTATGTCAAGGACCCCCAAGATGATATGTATTTAGCCACGGACCCCGATCTCAAAATATTTAGTTCCAGGGACCCCCAGAAGCAAAATTTGAGTTAGAAATGTTCGCTAAAAAAATACATATATTCAAAGATTTTCCCACATTTTCACAACTTTTCAAAAATAGCAGATCTACAAGCTCGCAGCGCGACACTCGGTGCCGCGCTGTGAGCTTGTATATCTGCTATTTTTCAATAGATAAAGTTATTAGGGCCCCTCCACCTTGGGCCCCAGTAACTCAGTCCCACTTTCCTACCCCTTGTGACGCCCCTGTTTCTACAATATATTTGCAACGTACCATGGCAAGTTTTGAATTAATGATGTCTGAGGAGGTCATCTCAATCCCTCTCTGAGCAACCGCAAACACAACCTGACGGCAATTATAGCAGGGTGATAGCACACACTTTGTCCACTGTGTCTGTCACAAGACACAACGGAATCTCAGAGACACATTATGTCAAAGCACGTCAGAGGTTGATGATACACTGTCCCCTTTGAAAGTGTCATTTCACCCAGGAGTGGTGGCATAATTGGTTGGCAAAATTATTTCACAGCTGTTAATGTACACGTTCACATGTAAGGCACAAGAACACTGTCAAAGGCAATGTTGTTGGGCAGAGATGCCTTGCAGGTTTCAACATCAGCCTGTTAACAATAGGCGGCTTCTATGTGCCATGGAATAGCAGAATATATTTGGAAGGCAAGTCAGGTGTAGGTTTATATTCAGATAACTAGTGCAAGGCAAGTAGGGACCAAATGGAACCAAATGCAGACGAATGGATAGCCTAGTTCCAGACCCTGAATCGCTAGCCACACCCCTTTAAATTTAACGAAATGTCAATTCAGGCTGAGTGTCAGGCTAGACGAATGGAGGCAGAGCAAGTTCCAACTCCAAGAGCTTCTATTTACGACTAGTGATTTGCGGAAGAGAGAAAAAAGGAGGGAGACTATTATAGACACCTGGGTCTCTGGTCAATGAAGCATATTTTCCTCTATCGATTACTCACCCAATGAAGACTTGAATTTATGGATTTTTTTGTTGCATTCCTAAGCCAATAATTTGATGACCAGCAGTGGTTCCCTATGAAGACACAAAGTTCCCCTTTACTACTGTTTAGATAGGAGTGGTGGGACTGGAGGGAGCTTAGCAAATAGTCCATTGTGTTTGTAGGGAATGTCAATACTAAACCTTTGATTAAAAACAACAACAACAACAACAACAACAACAACAACAACAACAATAATAATGATCTCGTACCAAATCTAAATCGTACAACCTTCTTGCCAATATCACATCAAACCATTGGGCATGGCATAGCTTATGTTGCACATCTCAACTACTCTAGCCAACAATATGCCTAAATTGAGATTCCCTTCTCCCAATTTCCTAGACAGACTGCACCTTAAATTAAACATAATAGCCATGGGAACACTGCCACGGTTTCATCCTGCTGAGTGTTTCTAATGAGATGGATGGAATCAATCAACATCTAATCTAAAAGAAATAATAAGGAATGCGCCATCCACATTTGCCCAAAGGAAATTCATCTCTATAATAAACAAACAAAATATCGTCACGCCAGTTTTATTTTGGAATAAATGCAAAACTGGACAGACTTGATGGAAGGTTTGAAACAATCGTGTAATGTAACGTTATTAACAGTAATAATTCTCTGCCTTCATTGCCATGGATCAGGAGCATCTTCTGAAGCATGTGAAAGGCTATAGAGGGGAATGCTGCTGTGTGGTCACACAGTGGGTAGTCAGCTAGTGACATTACAGCAGATTATTACATCTGAAGAGCATACAGTACAGGGGCGTCAATTGGGTATGGCAGGGGTATGCAGCTGCCATACCCTGGGTCCAGGGGTGAAGATAAAAGTTACTTTTAAATATAAATACATGAATGTCTCTTTGTCTATCTGTGCTGGTTATTATTTATGTTGTTAAATTACAGTAAAATAAAAATGCAACATTTTACAAAATGGTCACTTTAACAAGGTATTATAATTCTCCACATTTTTATTCATCTTGACAGAATGGTATATTCCCAGGTTCCGCAGGTCAGCTGCACAGCCAAGTTTAGCTGCACTTGAACAACTGTTCCAGGCTGCCATATCCAGCCCAAGAAACCGTAGAAACGGGAGAAAAAAAGAAAATGTACTTCTCAAAATAAATGAATCATGCCTGTTGATAAGGTATGGCAACATGACTGGTGTCTTGAACGCGCGCGAAGGCGCGCGTTCAAGACACCAGTCATGTTGCCATACCTTAGCTTTTTCTGAACTGACGCCACTGATACAGTAGCTGGAATGATAGTAACTACACCATCCCTGACGAGCACTCTAGTTTCCATGTCAAGGAAAGGCAAATAGTCATAGCTTCTGGCTGTGACCTATTGCAAAATGCTTATTATCAGTAGTAGTAGTAGTAGTAGTAGTATTCCATTTTCCTCTCCTTATCAATTGGCCACCCTGGATGTAGTCACGGACAACTGATTTTTCCCATCTTAAGAGCAACCATTTGCGCTGCTTTGCGCTATACACTCTCTCTATATTCCAGGGCCCTGGTAGGGTACAAATGTAACCAACTTTACCTGCAAGGTTTTGGTCACATTTACACACTCCTATTTATACAAATAGATACATTTAATAATAAAATAACAATGGAGGATTTTACTGTGTACACACCATGTTTGATGTGTACTCACTGCATTACCTTGCATTCAAGATTTGTAAACTAATTTTCAGTATCTCAAGGCTGAAAATGTGTTTTTGCATGATGTGATAGCTTTTAAAGGATTATTTTGGTTTGTTCAAAGGAACACAGTCCATAAAACTAAATAACAAATCTGAAACAAATCTGAATCCATAAAATCGTTTACTGTTCACCACTTTCCACTAGTATTAAGCCTAAGCCTATTCTTCACGAGAAATAAAGTCCGAAATAGATAATAGGCAAGTGGTAAAACACTATTTCAGTGCATATTTGGAGCTGAAAATGGAAGTTTAATGAATATCAAATGCTAATGAGCATTTTAAAGGGGTGGTGACATCCAAAAATAAATTTTGAGTTTTTTATGCTTTTTTTAATGTTTCCTGGCCTCAATTACACCAAAAAAAACGCAACTTTTGACATGCAGTGGTTTTCCTGCTATCTGTGTGTTTGTGCTGGTTTCTGCATAATGAGTCTCAAACGCGCAGTTCATTGGCTACTGGACTCATACGTCGTCAGTCGATTCACCTCTCTCCCCTCTCCCAGTGTCCCTGTCTGTATTTCTCCACAGCCCAAGTTTTGAGGAAGTGACCTCTTACATTATATTATCCTTTAATTGTAAATATGGGCATATAAAATATATTTACCCATTCGGATATATTTACATCAATATCCTTCATATCAAGTAGTCAGTTTATGCTTTTGTGAAATAATGAAAATCGCTATATATCGCTATGTATTTTCCGCCCTGGCTGGGTCCGTGGGCAGCGCCTCCCTCCTCATCACCGAGTCCCCGAGGACAGCGCACTTCTCCCGGGGGCAGAGCTCCGTGGACCGTGGAGCAGCCGACTATAACTCCACGCTGCCCTCTGTCCTCCCTCCACACACACGGGCACGGCGACTCAGAGAGCAGACAGTAAAACGCTATGATAACACAAGCAATAGGTGGTTCTCTAAACGGAGGCATTTAGACAAAATATGTTACTATAATTTCTACAGAAGGACCGTGAAGTGTTTCTGCAGCGCGGAGCAGAGCTATAACGTTACCGCGTACGGTCTAAATTGAACTCCGCGGGGGTACAGATGTAACCACAGAGATCCGGTAACGTCGGTCCCGGGGAAGAAAAAAACACTCGCGACTCTCGATGCTGTTTGTGTGTGCCTCGTCAGGGCTCAGTTCAGCCTCTGTGTGTGTGTGTGTGTGTGTGTCACAGTGTGTCTTGTTCAACAAGACTCACAGTGTGTCTTCACACTGTGACACACACACACACACACACACAAGACTTGTTGTACCAAAGCAAAGCAGCGAAACACATGCATCGCGTCTGCGAGCATGCATCTCTCGGTCATTGTGTTGGAGCTGGGCGGACCTCTGTGTGTGTGTGTGTGTGTGTGTGTGTGTGTGTGTGTGTGTGTGTGTGTGTGTGTGTGTGTGTGTGTGTGTGTGTGTGTGTGTGTGTGTGTGTGTGTGTGTGTGTGTGAGCGTGCGTGCGTGTGGCCAGTGGCCACTTTGGGTACCAGTTTGAGAACTGCTGAGTGGGAGAGAGAGGCTCCCCTGGTGGTGATTATAGAGTATTTCAGGTGACAGACCGTTTTTCATGACACCTAAACAGAGAGAGAGACCATGGCTCCATGGAGTGGATTTTCAAGTTTAAACATTTTAAAACATGTTTTTAGGACCAGGGCAAAGACTTTTATGATTGGTAAAAACAGAATGTCATTTAACCTTTAATGTGTACAATGGATATTGAGTTAGTTTGTAACAGACCAGACTAGTCCTGTGGCATGCCCACACAGGAGATTTATGTTTGTTCATTAATCCAGTAAATGACTACTCATTAGTACAGTTTGAAACTGAAATCAGAAGAGAAATTGGAATATAATGCTAACATCAGTGAATCATGAGACTGGAACCCAGTCTTTGATTTAATAAGGGAGATGGTAAACAATTTGAGTGGGAGGGAGAAATACAGTACACATGTTTGCGGGCTAATACAGAGCATCTTTCAATTCGGATGAGAATAAAATGTGATTTGTATTAGATATTATATTCAGTTATACAGTCAACAATAGAATGGTGTCACTTTTACATGCGAGCAGCTCTACAAGATCTGGCCTGACCATCGGGGGAAATGCATGATTCGACTGAGAAATTGGCCTAATTTGTTATATTAACGAATAGTTTGCCAAAAAATAGGATACATATCATGATTTATTGGGAGAAACCAAGCAAGTATATGTTAAATCAAACAATAAGTACCCTTACAAATGGAATGATTGTCTATTGCATAACATTTTCTTTGCATGATTCGAATGAGAGATTGGTAGTCGAATCAGATTGGTAGTCGACTGCCAATCTCAGTCAACTATAATAGACAACATTTGGCCAAATATTTTCAGATGGGGGTTGGTGACCAAAAATATTTTAATTTGGTTGGACCTGGCAAAGGAAATATTCGCACATATGCAGATGCAGGTGTGTTGGATGATAACAAATTAACATTCGTGAAGAAACATTCAGGAAGACAAATCCTGCACACTGTTCTTACTCAGCATCGTTAATTTCGAACATAAATGCTTGACGTTTCGTCAAAACCTTTTTGAATTTTGGGGGTCCTTGAAATGAAAAGGTTTGAGAACCATTTGAATAGGCCGACAGAAATAGGAGCCTATAAGGAGGGCACCTGGTTGTGGTGATTTTGGATGAACTAAAAACAATTGATTGTTGATTGAATCTAAGTTGAACAAAGACATGGAGACACACACTTTAACATTACATAACTGTTATGCTCAATGTTTAAGAGCCAGACACACTCATGTCTATCTATCACACTGAAACCTTGTACAGTATGTCCAAAACCATTACTTTCCTGGAAATGTAAAAAATAACCTGTGTTCCAATGGGCCCACTGTAGTTATTATAAGCTCTCGTTAATAATTTTCATTGGTTAAACACACATCAACCTGGCATAGCTATTTAGTGAAAATAACAGATGTACTGTACTGGTACATGTACAGTATAAGTTCACATTCCGTTGAATGAGGACGGATTGTGAGCTTGTAAACTGGTTATTTTCACTACTTGCACGTCATGTGATGACATGAAATAGGACACGTTTGACGTTTATGAAATAATTAAATAGAAAACACAAAAAGATTAACGAAATATGGAGATACAAGGTTTCTGCCTGGCAGCAACTATATCATAATTGGCCCAAGATTCAGCTTTTATGAAAATAGTCAGTCAGTATTCCATCAATGTGAATGGTTCCTTTATTAACAACTTGGGAGCCAAACTCGTTCAGTAACGAGATACGGCCACTGGAGGTCGCTGTGCCAAAAATGAGTCATCTCGTTGAGAGACGAGACAAAGGGTTAACTTGGTTACATGCAGCTGCATCCGTTCTGTGTACCCTGTGAAAGACCCTGGTCCATACGTCATACCGTGGCTCGCAGAGAAACAAAATGGAGGATCTAGGCCACATACGCTTCAATTCTAGGCTGAAACATAAAAACAGCTTTATCTATGAATATGGTGCAAAGAACGCCAGGGAAGCAGAGATCTGCCTGTTTTCACGGCGACACTTTACCGCGACGGTCGGCCCCGGTTTGGATTTTAGTTTCGCGAGCGTTTGTAAACAAATGGATCTTCTTCCTCAATCGTCAGTGGACACTCACATGCACACGCACGAAGCTTCCGAGGCTCTTCAAAATTAAAGCGTAAGTGAACGACGGCAGCAGCAACAGCTAGAAATGTTAGAAACCTTGGCTTCCCATGTGTTAATGTACAAAATAAACGCTCCAGGTGTGTACGTTTTGAAAACTGCACTCACAGCGGAGTTGAAATGTACAGTATGACAGGGTCACAGACAGTTACAACATAAGCCGTAGGGCTGCTTTTAGAATGTTTGACAGTGGTGCCAATTCTGCCAAACACTGTTCTTTCTTTTCGTTTCAATTTTTTTCCCCCCCCAACACTTTCTGGCTTGCTGGACAATGTGTGACATTTGTACAGAAGACAAACATTGTTCCAGGCAAAACACTGTGGCAGGAAGATTGATGGTCACATTTACACATTTGGGCCTACTCGATGGATCACAATCTGGGTAGGAGCCTGAAGAAACCCAAAATAATGACCATTTGTATTTACTGAGTCTTTTTTGATTGATTGAAGACTTTATTAGAAGTTTGCATAGGAAAAGGTACAGTTTCATGACGGTACAGTTCACTGGTACAAGGTCTACTAAAAGGAGATCCATGAAAAGACTAAGCTTATTTCCACTGGAAACCATTGAAGTATCTCATATAACATTGAATGACAGACAAATAGAACACAGTACTATGCAGTAGATATGTAAAGAAAAACAAAATAGAAGACAGTAAGTCAAAACAAACAGTATATACAAAGAAGGGGCAGGGGAGGGTAGGGTTGGGCTAGATTCTTTTTTACCAGTTGCGAACGGCTGCTGCCTGTAAGTGGTTTTTCAGGGCAATTTTAAAGGATGCTAGTGATCCACACTCCTTTGTGGCCTTCGGTAAGGCTTTCCACATTTTGGTGGTATAGCAGAAAAAAGAGTTTGACCCTTTGTTGGTTTTGACTCTGGGTTGAAAGTGATCTGTGGCGCTGCCTCTGGTGTTGTAATTATGGACATCCTTAATGTTTATAAAGTATTTTGAGTCCCCCACTGGTACCGGTAAAATATACTCTATACAATGAAGCAGCACACGCACATCATTCTAAACAGATTTCTCATTTCTGTCATTAAGATTTCTCTGTAATCTGTCAAGTCTGATAGCTGTTAATTATGTTTTATCGACAGTCAGTCAAGTCCACTCAATTGCTTTTTAGACAGAGAGAGAGAGAGAGAGAGAGAGAGAGAGAGAGAGAGAGAGAGAGAGAGAGAGAAAGAGAGAGAGAGAGAGAGAGAGAGAGAGAGAGAGAGACAATCAATTGAGCCACTTAGCAAATGTTTTCATGCTGACTTCCAATGGCCCAGCACATGGGTCAGAGAGAAAGGTCTAGCCAAATACACATTTCTCTATAAACTCTAAAGGTCATTTTGGGGATGTGGCTGTTTATTTATTGTCTGTTAATTGAATGCATACTTCGACATTTTGAAGAGTACTCAAATACTGTATAAAAGTTTATACTCATTGTTGCCTTGATGAGTGCTCAGTGTAACACCAATGGCAATATCATTTGTCTTCCAGAATGAATGAATGAATAAATGAACGAATGAATCAATCAATCAATCAATCTATCAATCAATCAATCAATCAATATAAGACCCCTTTGATTTAAATTATTTGGAATAAAGAAATGAGGGAATTTGAATGAATCTTTATTATTATGGCTTTGGGTGTACTTTTTAGAATAGAAAGGCAATTTGAATTCCTTTAGATTTTCAAGTGAGGCTTACGTACGTTATGCATAAGAGTATTACAGACCGGTGAATTAGTGAAGCAATGCGAATAAACGACCTGAAAATGCTAAATATTCCGCCGCCGAATCTCCACGCGTTTGTCTATACTCTATACACACCTACCGGGATGCGAATATAAAATTCATCAAATTGAATAAAGATATCTGTGGTGCGAATTGTTTGGGGCTGGCATCAAACAACCCATCACATCACAGCAGAGAGGACACCACCCTGAAGGGTTGCCCAGCAGCAGCCAGGCAGTCACAAGGCCAGGGCTCCATCGGGAATGTTCCCTTTTTAATGATGCGGAGGGAGGAACACACCCCCAACACCCACAGCGTCCCCCGGCGGGAACCGAACCCAGGACCTTCTAGATGTGAGGCAAAGTGCTAACCACTGCGCCACCGTGCCCCCCGGTTCATTTTTTTACGCCGGGCGATGCCAGCATGACGCTGATGGCTGCAGTGGAGCCCTAGCAGCAGGCAGCAGCCAGTGGTGTACATTTACTTGAGTACCGGTATGTCCAATTTCCAGTACTGTTACATCTACTCCACTACATCTCGGATCCAAATATTGAACTCAACAATTTATTTTAAAACTGTTACTAGTTACTTTGCAGATATACATAATTATAATATTATAAAACATACATAAACCATACTTTTACTTAAGTAAGACATTTTAGTACTTTTTCCACCACTGGTGGCAGCAGGCAGCCACACACAGACGAGACACAGAGAAACACGGTTCCCTCTCAATGCAAAGGGATAGTCACTCGACCATATCCTCTTTCTTTAAATTGGGTAGAGTTAGCTTGCTTTTGATACTGAGAGCAGTTCGCCTGCGAATGTCCGCCAAATTCAACACCAGAGCGAATAAATAACAGACGCCGTTTCGCTCTGTGGAAATTCGTTGCCGGTGTGTAGTACAACTAACTTGGAAGGAAAAAAGAGCCTCAGGGGTGTGCCCACTTAATTTGAGCGAGAAAACAAGCTTTCGTGCCCTGCATGGTGACACCAATTATACAAGTACCATGTCAACCACTTAGGCCTAGGGTGTTTCTGCACAAAAAGTGTCTTCTCTTTTTTGTTTTTATTTTTTTTATGTATTTATGTCTTCAATTTATTAATTTTTTCATTTACTTTTTTTTTTACAATGGATCAAATATATTGTATAATCTCAAAAGTACTTTAAAATATATATAATAATAATCTGATAATTGCTACTCAAAGCTCAAATACATCAATGCATGCTATAAACCACAAGGCTGTCTTTGACACCTGCCTACCTTCCTTTTGGCTTGAAGCTGTCCATGATAATTATCAGATGAGTCCCCTGGGATCTCTCCTCCCCACAGTGTCACCCCTACGATGGTGTAAGTGACGGCCATCACCGCTAAAGGCAGCACGTAGACCAGCATTGTCACGATGATGTGATACCTATAAAAGCAAATAGGACAAAAACATTGAACTCCATGAATTCTAAACACTTGAACCCTCTAGTCTTAGTGATATGGACTGAAATCATTTACAACTGTAATCTGACTTCTTTTTTTTTCAGTCTAAACCAAATATCTTAGCCGATTTACAAGCTGGATATACTAATTCTACATTCTACAACCAATATGTGCAAGTCTATTTGAAGGAGCTGCATTTGAAAATATCTCTCACATGAAGGGATTGTCCTGGGGTTGAGGCCAAGCCACAAAGCAGACGGTCCTGCTTATCCTGGGTAATGTGCGGACAGTGGAGAAGTAGCAGAGAGGGAAGGCCAGTACCACGGCCAGGCTCCAGATACACACAATGACCACCTTGGTGGCTGTCGCTGACAGACGGGGCTTCAGAGGGTAGATGATGGCCATGTACCTAAACAACAGAGAGAACTCATTTAAAACATTTAATACAGGCCTGCATTAAATGTGTACTGAAATGAGTAGTTGAAGCCTATTTGCAAAACAATTATATTTTTGAGGCTGGTTTGTTTTGGGATTTTATCAACACTGCCTTCATAATTTGGAAGATGGCACATGGTGGCAAAACTTGTGGAAATGGCTGTAAGCTTATGGTGAAAGGACAGTCAATAGCCCTAAAAATAGTACAAACTATATCCTAAAATATGTACTACTCAATTATGTCTTAAAGCCTAACATTTGTTTAACAACCAAGTCATATTACATTTACAACTAGAAGCAGTGCTCTTCTGAGCACAGGCAGGTCTCCGCCAAGTCAGGTATGTTATTGTGGCCTCCTGTTATGTCTTCTTCAGCCTTTGGGAAAATCGTGCTCTTTCGAACGACCATCATTTCGACCAGAGGGTTAGCGACTCACTCCACGGAGGTTAGGGTTAGGGTGAGGGTTAGAGTCGGGTGTCGAAAAGATGACATACAACAGCGACACGCTCCCCTGCCTTTAACAGCAATGGGATGCTGCATTCATGATTTGAGGCATTTTGTTCCAAAAAATCGTTTTACATAAGTCGACCTGCTAGTGGCGCTAGCATAACAGGCCAATGTGAAAAGGGTGGCATTTGTTCCTCGACCTAGTTTCACAGATATTGCACACTGCGTTCATGATTTGAGGCATTTCGTTCAAAATGGACCAATCCTGCAAACTTTGGAAGCCAATGTTAGGCAATTAGGATGGAATATGAAATATGGGCCTGTCTTGATCACAGAGATAGAGACTATAGAGATACTGTGTAGCGATTTGCATGATTTCTGGATAAAATCAAGAAATTAGTTTTACATAAGTCGGCCTACTGGTGGCGCTATAAAAGGCAAATGTGAAAAATGCAGGGCAAAGGTTTTTCCTTGGCCACTAGAGAGTGCGCATACTGTACAAGGTTTTACACTGATCGGTGGAGTTATAGGTAAAAAATGTTTACCTATAACTCCACCTAAAAATCCATCCATCCATACATCTTCAACCGCTTATCCGGAATCGGGTCGCGGGGGTAACAGTCCAACTGAGACTTCCAGATTTCCTTATCCCGAGCAACTTCCTCCACTCCCTCAGGGATTATACCGAGGCGTTCCCAAGCCAGTTTGGAGATGTAATCCTTCCACCTTGTCTTTGGTCTGCCACGGGGGTCTCCTCCCAGCGCTCGGGGGGCATCCATACTAGATGCCCGAACCACCTAAGCTGACACCTTTCCAAGTGTAGGAGCAGCGGTTCTACTCCAAGTCTCTCTCGGGTGACTGAACTTCTCACCCAATCTCTAAGGGAGATACCAGCCACCCGTCTGAAGAAACCCATTTCGTCCGCTTGCACCCGCGACCTTATACTTTCGGTCATGACCCACACTTCATGACCATAGGTGAGAGTAGGAACAAAGATTCCTCGGTAGACAGAGAGCTTTGCCTTCCGGAGCATTTTCAGCGTTTTTGCAGCATTTTTGCAGCATTTTCTTCCAAACGGCCCAATCCTGCACACTTTAGAAGCCAATCTTTGCCATGATGTAATATTGAAAATTGGACAGATTCATGTCGATCACATGACTGTAGAGATACTATCTTTTTGCGTGAGTTTTGGAGAAAATCTGTAGGAGTACTGTCAAAAAATTTGTTTAGCAAAAATCCGCCTCATGGTGGCGCTAGAACAGGGCCATTTGAAAAATGCTGGGCAAAGGTTCTGAATTGGCATCCAGACTAGATGCCAACGGCGCCGGAGATTAGCTGGTAACAGATGGACGGATGTAACGCACACACGGACGGACACACGGATGGACAGACATGGTGCAAAACATAGTCTCTCCCCATGCCTACATTTTCCTGTGGGTTATGGGATCTCAAAGGCCATGGATATGTAAATAAGCAGAAGGAAGAGGTCTCCCCTCAAGGCTTTCTGCCAGAAAAGGCTACAGAGGTGCTAGGGTGGGGTCCACCATGGTGCATCTGCAGGTTTGTTGAGCGTCTATATGAAGATTACCCCCCCATACGCCCCATCCCCCGTGCGGAGGGAAGCCAGGCGGGGAGGGTGATATTTGTCATGTACTCAAACTGACCCCCATCTCAAAATATTTTGTTCCAGGGACCCCCCAGAAGCAAAATTTGAGTTACAAATGTTGCTTTAAAAATACATATATTCAAATTGTATTGTATATTTGCTATTTTTCAATAGCTAAAGTATAAAGCCCCCACCTTGTGAAAAGTATAAGCCCCCACTTTGTGACACCCCTGGCAGTGGGGCTCACTGGCAGGTGAGCCAGTAGGATACAATAGCAGTACAACACACAGTTGAGTGTGTGGGGAGGAATCAATGGCATAACAACTAAATTGGGTAGAAAAACGGCTAAAAGCCTCAGGTGAAATGCAATAACATGCACATTGGACCTTTAAAGGTAGGGTAAGTGATTTAATTTAATTTAAATAATACCAAAATGGGTCTGTGTTCTGATAGTACTAGTTACTAGAGTGTTTGATCCATATTAAGCCTTATCTCCTGTCAGGAGAAAAAGGCAGTTTCAAAAACTGTTGGGTGACAAGTTTTCCTCCAATCAGGATAGAGTGGGGCCTTCCTCCAATCATGGTCGAGTGGGGGCGGGCCTTACGAGCACCAAGGCCTGCCCCCACTTGATCATGGTTGGAGGAAGGCCCCCGCCTGTCACCTACATGAAAACTGAAACTGAAACTTAAAGATGGGGTGCCATGATTTTCCCCTCTATAAAACATGATTATCTACTATTATGATTATACTAGGAGGAAGAATTTTTCCAAAAAGAAGTGTACAGAAAGAGTTAAAATGATGTTTTTATGTGGCCACACCCACCAGTTCATTGGAATGTGTGGTTGTCATGGTGGGTGGTGACCCAGCTGAAGTTAGCCACACCCACATGTGTTGGGTGAATGGTAATAAGGGGAGGGGTTGATTCTATGATGTAATAAGTATGGGTGTTTTTGGAACGGCACGTCTGACCCAGCAGGTGGCATCCTCCAGCTAAAAACCCAAATAAAAAGAGAATGCATAATTGCTCATAACAACCTCACCAGGGGGTCTAATGAAGTACTGTCAACCTCCTAGACACATGAAAACCAGAAAAAGTACAAAACTATGCTGCCCTACAAAGGCAGAGTGCAGTAACGGTTTCGGACACACCGACTTATTTGTCGCCCAAAGGTCAAATTAGCCTTCATGATATTGGGGGGTGAACAATTAGCTCAAGAACAAATATACAATCAGTGTAATATCACTTGTATGTCTATATCTCATTTGGCTGATCAGCTGTAACACTTTTAAACCCATGTTTCAGTGAAATTCGTGAACGTAGTTACTGCACTCGGCCTTTGTAGGGCAGTATGGCACCACCTCTTTAAAGATGAGATGACACGCCCGAAAAATAACATTATGTTACAGGTCATGTGGTCTTTCTACAAACAGTCTGAAATGGGTATCACAGAGTCAGAGCCTCTTCACAGAGTGACTGTAGTAGTGAATGTATACTGTACTTCGTCCGTCGAATGGGGTAGCGCACACAGAAAACAGACAATTTACTAGCTAACAATGTGTCGCGTCTGTGACGCGTTGTGTGCTTGTAGTGCGGTTATTTTCTGTCACCACACACACACACACACACACACACACACACACACACACACACACACACACACACACACACACACACACACACACACACACGTTGTGTTGGGGTAGAAACCGTGCTGATTGCTGAACAGTCAACAGTACTTTCAGCGCTCCGCGCTCCGAGTGCTTCCAGTGGATTAGGCCGATTATACAGCAGGACTAAAAATATCAAGAGCACAGGAGGAGAAAGTGACACCATGCTAATCTTTGACGGCTTGTTTGTTGAAAACTTTTAGTGGTAAATATGCCATGAAGTTGCAGAATCTTTATAATCTGTACACCTGTAACTGCTAGTTTAAATTTTTGTTATCACAATTTGCATTCTCACTTCGGTCAGTTCTCTGTGGCTAGATTCAGAATAATGATGCAAGCTCAACTCCGCCCCTCCCCCATATTAGCCAATCAAATTAATTTTATTGCAGTTACTGTACTGAAAGGCAATAAATTAATTTGATTGGCTAATATGATTGATGATGTCAAGTTGGGAATATGCCCAACTGTACATCGTCAGTACCACTTTAAGGCCTATAGGCTATACAAATCTAGATATTTCTGTACCTTTCTTTGTGTGATTGGGGCTTGCAGCCACACAAAGCTGGAGATTTCGGCCGCTAAACTGGATCTTTTTGAAACCGGATAAACAAGTGAAGATGTATAAAAAATCACACCCGTGTGAACTGAGCGGTGGTTCCCCCCCCCTTCCCCCCTGTGTGTGTGTGTGTGTGTGCGTGCGTGTGTGTGTGTGTGCCTGGTCTGGCCTGGCCTGAACAACAGCGCCCCTCCCTTAGCATGTGTGGTCAGAAAAGGTTACTGCAGGCTACAGACAGACAGACAGACAGACACGCAGACAGACCCACACACACGGCCACGTATAGAAGCGTTGTGACCACCGCTCAAATATCCGATTCAGTGGATCCGTGTAGGCATGAAAACCGGAGTTGCTCTGAAAACGATGTGCGAGGGTGAGTGCATGTGAGAGACTCAGACTTAAAGACCTGCAAAAAATACTCTCCCCAAACCAAGCTTGCACGCATGCTTGTTCTTCTATGGTATTACAAATCACTTATCCGCCACGGAGCCACCTACTGGCCTGGCATGCTTGTTGGAGCTAATCATGGGAGCTAGATATTTTTGTCGTGTGGACCTGGATATTTTTCTATATGAATATGCGAAAATGTACGATCCAAAAAAGATCCATATTCGTATAGCCTAGGCCTAAGTGAATTCACTTACCCTACCTTTAAGATACTGCAAAATTGCCTACATTTTGGACACAAAGAACTGACTGAAGACATGCAATCAAGGAAAATGTAGATTAATGTGTGTGGACAGGTGGCCGAGCTTCACAGATATCCTACTAGAGTATAATAGAGTATTTTAGACACCAGGGGGCCAGATCCGCTTATGCTAATTTAAAACATAATCACAGTAATTATGTTTTACACATACACCATTCTCTTCCACAATGACTCATACATTATCAAAGCATACCGGTACATAGGATTTTACTGTGTCCCTCAACATATTTGTGTTTGGGCTTTGAAGACATGCTGTTAATTACAATACGTCTTAGACTGCTGCTGTGTTGTAGCAGCAGGTCTTTCTCTTGGGAATCCTTCATGCCTTACAGGAGAGACAAGTAGAAACAAAAACAAGCACACTCAGTCCATTCAAATACTGTTTGCCGGGTGCACGGCTCAAGAAGATAGTGCTAACCGCTCCTACGTCTGGCTTTGTGTGTCCCTATGTCCATAGTACAAGACCAATGTCACACAAGACTAACGTCATAGAAAGTATGCAGAGACTGTCATCACCACAGCTGACTAGTGCTAGTCGTCTGTGGCCAGGTTAAGGTTTTTTAACCAGTCATGTTGCTTATACAAGGTCACGTGAGGGGGTTGGCCTAAGCTTTCAAAGTTGCATGTTCCACTCCACCCATGGCGATTGTGATTGGACTACGATAAAGTAATCAAGGATTAGTGATAACGTCACCGTTATGTGACACCATACACTCGATGGCATACCATCTGCTTAAGATACCAAGAATGCGTCACTATGTCACAGTAGGGGTGGGCGATATGGAAAAATACAATATCACAATATTTTCCCAAGCTGTATCACGATACACGATTTTATCACGATTCTTTTTTCAAGTTGGTTTTTAATGGATATTTTTCAAGTTACTTGACAAAAACTAGACTCTCTGGGTTCATTTTGGGAGGTCTAAATTGAACTTTACAAGTATGTAACTCTGACAGTATACAAATGAAACCAAATGGACCCGTCGGTTTCATTTGTATACTGTCAGAGTTAAATTGAGTAAATTGAATTCTGCAATGAATCTCTGTATTAACGATTAAACATGATTTTTTACAAGGCTCCCTCAATTGTATCACGATATATACGATACCTCTAAAAAGGCATATCGTGGAGACATTGTATCATCTCAACGATAGTTATCACCATATCGCCCACCCCTATGTCACAGTCATGCGACAATAATTGTTGACGTGTTTCAAAGACCATAATTAAAAAGGAGTATAGCCACACACTCATAGCTGCAGATGCAAACTTATTTATTAATAGGACACAGAGAGTAGTGGACCAACATTTCGGACAGACAAGCTGCCTTCTTCAGGGTCTGTGTTTCAAAGACCAGCGTCTTTGGTTATGTATTGTTTCTCTGTTATCGCTCCACCACCACCAGAATTAGGGCCGACACCAATTGAGTTCAGGATCAGTGTTGTGGAAGGAGGTCTCACAGCACACCAGTGCTCCAGCTGAGTTCACACTTTGCACAAATATTGCTCAGTGCTCTGGCTATTGGGATAGCTGCTTGCCGCACTGTTATTGTACTTACACAATGGAAAATTTGTAACTCCATTATTGCACAACAATTTTGGCCATGCGGTCTTAGTGGTTTTATGCAATATGTGTCACTTTTGCAGTTACACAGCCCATGCGAGTGTGTATTAGTCTCACACAGAGACAGACACATTAAGTCAATAAAGGCCTTTTCAGAGAGATTGTATAGATCACAATAGTACAGTAAGTGCACATGCTATGAGTTGCAGTTCTATAGGCCTACCTCAATTTATACTGGAGTAGTACGGCGGTGTCAATCATCAAAAAGAGTAGATCTACAAGCTCTACAACACGTTGGGAGTCGACTCATTGTTTGCTTGAAGTTCTGTTATTTTTGCTCACGCATGCTTCCATTTTAGTAATCGCCTCTTTGTGGCGCAACGCAGAAGCAAGCACTCACTGGACACAGACACAGAGGAGTTGTTCCCTGAATAATTGTCTCCACCAGCCGAAGGCAGGGGGAGAGTATGTTTTCGCCTCTGTGCGTCCGTCCGTCCGTCCGTCCGTCCGTCCGTCCGTCCTCCGAGTTTGTTACCAGCTAATCTCCGGCGCCGTTGGCCCAGTCGCTGCCAAAATGAGCGCACACACTCCCTGGATGCCAATTCAGAACCTCTGCCCCACATTTATGTACACTACTCCTACATATTTTGTACAAAAATCACGCAAATCAGTAGACAGTATCTCTACAGTCATGTGATCGACACGGATCTGTCTGATTGTCCATATTCCGTCCTGATTGGCTGCGATATTGGCTATTTTGGCCGTTTTGGACAAAATGCCTCAAATCACAAACGCAGAGTGCAATTAACATGAAATCGCGCACACATGTTCCCACTAGGCCGAGGAAGAAATGCCACTTCAAATTTTTGAAATCAGCCTCATGGTGGCGCTAGAACAGGCCAATTTGTGGTTTTACCTATAACTCCACGGATCAGTTTCAAACTTTGTAAGCACACTCCCTATAGGCCAAGGAAAAACCCTTTCCTTGCATTTTTCACATCAGCCTTTATAGCGCCACCAGGAGGCCGACTTATGTAAGACATATTTTTGGATATTACTCCTTCGGATCTTACCCAAAATTAACACAAATCAGTAGTACACAGTATCTCTATAGTCATATGATCAAGACGGATCTGTCCCATATTAAATATTCCATCCTGATTGGCCTCCAAACTTTGCAGGATTGATCCGTTTAGAACAAAATGCCTCAAATCAAACACAGCATGCAATTGTAATGAAATTGTGCACGCACATTCGCAAAAGGCCAAGGAAGAAATTACACTACAAACTGTTCAAATCAGCCTCATGGTGGCGCCATGAAAGGTCTAAGATTGGTGAAGAACACATGCCACCCTTTTTACAATGGCCTATTATAGCACCACCAGGACGCGAGGCCTGGTGGAGACCTGTGCTCGGTAGAGCAGTTCTTCTAGTTCGACATCAGTCTATGGAACTGGTTTTCCAAACAACTGAATGTGATGCAAACTAAGCTTATTTACAAGGTTTGCAACAACAATGTTAGAACGTCACTCAACGTTACTGTTTACACGCAGCCTGCGGGTGAACAGGACCAACCAACCCCTTCCCCATCCCTGCATTATGGGGGCATTGGGATTACTAAAATGTTTGGGTTTCTTCCTTCAGGGACCATGATGTTTTGGCATAATGGTAGTGCTAGACAGAGTAAAGGCAATGGGGTCAACCAAATGAGTAGAGTTCAGCACATTACTCCCACGGTCCATTATTCCAATGTGGCATTCCGATGTTGGCACCCACAGAAAATCCTAGGCACCCTTGGAAAATATTACGTGCAGTAGAGTGTCGGACAAACCGACCCACCGACCAACAGCCGTCATTAGAAATGCGCCATTACTAGAATAAACCTAATGTTGCCAGAGACTGATCACCCAACCTGCTTGCTGCAGTGATTCATTACTTCAATGCTTGTGGCTGTACTGTACTGGAAGTACAAAAAAAAGGTCTGATATCACAGATGGGAACAAACTGTGCTAAATACCCACCCACGCAAGACCAGAGGTTACATCTTCAGCATATAGGCCAAACCACTGTTCTCTCTGTATCAACACAGAGCTGATAAATTGCAATGGACACTCCAGATCAAAGATACAGACAGAAGGAACTTGTTGCATCCACAAAGCAAAACTGAGCAGGGCCTCAGATGAGATGACACGCTGCTCCCTTTGCATACATCAGTGAGTGTTAAAGATAACCAGTAAGACTCCCTAATCGGGAGATAAGCGACCGTCAGGTCACAGCTTGATTTTAGGCCAAAATGTGTAGGAGCAGTGTCCAAAAACTGTGTTTGGAAAAATCGGCCTGATGGTGGCGCTATTTGGGACAGATCCATGTTGATGAGATGAGTGTGGACATACTGTGTACCAATTTGCGTGATTTTTGGGCAAAATCTGTAGGAGCAGTGTCCAAAAATGTGTTTGAAAAAATTGGCCTGATGGTGGCGCTATATGGGACAGATCCATGTTGATGACATGAGTGTAGACATACTGTGTAGCGATTTGCGTGATTTTAGTGCGAAATCTGTAGGAGTAGTGGCCAAAAAGGTGTTTTAAAAAATCTGCCTGAAGGTGGCGCTAAATGGGACAGATCCATGTTGATGACATGAGTGTAGAGCAAGTATGTACCGATTTGCGTGATTTTAGGGCAAAATTTGTAGGAGCAGTGTCCAAAAATGTGTTTGAAAAGATCGGCCTGATGGTGGCGCTATATGGGACAGATTCATGTTGATGACATGAGTGTAGACATACTGTGTAGCGATTTGCGTGATTTTAGGGGCAAATCTGTAGGAGTAGTGTCCAAAAATGTGTTTAAAAAAATCGGCCTGAAGGTGGCGCTAAATGGGACAGATCCATGTTGATGAGATGAGTGTAGACATACTGTGTACCGATTTGTGTGATTTTAGGGCAAACATTGTAGGAGCAGTGTCCAAAAATGTGTTTTGCAAGAATGGGCCTCATGGTGGCGCTAGAAGAGGGTTATGTGAGAATCGATGGGTGGAGGTTGTGGTTTGGCAGGCAAGGAGTGTGTGTGCAAAATTTGGCATGGATCGGGGCAACGGTTGCGGAGATATGAGCAGGGCAAAAGTGTGACGTGTGACTGACGGACGGACAGCCGGTGTGACGGACAGCCGGTGGAGGTTTTGATAGTAAATGCGACCTGATGGTCGCAACAAATCTCATACCCCTGACAGACAGTATTGCCAAATGGCATATACAGTACCTGTATGTCTTTGCCTGGCGTTGCCAGCCTCTATCACACACTTCGTTTTGGGAAGAGAGTCTGGGATTTCAGGAAGAGTTTTCATTTCTGGGGTTTGCCCCAAACCACATGCCCCAAGCCTACAGAAACCACGTGCCGCAAGCATACAACCCTGATTGGCCAACCCTTGAAGCTGGTTGAGGAAATAGAATCTCAATGGATCGGTGCCAGACCGTACTACAACACCACTACCGCCAGGGGGTGTTGTTGTGTTCGGTCTGGTTTAACCAGGCAATGTATGTCTCTCTCTATGTAATAAAAATCACAACCGTGTGAAGTGAGCAGTGCTGATGATGATGATGATGATGATAAATATAGACCCACATGATGTCTCATCCTTATATTGTCCAATCAGAAAAGGGACATACGGATATGCAATAAGTGTTTGATGGCCAGTCCATTTTGCATGGACATACAGTACACATACAGTCATACACACAAAGCCACATATCGGAGCGGCTAGCATGCACTGACAGAAACGTTTGCCTAACAATGCAGGCCATTGAGGCCCACTGTCAGACACAACAGAAACCTTTGCCTAACAACATCATTTTGCGCCTATGGCCCCTGGGCACCCCCTGATACTCCCATTACTCCCAAATTATGAAAGAAAGTGCTCAAGCATTAGAACGACAATATCAGTCACCAGAAGCAGCTATAGGGATATGTCTTCAACTCATCTAACATGGTTAAAAGGTTACAATGGGTCTATATAGGAAGGAGACGTGTCTAACATAACATGGACTGATTTCAGACACAACAGGGGTCTTAAACAGGGGGTCCGGGACCCCTAGGGGGTCCTCAGAGACAGAGTTACTACAGGGGGTCCTCCAAATCTTTGTGTGATAGAAACCTTTTTCCTCCTTTTTTATATTAACCACTTGAACCCTAGTTTCCATATATTCTGAGAACTTTAGCCAAAAATAGCAGATCTACAAGCTTGTATAACTGCTATTTTCTGCAAAATGGTTTGGTGTAGAGGGGGAAAAGTACAAAGTGAAAGGTCAAGTTTATTAAGTATTGACGGTTCAAGTGGTTAAATGTCTGAAAACACAAATTGACATGAATCCAAAATACACTGATGATCGTGCTGCCAAACATATATGGAATTTAAGAAGAGGTTGTGGGGGTCCCCGCTTCATCTCTCTCTCCACTAAGGGGTCCTTGGCCTGAAAACGTTGAAGACCCCTGACTTACACCATTGTGAACGTAGGTGTGAGGGCCGCATAGCCTCTAGTAGTACAATACACACTGTCACGTGAGAAAGAGGGTGACAGACTCATATGTTAGAGGGTAGATAAGATTGTGGCACATAGGGAGGCAATGCAGACCTTTGAGACATTGATTTATCCCTTGAGGAGGATAATTTAGAATCACATTCGTTGGATAGGCATGTGGTGAGTGTCATGAGATGGTATAGACACCCTGTAGTGTAAATCATACCAATGTAACAACATAGCCACATCTATCAATAATAAACCATGGGGTGCAACGAGTAATGCAATGAATGTATAAGGCCCCCTACTGCACCGGATACACGAACAGCGGGAATATCAACACTCACACTGCGTGCCATTATTCTGGTGAACTATTGTGAGTTAGTTGCACAATAACAATTGGCCCTATAAGGACCTGCTACAATGGCTTCCATCAAGAGAATGAATGTATACTTCTTTGGTGATACCCGTGGGGAAGCTATAAATAAATGATTACTGGCTTAATGTGAGCAGTGGCCATGAGAACATTTGTCAAATGACTAATTGCCCAACAGCCATGCCTTGGTATAACTTTGTATAGGCCTCTCTCCTTTCTCAATCCAAAAGCATGCCTGAAATGTATACATTTTATGGACTTTATTTTCTATGCATCCTGGTAAATAGCCAGCAAAATATTTATATCTTATTATATTTAATGTATAGAGGCACAGTCTGTATCTCTACGGGAATGTTTTAATGGGAGTTTTTCTGGTTGATCTATATTCAGAATACATAATACTGTAGCCTATGTTGTCCATTCTGATAGAGGGACAGAGTAGAGACTGAGAGAAGGAGAGAGGAAAATAAATTATCAATCCATCAGATATCCTGTTTGGCATTCCACCATCTCTATTATAGAGCAGTGGTTTTCAACCAGTGGTCAGGGGACCACCAGTTGTCCTTGAGGGGGTTCCAGGTGGTCCCCAGCTAAATGATGGAGAGTTGGCAACCAATTATGGACCCTCTTTAACTGAGAGTGTAAAATGAAACCAAATGGACCCATTAGTTAAATTATTGTTAACATCTGTCTGCATATAGCCAATACTTAATTTACAAATGACATTATAACATTTAGAATAATTGTTATTTTGATAAACGTTTGCAAAATTGTGGACAAAAATACCAACGACAACAAAAGGTCTGAGAGGCAAAATCTCATCAAATGGTCGTCTTTGGCTCATAAAATAATGGTCGTTGATATGAAACAGGTTGGAAAACACTACTATAATAGAGCTTACCTGTCAACAGCAATTGCTGTCATGGAATAGATACTCGCAAATACCGACGTCACGGGGAAGAAATTGTGGAATTTGCAGTAGGCTTCACCGAAGTACCACTCCCCGTGGGCAGCATAGATAAAGTTTATCAAAGTATTAAATGCGGCCATCGACGCGTCGGAGAAAGCCAAGTTCAAAAGTAAGTAGTTTGTCACAGTCCGCATGCGTTTGTGTGCAAGAATAATCCACATCACAATCAAGTTTCCAAAGACGGCCACTGCCAGGACCAAGCTGTAGGCAACAGACCACATAGCGATGCGCCAGGTCGGCTGAACAAACTGGTTGGTGTAATTCAATGCCGTCAAGTTCGATCCGTTTTGCGGGACAGCCATAATAATTAAGCTAGTGTTATCCATGATTGATTATTAATAACAATACAATGTTTGTATCGTTCTGAAGACAGGAGAACAGCTATATTGCAAATGTGGAAGAGTGGTTTCCAATATGAGGCACCATTGTGCGCAACAGCGGCAACACCAACATCAACTCTCCTATAATAGACTATTTTCTCCTGTAGGTCTAATAGCTATAATATTACGGCGGGAAAATAATAATTTCTCGTTCTCTGTGAAGCAAGTCGGATTCTTCAGTGCCTGTTGAATGTGGTTGAGCGCAGTTTCTCCTCCAGCATCAGCAACAAGCAGAGCTGAACGCGCACCCGCTATGACGCACGAGTCGTGGCACAAGTGGTGTGAGTGATTGATTCTTCCGACCGTTGCTTTGAACTCGGTGAAAAACAACTGTGCGGAATCGGTAGGCTAGGGGATATCCTATATCAATCATGCAGTAGCCTAGGCAATTTTCTCCCCTTTTTTTCTTTTAAGTTCACACACTGCATTGCACTAGGCCTACATTCCAATGCAATGCCTACACAGTGACACAGTAACATAATAACCCAAGACCAAGCGCAAGTGTGTGTGAATAACGCACCATATAGGCTATATAGCTGTCAAGTCGTGTGTCACTGAGTGTGTGCATTAACGCCAGGACTCAGGAGATCACGTTTTCGTGTGTGTGTGTGTGTGTGTGTGTGTGCGTGTGTGCGTGCGTGTCACGCACGCACGCACGCACGCACGCACGCACGCACGCACACACACACACACACACACACACACACACACACACACACTCCTTTTGGAGAGCCAACATTTTAAAAATCGCACCTGTGCGAAATGAGTGCAAACTAATTCCTGCAAGGGTGCCTGTGCAAATCAGTGTTGATAGTCAAGCATATGGCAATATTCTTTTTGTTGTGTGTGATGTCAGAATAGAGGCCTGGTTGGTTTCATATGTGCTTAAAAATGTATTTACATTTTTAGACGTGAGAAGCTTCTATTTGTTTTTGCTAACATGAAGTGTCCAGGATATGGGTTTGGTTAGACTTGGCCCTCGGACTTTGCCTGCATGGGTTTTGGGTCGGGGTCGGCTGGGTGCCGCCTGAAACATCGAGACAGTGACCACAATCTGTGCAAGTGTGGTTGCTGCCTCAGGTCGGCGCCGGTTTGAGCCAACATGGTGATGACCCCTGCACTTGAGGACCCCTAACCCGAGGACTCAAAATGACCCACTAACAATCTTCAGGGGAGCAGTGGTACCGCAATGATCTGGGAAAAGTAGGACGGTCATCTGGAACTGGCAACGTCTCCGCTTGGAGCAGGCGAGAGATTACACCTCCAACCTGCCACAGAGCTGGGTTGTCCCTGTACTTTGGGACGAATTTCGGATTCCTGCATGAGCAAGTGGGCTGGTGTCAGCTGGGCACCTGTGACAGCGACCAGAATATGTGCAAGTGTGGTTATATTGTCTGTACTGTCTTACTGTGGGTGGTGTTCCATGGGTGCCGGTTTGAGGTTCTGTTTTTGATTGGATCGTGCTAGTTTTGCGACTTTGTCTGGGTTTTGAGCTTCTGTCAGCTGAATTCCTTCTGAGACCTGTGACAGTGACCACAATCTGTGCAAGTGTGGTTGCTGTTTCGGATGCTTTGTGATATTCATCTGGCGTCGGTTTGAAGTTCAAACAAAAAACAGAATATGTGGTTTGAGGTTCAGTAACGTCATGGACAGAACAGCCTTTGATTGGTCCATGCTCTGTTGACATCATGGACAGAATGGCTTTTGAATGGCCCGTGCTATGTTGATCCGTGCAATTTTTTCTTGGTTAAACAGACAAAATCCAGAATGTGTGTTTTTTTAGGTTCAGTAACGTCATGGACAGAACTGCCTTTGATTGGCCCGTGTTATGTTGATCCGTGCTATTTTATGTATTTATTTTTGGTTAAACTCGTTCTGGAACTGTCAGACCAATCAAAAGCCACTGTGTCCAGGACGTTATGGACAAAACAGCGTTCTATTGGTCTGTTCTGTTTGGCTAACATTTGGCACCCAGGAGAGGGCCAGTATAAGGTGAATAGAGATTCCAGACTAATATCTACGCAGTGATATTAGTCTGGCCATGCCAGGCTATGACCATGCTGCAGTATTTCCACCTCATGATGAGGTTGTTCAAATAGAGAAGGCATGTGTCCGCGGAATGGGGTGTTCTGAAGCCAGATAGGAATTCGTATTTGTTTTTTTCTCATCAAGATACTTTGCAAACTGCTTACCACAATTCCACTAACCCTAAAGCTGTGTATCCAACATTGAAGTAAGCAATTTACCCCGAGTGAGAGGACATTATGCTCTGATAATGTCCTGTGTGAGGGGGTGATCGCCGAGTCCGATAACACCCTCACACAGGACATTATCAGAGCATAATGTCCGACCCCGAGTGGTAAATAGCTTTTCTACCACTTTTTCCCTTATACATGAAAGAAAACACATAGTTGTAACTTGCAAGGATCTTAAGTTACAATCATTATTGCCTATAAAACTTCCGCGAGACAGCAGATAGTTCCACCAACAACATCTTCTACTCACCAACAGATGGCGCCAACTCCATACTAATCCATGCGTCTAGCTTACAGCTAAGCTAACGTCAGTTAGAAGTACCGTTCCGGCCGTAAATAGAGGCTGTTCGCTTCCAGAAAGGCATAGGTTCAGAGAAAAGGGGCTTTAAAGTTGGCGGATTGCATTGGATCCAAATAAATCGGCGACTATAGCATGCACGTTAGTAAACATAGGACCGTTGCCACGGCCATTTGTTGGTTGGGGGAAAGGTGTTCCGACTACCTCCTGAAGTCCCCGGATGTACACTGAGGCGCATTGATCTCGGACAAGTCCTCACACAACTTTGCGGCAGTTGTTCTGTCATAACCTCCGGAATTTAGCCAATCAGAATCCAGTATTTGAACACGTGACTCGAAAAAGTGGTAGAAGGAAATACAATCACACCATGGAAAAAGTAATTCCATAGCTGAATACTCTATTCTAGTGGTTCTCAACCTTTTCAGGCCGTGACCCCCCAAAAGAATCACATTTGTACTGGGTGGGGACTCCCCACCCTGACAAGCACTTGGAAAAGTTGTTCATTACTTTTGACGCATTAATGGTCTCTTTACATTTATTAAAAATATCCTAAAATGATTTAAATTCTCACTAGTGCACTGTAGTGCAGATACCCTGTATACATACTTCTACTCATATGTTGGTTTGTTTACTGTTGAGTGTAAAAAACTATGTTGCACATTAACACCCAAGGAGCCAAACACGTTCAGTAACGAGTTAAGGCCACTAGGTGTCACCACGCCAAAAGGAGTTGTCTCGTCCCTGAACGAGACAACGAAGGGTTAACTGTACGTGCAGCTGCCTGCCCTCTGAATGACCCGAGTGCATACGTCACCCCGTAGCAGAGAGAGAGAGAGGGAGAGAGAGAAAATGGCGGAGGCTGGTTACATTGATTTCCATTCTACTCTGAAACATAAAAAGGGCTTAATGAGGTGAAAAGAACGCCAGGGAAGCAGAGATCTGATTGTTTTCACGGCGACACTATAACGCGATGGTCGGCTCCCGTTTGGATTTTAGTTTCGCGAGCGTTTGTAAACAAAGGGATTATCAATTGTCAGTGGACACCCACGTGCACACACACGAAGCTTCCGAGGCTCTTCAAAATAAAGCGTGAGTGAACGGCGGCAGCAGCAACAGCTAGAAATGTTATAAACCTGAGCAGCCCATGTGTTAAGCAAATCACCTGGGCACCCCTCAAAATAATTTGGGGACCCAACCGGGACTCCCGGCCCACAAGTTGAGAACCACTACTCTATACAAACAATAAATCCATTAATACACTATCTCCCTAAAGCAAAACATTGTCTTATATGCAGTCCAGTTTGACTATAATTAGTAAATCTTTCCATTTGCAGGCAAAGTGAAAAAGTATATTTTTCCATTATGTAAATTTCTGCCCAATTCTCTATTGTAAGAGGAAGGATCAGTGAGCATTCTGAGCAACCAATGCCTAAGGATGTTTTTTTTTATTTAAAAGAAAGTTATATTGATATACAAATCTATCAAACAGATATTTGTTGGAGTTGGAGTGCCCTGTATGAATGAGTCAGTTTTCCCCAGAAAGAAAATATCAAAGTAAAAAGTATTTTTTTTTTGGAATATAACTTCCAGTGTCTTATGTATCTCTGATCCGAAATGTCTAACGGCAGCCCCACAATATAATTATGTACTCTAAGTTGCGTGCAACATCAGTTCAGGAGTGTAGACCACCCTTTGCTCAACTTAGCCACTCACATCCCCTAGCTTATCACCCACACCTGTGCCCCTTATCTCTCAGCCAATCCACACGTAATCATCACAGTATAAATAACAACCCTACATGTCACCTGTTTGTTTCCGCTACGTGGATTCCAAAAACCCTCCCCCTCCCCAATCACATCCTTCCTCAATATTTTGCTCTACTAACTTGCAACCGAACGCTCTAGAGCTGAGCAAATTTTTGCACTTGTTGTTAAATAAAATTGTTGTATATGCGATGCATTTAGCCTATGTGACTTTATTATGGTCCAAAGGTATACAATATGACAGGAGATGCAGTCTGCCTTTGTTCACATGCAATCATATTTATGTTACGTTCACATTGGCAGCTACAGGCTATACCATTGATTTTCGATGGAAGCCAGCGACTACCATGTTGGCAGGTTGGCATCTGTTAAGGTTCAAGGTTTTTATTTTTTTCATGTACTCTAAATTAATTTGCTTTGTGAATGTGAATTTGTGCCCGTCCCAGGGTGAGGCAGGCAAGTTTTGTCATTTTCACTAACCATAACATCACAAATAATTTACATGAAAACTCGAAATAAATACACAGCATTTATCCTAAAGTGGGAGATTCCTGAGCTACAAAGGACTGATTTAGTTAAGTTATAGCCTACCTCCAAATAATGTCTTATAATTATATCAAATATACTATATCAAATGGAGGAGGATGATTTAATTGTGCCACCTCCGAATTTTGGCTCCAATCTAACCTATACCAACTAGCTAATTACAACGCTCTTGTCTCTGACTTAATATTGAATGTACTAGTACCAGACGAATGAGCCAATTACCAATCTCTCAAGACATGATTCAGCTCTCTGCAAAAAACAGCAGAGGGTGCTGTTTCTTTCCTCTTTTTTTACCAATGGATTCCCTGATTGACCAAATCGGCCAACACAAGTCGACCTTAGATTAACATCAATTTAATAATAATAATAACAATGATCTGTCTTAAGTCAATTAGCCCCTTTGACAGATAGTGCCAGCATTCACCAACACATGCACGCACACAGAACTGATGTTTCTTTCCTGAGACAATGCTGGAATGGTCTAGCTGCCACCATTCTGATATAGCTGAGCTGTATACATCTCATCCTACATGCCATTACTTGTCAGTTTTCAACTGACTGTCAACTTGTGTTATATAAATGACATTACAAAGCAGAGCTTGTAATTAACACTTCCAACATTCTAGCTGGTTGGGTCACGCACACACACACATTGCAATTATATTAAGCTACCAGTAAGACTCCCTAACCGCTCCAGCTATCACTGCTCCCCTCCCTGCGCGCCTTGTGCGAAGCACTGGGGGTCAGCTTGGTTAAGCTGAAAACTGAATTTCCCTTGTGGGAGGATGTAGGTACCGGTAAATTCTTTTTTTTTTTTTTCTTAATCGGGAGATAAGCGACCGCCAGGTCGCAGCGTGATTTTAGACCAAAATGTGTAGGAGCAGTGTCCAAAAATGTGTTTGAAAAAATCGGCCTGATGGTGGCGCTATATGGGACAGATCCATGTTGATGAGATGAGTGTAGACATACTGTGTATTGATTTGCGTGATTTTAGGGCAAAATCTGTTGGAGCAGTGTCCAAAACTGTGTTTGAAAAATCGGCCTGATGGTGGCGATATATGGGACAGATCCATGTTGATGACATGAGTGTAGAGCAAGTGTGTACCGATTTGTGCGATTTTAGGGCAAAATTTGTAGGAGCAGTGTCCAAAAATGTGTTTGAAAAAATCGGCCTGATGGTGGCGCTAGAAGAGGGCCATGTGAGTATTGATTGGCAGGCAAGGAGTGTGTGTGCAAAATGTGGCATGGATGGGGGCAACGGTTGCAGAGATATGAGCAGGGCAAAAGTGTGATGTGTGACGTGTGACAGACAGACTGACTGACTGACTGACAGACGGACAGACAGCTGGTCGAGGTTTTGCACCCGTTTCGAATGGTCGCAATAACACTGTGACATTACATTTGTCATCCCACACTACTTTTTGATGTGTTCACTGTCCAAGGATTCTCCATACACCCTGTCTACTCTGGTTGTACCGTAATGATGTGATGATGTGTTGATGCAATTATTATATCCATTCCCCCAAGATTATTTTCTGCATTTCTATTTTATTATTGATAGAGACAGAAAACAGGGAAAGGAAAGGTTTGACAGATGAGGGATGACATGCAATAAAGAGCATCAGGTCGGTTTTACCACATGAATAAGGATTCATGTAGTACACTCTTACCAAGTGAGCTGAAAGCCCCCCGAGACTTTTCATGCAACCCCAAAACATTGTCATACCATGCAACCGCCAGAGAGAAAGGTGGGAGGCATGCTATTAGTGCTCCTGAGTTCCCCTTTCAGGGGTTAATGGCATAACCTGGAGTAGAAGTAAAGTAGTGGGTTTTGAGTTTAACCACGTAACTCTATCATCCTTGTGTGAGAACACAACATCACCCGTTGTGACGCTAGATCGAATATTTTCATCAAAGAGAATATGTGTAGAGGCGAAAAAAGAGCGGACCAGATAGGGCTTCATAACCAAAGCTAATTCAGTTCAGCTCTGGCTCATCACATCCTCTATTGAACTAAGCCAGCTAGCCAATTGGCTACAGTAGGCTACATTTGGTTTAACCACATCTAACCCTTTATACTTTGTTGGCCAGGGCCCCCAAGCATATATCTTAGCCGAAAGGCTAATCTCTTTGCCGAAAGGCTCACAATGTGTGAACTTGCAGATAGTCTATTTTCTGTGAATGTAGATTATTTTCTCTGAATGCTTACCTATTATGACATGCTCAGAATGTCAGGGGTGATGAAATACCATGATTTCATGGAAATCGCATGCTGTCTTCATGATTTGGTGCAAAATCTGTAGGAGTAGTCAAAAAATGTGTTTTGCCAAGATCGGCTTCCTGGTAGATTTTGGGCAGAGGTTCAGCTCTGGCATCCAGGGTGTGTGTGTGTGTGTGTGTGTGTGTGTGTGTGTGTGTGTGTGTGTGTGTGTGTGTGTGTGTGTGTGTGTGTGTGTGTGTGTGTGTGTGTGTGTGTGTGTGTGTGTGTGTGTGTGTGTGTGTTTCACTGAGATCAAGCCAATGGTGCTTTGTTCCAAAGCCTAGGAGTGGCAGCAGCAAAGGCGCAGTCTCCCCTACTCTCCTCAGTCCGGTATTGGGAACCTCTAAGAGCAACTGGTTGGCTGACATAATTCGCTGCGTAGGGTGTAGGTCTCCAAAAGTACAGGTACTGTATGAGCGTATGCACGTGACATCACATCATCATCATACTCGGAAGTTATACGGGAACTGAGTGGCAAAAAAATACTTTCTGGCCTTGACAGCCCATACATCCAAACATTAATTAATCTGATTGCATTAAACAACCTTAAACAACATTAAACTCACTTGACTTGCCTTTCACTTTATGCATGCACATGCCCGCTATTGGGGGGCCGTATTGTTTGACTGTGTATCATATCGAATCGTTTTGCAATGCAAATAATTGATTGTATCGATACTAAGTAACTGTGCATTATATTTAAGCCAGAGTTTCCCGAGTTATTCCCGATGGTTTTGCGTGCCAGGCCCGAGTTTCCCGAGCTATTAATAAAATAAATCTGATTAAAGACAATCCAAAATCGGATCGCCGATCAGGAGTCACTACCTTTGGGACTGGAAGCGGAGCCGGATCTTCCTTTTTTGGAGGCGGGACAACACGTTTCTCTGTGACCACTTTCTGCTGCGTTTACTTCCTTGTTACACAACACTGCACATAGCTCAGCAACGCTAGCATGGATTAAGATGGCATCTTTTGTCATCGCGAACGGACCACGACATGCACCCGGATCGTGCATGATCCGTGCACCATCGTGCACGCGCCCACGTTAAAAGGTAAGACAATCGTGGCAGTTAACGTGAAAATCGCAGTTTTTTTCGTGGCAGTCAATATTTAGAAGAAAAAAGAGAAAGTGGGGTTAATAACTTTTCCATTCCATATTGTTACACTTGGTCAACAGATAAATGTGTGTATTTTCTGTTCATGGATGATGCGGGTTTGTTCATGTGTTCAAATACAATGTTCATGTATTTGCCTGAGAATGACTGTTTACTTATTTATATAAAAAATAATATGTTTTTTTCTGAACAAAACTGCACTATCCACACGTTTCACACAGATTTTATTTCTTTGCTAAATAGTTACTGTATAGATTTTTGGAGCGTGTGCTAGCACAAGCTCCCAGTACGTGGCTTTGTGTGTCCAATTGTGTTGGTCAGCACGGCGGGATCTGCGCATGTGCGACTTTTACCACGTGCACACACGCACGCACGCACGCACGCACGCACACACACACACACACACACACACACACACACACACACACACACACACACACACACACACACACACAGTCAAGAGATATACCCAGGCATGAGTCCCTTCTCTTGCATGTGACGTCGTCGTCAGCTGGCAGCGCTCAAAGTCAACACTGACTGCACCATGGACTGCACTCACTCAGTGCGCTGCGAGCCACAGTACAGACAGAGGAGAGTAGAGCGCTCAAAGCTCGCAAAGTTGCCGACTGTGGACTGTTGGCTGTTTGATTCGCTTGCATCGCGGTCGTGCGCTATTCTGCATCGATGCGTGATGTGATATTATCAGTTATTAGCCTTGTTGATTTTACGATGATTTGCTAGCTTAGCTACATGCTAACGCTAGAGTGCCGTGACATCTGCCTACAGAAGGAGGCTGGTCTCTCAACTTAAAGGTCCTACACCATGCATTTAAAAATAATTTATATAACACTGTTTGTGTCCCAAAAACGTTTTTGAAAAGGTTTGAGGCTAAATTACCACTCCTGAATACAGAGCCCCTGTCATTTCTGCCTGGCTTTCAGAGCATCTTCAGCTGCAGTACCACCTTGTCCTGAGTGGGAGGACTGCGCTATTGAGCCAGTTTTGGCCCCACACTCCTCCCCACCTCCTGCTCAGCAGGCCTGCCCACCCCTCCCCAACCCTCTCCCAGCTCCTCCTGCCTCCTTCTCAGGCCTGCCCACCCCTCCCCAACCCTCTCCCAGCTCCTCCTGCCTCCTTCTCAGGCCTTGTGACATCACAAATCTGACATTTCACAATCAGGACCGTTCTGAGACATGCTAACATAGATCTGCCCATAAACTGAGAAAGACAAAATGGTCAGAAATAGGACTTTGTGAGGATAGAAGTTGCTGGTGGGACACCAAGAAAATACATAAAAATTGGAAAAATGAAAATTCATGTTGTAGTCCCTTTAAGAACGGCCTAACTGAGCTCGACTCGAGTTACAAGTGAAAAGGATCGACCTTTTCCTTTGACGATGATGGCTAGCTAGATTGCAAAAAGTCAGCCAGGAGAATCCACTAAATGAATCGTCTGTGATTTACAACTGTTTCCCAAACACTGGGTCGGGACCCATGTGTGGGTCGTGGACACATTTTTATGGGTCCCTTCATTTTTAGTTTCCTACTTTTCGTTTTTAATTATTTCAAAACATTTTCAAAAAACATTCCCTCCCCAAAAAAGCTAAACATTTCATTATTAAAAAAATAAGTAAATTACTTTTCTAATTTCATGAATAAATAAAATACAAATGATCTAAGAAATGATCTTAGAAAACAAATAGGCCTATTTAAGAAGTAGTAAAAATAGCCGATCTACAAGCTCACAGTGCACATTGTGTCACTGTCTATGCCTGTCTATTAAAGACAAGTCCCTAAATATTAGGATATTCCTATAACTACCGGTATATCTGTAGGCTATATTATTGTAGATTTTTTTTTATTATTATATCTAGAACAATCGGTGGTAGGCAACAAGTCCTGCCCCCCCACACACACACATGGCTCGAATGACCGAACGAACACATCAACAGACAGAGAGGAGAACGTACAAAGTGTGTGATAGAGTCTGGTTTATTAACCAGGCAAATGTGGCCACACACACACACACACACACACACGCTCCAGTTCGAACCGAGGTTTGATTTTTAAATAATTGAATCGTAGTGTATCGTATCGCCATGAATTAACCAATATCGGCCATGTATCTTATTGTCAACCATGTATATCGTGATGCGTATTGTATCGCTGTTAAAATGTATTAACGATGGTTTTCCTACCGTAAAATCTGAGTGACTGTGGTCCAGACATTGAACTATTAACCATGAACAAAGCCTGTTATATTCCATAATAGTAGGACATGTGCCGCTAAGGGACAAGAGCAGATCTACAAGTGACACAGAGCGACACCATTGTACGAAGGAGTATGAAGCTTAAAGGCCTCTTTCAGCTACATGGCCCTGATTTCCTCACACTAAACCCTGTTAGCACACACATTTACATACCTTTTAAGTTCCATATTACATCATGACCTGCCAAATCCAATCAGAGCAAGACTTGATTTTCACACTGGCACTGGCAGGTGCCAGTGTCAAGACAAGAACATATTTCTCTTGGTAGGAGGAAGCTAATGCATTGGTTTGCTTTGTATTGGGTTATTTGCAAATTATTTTCTCTGTTAGTCTTTTCAACTATCAGACATTTCAAGGTAACTGAGTTGCAATATACCTTAAATGTATTTTTTTTTAGTGTAAAGTATTTGAAACGACTAGGACCTATGTTGCTATACCTGTCAAGGCCATAAATGAAGATTAGCTTTTCAACCGTGTGTGAATTCTGAGCACTGCAATTAAAATATTTTTCATTGACCCCAAACCACTGTAAAATAGTCATACCGGTATCTCTTTTCTCACCATTTTAATTGCATTTCCTTTGGCTTGTATTCATGTGTTTGACCTTTGCAGTATTAAAAGTGTGGGTGGTTAGCTCCGTTTGTCTTTAGCCTTGCACTCAGTATTGGAAGATTGGATGGATTGCCAACTGATGGGAATTACAGTATATAAGGAGAAGCTAATTTAACGATAACATTGTACAATTTCTATGTCTGATTTGATTCATATTTTGTGGTATATTGTACTTAACGTATAATGGGCTTAACCCACCATCGATTTAGTGATTTGTTAAAGGAATGTTGAAATGTCTCAAGTTTAAACACTGTGCATGAGATGATACATTTCAGATGTACAGTATAGGCATCTGGCCCTGTTTGAAACAAGGTCCCCATGAAGCTTGCTTCCATTGATTGAAATTCACAGCAGACATCCTCAGTGTTATAGTTGCTCCCTGGGGGATATTTAAACGATGTCAATTCTAGACAGTGAAAGTCTGTTTCATATTCATATACTGCATTTATGGAAATACTGTATACATAATTCATTCAAATTCAATTATGTTTTCTATAATGGTGCTTTAACTCAACTTCAGTTTTAATCTAGACTTTCTAAAAAATGAATATTTCATAAATGTGTATAACCTTGAAATAATGTTTTCTTCAGATGCCGTACCCCAATATATTTCAAAACAAAAATCTATATTTTCTACTCAAGAATTCAGATTGTTTAAAACCTCAATACATTTTCTTGACAATAGTTTTGTTTCAGTTTCCATCAAAATAGGAAAATTAATGTAGCTAATCACCTCTCCCATGAGACTTTTTCCTGAAACATCACATAACATTAATGCAAGCCACTCCTAACTGGTCGTATGTAATAAAAAGCAACGGGTTGTGCATACATTAAAGCTACAGAACTAGTGTGCTAGTGCTTAGATTTGTATTGTGCAATATTCTTTAAATTAAGTAGGCAGTATGCATATTACGCCATCTAGTGTCCCTTTGGGATACATTCTTATCTTAGTGCTACAAAGTAATGCAACACCTTAACAGATCTTTGTGTGGGCATATCTGACAATGTTATGCTACTGTCACACAAGCAGACTTTCTGCATCTGGCACTGGTAAATGCAAGAACAATTTGACCTCGCTTATGTGGAGGTTAATTTGGTGTGAGAGAGAGAGGGAGAGGGAGAGGGAGAGGGAGAGGGAGAGAGAGAGGGAGAGAGAGAGATAGAGAGGGGAGGGGAGGGAGGGCAATATGACAGGAATAATTATAATTTCCTGTGTAGACCCTGCCTTCTTCTGCCTTGGGTCATTACCATGATTTGGTCATTATGCATCTACTGTAGACGCCTACTCAACATGATTTTCTTGAGGATTTTATATATATTTTCATATGGTTATAGGGCTGTCACCATTACACATTTAAGATGACAATTAAGTGGCAGACTAATTGTGATTAACATCTAATTGTGTTTTTGGCATAGAAAAGAAGAAAGAAATCACTGACATCTTTATACATTTTTATATTTAAAAAATAAATAGGTAATATAACTGATCTACATGCTTTGCTGACGCGTTGTAAGCTTGTAGATTTGCTATTTTTGCTTTTTTATGTATGAACATTTCTTGAACATGGAAACTATTATGACGATTATGACAAAATAATTGCAATTTTCTAAAATAATTGCAATTAGATGATTATGTAATATAGGCCTACATATGGTTTCAGTACATGCACTGAATAGATGACGATAGGTCTACTGGTGGCTTGCTATGTTAAGTCTTTCCATGCAATATGACACTGACAGTATAGTTGACAGTAGGCTAATGCTGACCATTCCCCTTGTTTTTCAAGGAAGCAAATATGGATTGCATTCATTTTAGTACGGAAATGTACTTTGAGACTTCACACTTGAATCCAACATGAAATCTGTCGGTACATTGTTGTCTATAGCACTGCATTTTTATGCATTTGATTTGATTTATTTCTCAAGTATTTCAGAAAACAGGAAAGATTTATTTACAATAGAAATTCAACCCCTTAACTCAATGGAAATATAGCAGAGAAGCAAATCCTTTAAGGTGGCTTCATCACCTGAACATTATGCTGTCACACAACATATAACTGATGTGGGAAATCTATTATGGTTATGTCTGAGTCAGTAAACTCTATGTGTAACCGCAACAGAGATAGAACAGATCAGTAATTCAACTACACCATCCATGCCACCTTGGGAGTTCACCCAAGGAATCCATTAAAAGTGCTAAGGTAACCACTCTGAATGACAATACAGGTTTACAATAAAAAATAATACAAAATACACTTGTAAACCAGCAGAGGCTGGCGAGAGTAGCCACAGTCAGACTGTCTGGGGAGGAGAGAGAGAAGGGTTGGTTTTGATTGATTGATTGATTGATTGATTGATTGATTGATTGATTGATTGATTGATTGACGGATGGATGGACGGACGGATTGATTTATTGATTGATTGATTGATTGATTGATTGATTGATTGATTCATTCATTCATTCATTGAAAGTGACACAGAATTATAATGCTGAAGGGATAACCCAAATAAGCCCAGGGCTTGTTTCCATTAAGGTCCTGTGTATTAAATGTATTGTGACATAAAGAAAAAGAATAATAGGTTATACAGTAATATGCAAAAACATGATAATTGCGACCGTCAGGTCAAGTTATATGAAAAGCTCCACCGGCTGTCTGTCTGTCTGTCCGTCCGTACGTCAGTCTATCTGTCACGGCACACTTTTGCGCTACTCTTATCTCCGGCACCGTTGGCCCTATCCATGCCAAACTTTGCACACACACTCCTTGGATGGCAACTCAGTCACAACCTCCACCCCTCATTTCTCACATGGCCCTCTTGCCTCTTCTAGCGCCACCATCAGGCTGATTTTTGGACACTGCTCCTACAGATTTTGGCCTAAAATCACACAAAGCGGTACACAGTATCTCTAAAGTCATGTCATCAACATGGATCTTTCCCATTTCCCATATTCCCTCCCGATTGGCTACGATTGCCTTCTAAAGTTTGTGTATGCGACCTCACGGTCGCTTACCTCCCGAGTCTTACTGGTATATGCTAATTGTCTACTATAAACATACCCAATGGTTACACTGTAAATATCCTTGCACCTGAAAAAGACAGGATTTTTTTCCCAAGTGAAAATGTCAAAAACTCAGTAGCTATAAAACATTCCTGAAAATGATTTGACATTAACTTCCTCTTCCAGGGTTAATAGTTGAAGGTCTATTGTTTGTTCAGCAAACACACACGCACGCACGCACGCACGCACGCACGCACGCACACACACACACACACACACACACACACACACACACACTAGTCTTGTCCTGATGAATACATAGGCTACATACGTATGCATTCATTATAGTTATACGCACGCACACACGCATGCACGTACGCACGGCGCACACACTCACTCACTCACTCACTCACTCACTCACTGTAACTGCAAGTCGATTCCTCGTTGAGGGGAACACGTGATTTTTTTTAAACTTGGAAACTTAGACCGGGAATCAACGCATAATCCTTTAATCCCTAATGTATTCATGAAGTAGTCTGGACTTTAACAATTGGCTTAAAGTGGATGTTAAAATTCAGGTCTGAGTCGATGACTAAATCAGATGTCTGGCTGGGTTTATTTTAAAGCTATACTGTGTAAGATTCTCAACTAGTGGTCAGTAGCCATATAGCAAACCGCGGTCGCGTTCGCGTCTTTCGCCCATTTTTCGTACCTTCACACCCCCGCGTCTGCCTCCACAACGCCGAGAGCTATCTTTGGAGGGGTCCCTGGTTCCTGTGCGTTCAGGCATTCCGGAGAAACGGACTACTTCACCCTGCCTGGTAGGCGAGATTACCTTTTGAGTAAAGAGACACACGGGCGACTACAAATATGGCGACCCCACTTCAAGATGCGCTGTGATTGGCCGGTAGTGTACCATGTGTGCATGATCGGCGATGTGATTGGGCAACGTATACACAACGTATACAGATGATGCAGATTACGTCAATTTTGCGCGAAATCCGGTCCACGGCCAGGATCATAGAAAACATATAAAGAGAAGGCTTCAGAAGCTGAAAATAACGGAGTGGGTGTTCTAAAACTTTAGCGATTTAACAGTTAGGACAATTTTAAGATTTGTTTTATAAAAAAAGTTACATGGTACAACTTTAACTTTACTGATGCTGAGTAGTGACCTTTAATCTCCTTTGTTCCCCCCAAAAGAATTTTACTTCTGTTGTTTAATTTAAGGAAGAAAACTCAAAATACTTCAGTTGTCTTTGTTTAATTTATATTCATTCATAAGCGAGGTCAAATTGTTCTTGCATTTACCAGTATAATAATAATAATAATAAAGATAATACTTCACTTATATAGACTTATATAGCACTTCCTACTCAAAGACACTCAACAAAAACATTATTAAAGAGGTAATCATATCATCAAATAGCACCACTCACTTCACAATGTAATTGTTTATCTATGTCTCATATTATCAAGTAATGACACGCTGTGCTCCTAGAGTTGTAGGGGGCACTGGGAGAACCCAAACATGTGTCAAGCTATGAGGATCAGTTTGATCCCTGAACAACTAATTGCTCCCGATGAGCAGGTCGGTTCCTTGCATGGTATCCTCCGCCATCGTTCTGTGAATGTGTGCAGAATGTAATGTACATTATGAATGGCCTTGGATAAAAGGCACTATAAAAATGCCCATTTACCATTCATTTATTTACATTTATATTGAGAAATCCTAGTGGTCAATTCCACAGTGACACAGTGGTGAATTCTCCCATGGGAAATCTCTTCTATAGGTTGCAATTTCCACAGTCGATAATATTATATTTTGCAGTCAAAGCTTCCAAGGCACTTATCGTCACAGTGCAGCCATGCCCTATAAGGTTTGCTTCCAATTTCAAGTCACAAGGTGTGAAACACACACATTAAAAATAAGAGATTTAAGGCACCCACTCTTGTGTTTTTGTCGAGTTCAATGATAAATTTGATGACTAATGATTTGCATTACATATATATCCTATTCCTCTGCACTTCTCTTTTAGAAACGTAATGTTCAAAGCGTGTCTTCACCATAACATTAACCACATTAACCCTGGCATCCATATCATCATTAACATCAACTGTATTTATTTATTTAAATGTAACCAATATAAAACTGTGTACTGTAGATCTGCTATTTTAGCCATATGTAAGTGGTTAATGGAGTTGAGCAGTACAGTATCACACAAATCAAGCCATTAAATGCAATACTCCAGGTCCACGACATAGGATCTCAAATCCACTCGATCCAAAGTACCTCGCCAATGACAAATCAATACAGCTCTGCCTCAACCTTGAAACCATCTCATCTCTCAACCAGCTGTTTCAAACTGTTTGCTTTGCACAATCTATTATAGCACTATCAGCAGCTTGATTTAGGCATAAACACTGAGATACACCTGTGTTGAGGGACAAACACAGGGGGAGGATTGAATTGGTATCACATGCTCCTCTGCTCTCAAGCCCATAACTAGAACTGAGGGATTTCCATCCATTTTATTCCCTCTGAAGTCTGACTGCACATACAAAGGCTGTTAGCATCACATGTGATGTGATAGGCCTAGCAAAGTTATTTTGGAACCCTAATGGACGTGGTCTGCAACTCTGTAAAAGAGGTAAGGGCATCCGTGGCCTCATGAATACTAAACGGGGTCCTTGAAATAAAAACAAATTGACACACACACACACATGCGCGGGCACACACGCATGCACGCACGCACGCGCACACACACGCACGCACGCAAACACACACACACACACACACACACACACACACACACACACAGGGACGTGCTGGCCATTGGGAAAAGCGGGACAACTCCCGAACGGCCGGTTCATTCCCGGCCGGTCCAGGCCGGCCATTAGGAAAAAAAATTAAAATACATTTTCAGCCTTCGTTCCATTTTGGGGGCTGGGCGGCCAACAAAGTAAATCGTCACTGTCGGGCAGAAACCTTTTTTCGCAAAGCAAAGCCCTGCTTCACCATACAAGGCCGTCGCACAAAAGTAGTGAAAACAGCAGATCTACAAGCACACAACGCCTCGCACCGCGAGGCGTTGTGTGCTTGTAGATCGGCTGTTTTCACTAGTTTAAATCATTTTTAAAATGATACATACAAAACAAACGGTTTTGGACATACAAGGTTTCCACCCGACAACGACAAAATTTGACTTGTGTAATTGGCCCACTGACTTGTCACTTGTTATGGCAAAAAGGCAAATCTTTGAGTAGCAGCAGCGCCATAGAGAGATCTCTCTCCATAGCGCGCAGTGAGGGCCTCTACAACTCTTTTTCCCGGGCTGAATCAGGTGCCCAGCACGTCCCTGCACACACACACACACACACACACACACACACACACACACACACACACACACACACACACACACACACACACACACACACACACACACACACACTACCACACAAAGACCAAAGACCTTTTATTCATATTATATAGCCAACATTGGAAACCTAGAAACCAGACAGTCAAGATGCAAATCTGTATGTTTCAAGTGTCCATAATCAAAGAACATACAATTTAATCAGAGATGGAAATCACTAATGGAAAATGAGTATGACATTCCTGCAAAGAATGATTATATTTCAGGACTCGTGATAACACACCATGTGGCACAATAGTATACAGACAGACAGGGGCGTCACACCAAATTCTGGGCCCTGGGTACAAGGATTCACTGCGGGCCCCCCATGAATGTTAACTATTGAAAAATAGCAGATATACAAGCTCACAGGGCGGCACCGAGTGCCGCGCTGCAAGCTTGTAGATCTGCTATTTTTGAAAAATCGTGAAAATGTGTGCCAAGAAACCTGTTTCCATGTCAGTGATGCTCAAACTTTTTCATGTGAAGGACCCCCCCCCCCCATCTCAAAATATTTAGTTCCAGGGACCCCCCAGAAGCATTACAAATGTTCACTTAAAAAATACATATTCAAAGATTTGCGCACATTTTCACGACTTTTAAAAAATAGCAGATCTACAAGCTCGCAGCGCGGCACTCGGTGCCGCGCTGTGAGCTTGTATATCTGCTATTTTTCAATAGCTAAAGTTACTAGGGCCCCTCCACCTTGGGCCCTGGTAACTCAGTCCCACTTTCCTACCCCTTGTGACGCCCCTGCAGACAGACAGACAGACATATCACATTGTTGGCTGGACCTGAAATAAGACTGGTGATTAAAAAAAAGGTGTCAGGTATTATCCATGACAATACTTCTTTAATGTTACCATCTATAGCAGGGGTCTTCAACAGGGGGTCCGGGACCCCTAGGGGGTCCTCAGAGTTACTGCAGAGTTACTGCACAACGCCTCGCGCTGCAAGGCGTTGTGAGCTTGTAGATTGGCTATTTTAGGCAAAGGGGTTGGGTGTAGAGGGGAAAAAGGGCAGACTAAGTACAGAGTGAAAGGTCAGGTTTATTAAGTATTGACGGTTCAAGTGGTTAAATATCTTTAAACACAAATTGACATGAATCCAAAATACACTGACGATTGTGCTGCCAAACAATGAAACTATATGGAATCTATGAACAGGTTGTGGAGGTCTCTGCTCTCTCTCAGCTAAGGGGTCCTTTCCCTGAAAACGTTGAAGACCCCTGGTCTATAGTTTCGTTCACGTTCGTCCATGTTCTATTGATCAAAGGGATTAGTCCCATGCAGTGATTTTTCACTTACATGACATGCTGTACATTTATGGGTCAACACCTTCATGTTTTGCAATGTTGAAATGAATGTATGCTGCAAACATAAAAAGGAGAAGATCATGGTGTAGGTGATCACTGATTATAATAGATAATATATAAAGGATTATATAAGAAGATGTCAGTTCCAATGAATGAAACCAGGGATGTATATAGCCAAATTACACCATAGATCAAATGTTGAAATTCACAATCACTTTGCAGCACAACTAATATAAATGTTGTAGCCTATGTCAAACGTTCATATGAATACAGACATTATATTGAAATTCCATTCTTGAAAATGTGCAGTTATACAAGAAATATTTAATGGGAGGACTTAAAGGACAACTCCACCCTAAAACACTTCTAGGCTCATTTTCCTACTTATATTGACCCAAAAGTACTGTCCATGGGGTCTATTAGGCATGCAGAAATGCCCCTGTTGTCAGTTTCCCCAGCAGAACCCAGCAGCTCTCATAGCACAGAGTAGAGCCTATAAGCCTATCACTTTTTACACTATTTGTTGTGGTCAAAGGTGTTTTTATTTTTCATGAATGTGTTAATAGTTGTCATTACAAACACATCCATGCCATCGTTGTCCCACAAAAGCCATCACACTCTGCTAAACAGATGTTATGCTTTTATGTGTTTTACCAAGTCCCGGAAAAGATGCCCTGTGATTGGCTAGTACAGTCACTTTGATTGGCAGTTGTGCCGAATGCTCACCCCAAAACATGATTTATGAGATTGTGGTGGCTTGTGTTGGACAACCAAGGCAAGGATGTGTTTGTAATGACAAACAAAAAAAATAGTGTAAAAGCGATAGGCTTATAGGCTCCACTCTACGCTACGAGAGCTGCTGTGTTCTGCTGGGGAAACTGGACAACAGGAGCATTTCTGCCTAATAGACTCCATGGACAGTCATTTTGGATCAACATAAGTAGGAAAATGAGCCTAGAAGTGATTTAGGGCGGAGTTGTCCTTTAATAGTTCAGCAAGTGTCTTTTGCTCTTGTCATTCATGTATTTCAACTAGCAAGTCCAAGCTAGATAGTAAAGAAGCTGGATAGAAAATCTATTTTTGTCTGCGTCTTTCACTTATGTGTCTTTTTTCTCCTCCTTTTCCTCTTTATCTTCTTTCTCCCCCTCCTTAATTATTTCCACGTCTTTCACCTCTTCCTTCTTTGCCTCTTCCTCTTTTTTCTCTTCCTTTTTCTCCTCTGCGACTACCTGCGCTGCCCTTTTCTCTTCTTCATCCTCCTCATCATCTTCCACCTCCTCTCCTGTGAGCCGCTCTAGCTCAGCAATACGCCCTTTGATGGCCCGCCGCGCGTTCTTGTTCTTTCCCAGGATCCTCTTTAACTTGCTCTGCATCAATTCCATGTTGCCGTACAAGCCGTTCACTTTCCCCATCAATTCCATGGTCTCGGGTATGATTTTAGAAGGGTCCAGTTCTATGAGATTATCCTTCATCAGGATATCCCGGCCCTTCTCCTCCAACATAGCCTTGGCATCGGGGTATTCCGTGAGGGATTCCATCAGGTCATCCTTGGACAGACAGAAGAGGTCAGAGTACCCAACGCTACGGATATTGGCTGACCTCCGGTTGCCCACTTTGCTGCCTTTGATGCCGAGGATGCTAAGATCACCGAAGTAGCTGCCGCTGCCCAGGACAACAAACTGGGTCACGCCATCATCAGCAACAACTGCTAGTTTGCCATCTTTGATGATGTACATCTCACGGCCAATGTCGCCCTTTTTACAGATGTAGTCGCCGGGGCTGAAAACCTGTGGTCGAAGCTTTAGCACCAGCACAATCAGCAGGCCTTCTTCACACTCTGCAAAAATACGGACCTTCTTCAGAGTGTCCATGTGCACTTGGATAGCAATTTCAGACCGTAGCTTGTCTGGCAGATACCTCAGCACCTCCCTCTCATCCTGGGCTTTTCCGGTATTCCATAGATAGTCAAAGTACTTGATAGTACGTTCTTCAAGCTCCGCACTGACATGCCTCACCTACAATGGAAAGGAAATGTAACTTTCAGAATATAATAAAAAAGATGAAGATGATTATGTTGTTTGGTAATTGTATTACATGTTTTTTCACTTGATGCACCCTGTACAGCACTTTGGGCAATTTTTTTTTGTTGTAAATGTGCTATATAAATAAAGGTTGATTTGATTTGATTTGATTTGATTTGATTTGATTTGATTTGATTTGATTTTGACCCCCCCAACCCCAACCCCAACCCCACAATTGTAGTGGAGAAAAGATACTCACATGCATGTATTGCTTGATGTTGTCAATGCGAGACTGAAACTGTGCCTGGGCAGCGTTCATGTTAGAGATCATTGTGGCAATGTTTCCCACAATGGTGGCAAAGACCAAAACCCCAATCAGGAAATCCGACGCATGATAGAGGAACTCAATGTCCTTTTTTGGACCTGGCATCTCTCCGACAGTTGTTAGGGTCATTGTGGACCAGTAAAGGCAGAAAGAATACTTCCTCATTAGAGTTCCAAACGCGGGCTCTTCAGGGTCATCCAGTGCAGGGTATACCCAGTCATCGTCACCGAAACCGATCCACTTGGAGAAAGAATAATACATACAGGCATTCCAATGGATGATGATGATGATATACAGGATCAAGTTGCCAATGCGGAAGATATTTGGGTAGTTTGTTTTAGTCTCTGTCTTTTTGAAGAACTCAAACATGCGGCCAACCCTCAATAGCTTGTTCATGCGTATCTCAGGGTAGTCAAGGCCAAAGTAAAGATAGAAGATGTCAGTAGGCAGCATAGACACAGCGTCCAAAATGAACTGGACGCTATTTGTGTAGCGGTCCTGTAACCTCTTCTTATCTTTTACTATTAGACCTTGCTCCAGGAAGCCTGTGTGGAGAGATTTACAGTATGAAATTGATAGATATGCTGTGTTAGATTGAAATGAAAAGGCTGTTATTCTATTATTTACAGAGATTATTATTTGTGCGGCCCACAGTAAATTGAAATGAACAAAATGCATTTCACCTGTTCTGGTCCTGAACACCATGTCAGCTATGTACATGAGGTCTGAACTGTAGTCCAAAAGCACCCAGTAAATAATGTAGTCATGCTGAAGCTCCTCAAACGTGGCCCTGCATGTCAGCATTTAAAACAGAAGACACATGAGCAAGACATTTCTGCATTTTCAAATTTTATATTTAACATTTTCTACGGTGGGCCTAATGCCCATCATACAGCATACATTATTCGTAGGAAAGTTTTCCTTGACTTGAATGATTGTTGAATGATCTGGATCATGTTCCATTTTTCCCTTTTAGTTTCTAATGGCATGTATGTACTGTATGTAGGAGCCAGGTGTGTATTTGGACTACCTGTGCTTTGCTACTCCTTACACCCAACAGGACATTTTGGCCAGTGAGAGGCACTACATGAAAAGCCATGGGGTTACCAAAATAAGAACGTTTCATCCTTCAGTCTGCCAAATTAGACTATCATACAGTTGGTAATGTGGACTGTGGTGTCACTACAAATGGCCATGGGTTCACTAAATGTTTAAAGTTATTTACTGTATCTGGGAGTATGAATGTGCTCAGCAATTTTCTGCCCATTACATTCTGGCATATAGGGGTGGCACAAGCACTTATCCTCTGTAGGGAGCGTGAAGGTGCTGGTGCACAGCGAATTCCATTCCAAGACATGTTATTATTTTGGAACAAAGTGCTGGACCAATGAACAAACAGACAGACTGTCCAATATTGCCATTTATGGAGCCCTATAGGCTAAAAAGGATGAGAGGATGACTGTCAACAGGGTTTTCTTTTAAAGGGGCCCCACCATGCTTTTCAAAATATATATTTTATATAAATATCGGTCCATAATACGATGTTATACAGGTTTTAGCCTAAACAACCACTCGGATATTTAAATTTCATGTTTTGTCTGTCTCTAATTCCAAGCTATTTCAGATGCAATACCAAAATGCCCTTTGTTGGCAACGGGGTGCTGTCTTTGGGCTAAAATTGGAATGATACAGAGAAGATTAGCATGGTACCACGATGAGAACCATGTAAAGTCAATCCAATTCAAGACAATTTTAGTACCACTTTACTTCATGGTTCCACCTCATATATATTGTCTCAGTAGAATATTAGCCTCACATAGCCAGGCTTACTCATCTGCAAAGAGAAAAGCCTGGTCAAGATATGAAGCAGAGAGAGTTCTAGGAGGTGGGGCTGAATTTTCACGGAAGTTGTCTTTTTTTCACAGTGCGGTGTCCCTGCAAACGTGTTCCCTGCTGAAAAAAAATCTGTTCTACTTCTCCCACTCCATTGGTTGCGCTCGCAATAACAATATACAAACAAAAACTTTGATTCGGACAACGTTACACCTATTAAGAGCGAGTTAAGAGCTACAATCTTTGTGTTTGTTTTGCTGGGGAATGTAAATAGACCCGCAACACATGACGTAGCTTCCGTTAAACGCAGCACTTCCGCCACTTCAGCTAGAACCAACCAGAAGTCATATCTTGCCCAGGGTGGTAGTATATAGCCTCCCAAAAAGTACCGCCCTCAATAGGAAATGAGCCCCTTTGTGACATAAGCAAGGCCCCGATTTCAAAAGAGTACCATTCAGACACTCCCATTCAGAAAATCACTGAAATGAAAGGCAAGGCTTAGAGTTAATGAATGGTTTTTTGGGGGGCTGGAAGAGACCAAAAAAACAAGGAAAAAACTTAAGATTTGAAATTCATGGTGGGGCCCCTTTAAGGAGATTAGTAGTGTACTGACCAAAATATTACTGTGGTTGTATGTAAAGAGAGGGCAACAAAGAGAGAAAGAAGACTCAGAGTAATCATATTCACTTTACGCTATGACCATAATTATTACCTGGCAACAATCATGATCCAGTTGTACATGACTGGACATGTGATGATGAACAGCCATTGGTAGTACAAACCCCCATCTGGGTTTATGACAAACATTTCTTTTGGCCTGTAGGAAGAGACAGACGTTTATATCGTCACTGTCGGGCAGAAACCTCGTATCTCCAAGTTTAAAATGTGTACGTTTTTTCGTAAAGTAAAGCCCTAGCTGCTTCATCATACAAGACTATCGCACAAAACTGGTGAAAATAGCAGATCTTCAAGCACACAACGCCTCGCAGTGCAAGGTGTTGTGTGCTTGTAGATCGGCTATTTTCACAATTTTAAATCATTTTTAAAATGATAAATACATAACGAATGGTTTTCGACATACGGTTTCCACCCAACAATGATGATATGGATGCATTCAGCACTGAAAATGTCTGCATCAAAAATTAATCTTATAGTGGAAACAATGAAATATCAAATGAAAAGTTCAACGTAGAACTTACTTGTTCTTCTCTTTTTCCGCCTTTTCTTTTTTCTCTTTCTCCTCCTTTTCCTTTTGTTCTTTCTCTTCCCTTTCCTTTTGTTCCCTCTCTTTCTCCTCCTTTTCCTTTTCATCTTCCTCCTTTGCTTCTTTGTCATCTTCTTCCTTTACTTCTCCTTCCTCCTCCTTTTCCTTTTCCTCTTTATCCTTGTTCTCCCTGAAACACATGTATCAATAAATTAAAAGTATCAATACTGCAATGAGTGAAAGTCTGGCATTCAAAATGTACTTGAATAAAAGTATGAATATCAAAAAGTAACGCAATGCAACGCGTTGTGAGCTCGTAGATCGGCTATTTCAAATAGCCTAGGTATAAAATAGGGCCAAAGTATAATTTATACCTGCAAAGTAACTAGTAACTAAAGTTTTCAAATAATTGTAGTGGAGTAAAAGTAAAATATTAGTGGATTAGAAGCAAAAGTAGTGAAAACTGGGAATACTCCAGAAAGTAAAAAATACCTCAGAATTGTACTTGAGTAAATGTACTAGTTACTTTACACCACTGAAAATGGAGAAGCCTTAAAGCATAGCATTTGTTTAATGATCTGTGACATAAAAATGAATTACTCTTTTTTTATTTCTTCTTCCTTTTTATCACTGGAAAGAGAAGAGATGTCAGGTTCATATAATATGTAGTGTAATGGTTGTTCATATCTGAGGGGGAATGTAATATATTTCATAAATGTAAATGTATTTGTTTATAGTAAAGTTTGCACTTACTCTTCATTATTATTACTGTTGTTCACATTGAAACATCGGATAGGAAGAAGGACCGGTTGATTTCTGAAACATACAAACAAAGCATTTTTACACTTTATCATTATTTGGCACATAATGTTCCTTGTATTGTATTAGAATCTAGCAGGTCTAGCTAGATCAGTGGTTTTCAAACTGTGACCAAGGCACACAAATGGACATAGACATTTCTAAATCTCAAGGCACAGCTGTATTTATATGGGAATAGCCATTCTAAAAGCTCGCGATCGACAAGCAAGTGAGCTTGTAGTTTTAATGTGTGAACTGAAAACTATTTAAAAATAAATTACTAATAAAATGAATATATTTTCTGACATGCCCAAATCCAGGCATGACGAAAGGCTGAAAGTGTTTGAAATTATGTTGGTGGTATAGAATATTTGTCTGTTTTGGGAAGTAAGTGGATCACAAAATACTGATTAATAAAAATAAATATGGATAATTGTATACGTATGCATTGCAATAATGTGTGATTGTCACAAAATCACCAGGCACACTAATATGCCTCGACACAACATTTGGGAACCACTGCCTAGGTCAATGAATCATTGCTCACATGTTTTCAGTGTCTGGGGCCGATTGTGGTGCAATTCGAGGTGGAACAGTAAGGCGAGGACGGCGCCTCGAAGACGCCATGGCAGCAGAACAGCAGAATAGCCTATCAAACAATATAGTAAACATAAGTACAGTACAAAATGTACCTCAGAGAGCATGAAATGTATTATACAATATGTGTATATTTTATATTAATACAATCAATAAGCATAAACATTTCTCTCACATCAGAAGCATTCCTACTAATTACTGTTTGTGTCACGTTCAAACAGATAATAAATATCTTTAATGCCACTATGCTCTCTAGTAGTGAGCCAGTGGAGTAGAATGCATTCAGGCTTATCTAATCAAACTTACCGTCACCCCAGGTTAATTTAACGCACAGTCCATATTCCTTATTCATGAAGCCTTTGGAAGCCTGGATATTTGGCTACGACTACATGTGTCTATTTTCCATGTTCAAATGTCTTATTCTAATCCTAAAATTATATTAAAATGCCGCTACATGAAGTAAAATGGACGCATGGAGGCTATTGTTGGTAGCAGAGCCTTGGTGACCCTGAGAAGGATTTGTGGATTAGAGAACAATGAAAGAGGGAGAGAGTGTCACTCATCCTCCTTATACAGTCACTCACTCACTCACTCACAGGCAACAGGCAACTACAGTACATACAGGACATTAGGTGCACGAAGGTTTCACTGTTTTATCATTCAGTAGAGGTTTAATGTCTTGTCTAAATGACTGCAGACCTAGTTATGCGTAAATACGAATGAATTTGTATTTAATTGGTATAATGAGCTATCTCAAAATGCCACCACAAATTAATTAACTTATGGTTGACCTGTTCTTGTGAATAGTTACAGTATTTTCCGGACTATAAGGCGCACTTAAAAGCCTTTAATTTTCTCAAAAAACTACAGTGCGCCTTATAGTCCAGTGCGCCTTATATATGGATCATTCATTGACATTGACATTCCCTTTAGCACAGCTCCATCTGTTGGATGCATAACTTCTATTATGTGCGCCTTATAGTCAGGTGCGCCTTATATATGAAAACAGTTTGAAAATAGACCATTCATTGACAGTGCGCCTTATAGTCAGGTGCGCCTTATAGTCCAGAAAATACTGTATTTATTTATTTTTCTTCACTGGTAATGTTTTAGCATAAGCATCAATAGGATATACCTTCTATGCATTTGTAGGACAGTAAAAGATTTAGTGGACTTGCAGCCCAGCTGTAATGCTACCCCCGCTGCCATCCTGCTCACTCAGCACTCCACTTCTGATCCTATTAGAGATAGCAGCTGAGCGATGCCGCTTTCACTACTGATCTGAGGTCGAGTGGACAGGTTTCCTATAATAGCTAATCATCCAGAGAATGAAACGAAATCTGAACCTGTGTCAGTCTTTAGTGGTGATGAGTCTGTAGCGAGGCACAGTCAGGCACTCATTTGTGGGCTTGTACGGACATTCGTTGGATCAGTGGCTCTCCCTATTGGTTGGGATTCGACTTTGTACAGCAGAGAATGTTGCACCTTTGAACTGAATAGCATAGCAGAGTATGCTGCAGTGTAATGTGTAATTTACTGTAGGCCTGTGCTTTGATGAAAAAGTGTTGTGCGACTCGTGTCAACCCGTTTTCAGTTGAAAATAGGTAATTGTACAATATTTGTTTTACTGAAGCAAAGTTGGCCTTAACTATCTATTGGAGTCTATTGTCTATTGGAGAAGGATTATAATCATTAATTCTTCCCCAGATATATATTTTTAAATTATAGTTATAGGGATTTATGATCAATCAAAGAAAGGAAGCTTTATGACAGGCTTTATTTTTTATCTTTTTTATTTTTTTTATTAAAGATAGAAAAGCGTATACAGAGGGAAAAAAAACATTTTGATTGTACAGAGCAGTTACTGGTTTATTCTCTCGAAGAGCACAGAAACCATTTTATTGTATTACAGCAATTGAAACATTCCAGTCCCTGTTCAACAAATTCTGCCCTTTCCATCCATTTGTCCCGAACACTGCTGTTTCCACCTGTTGCTATCGGACTTCTGGAAGGGAGGAACAATCAGACCGCTTGAAATGACCACAGTGTCAACAACTATGGAGCAGCAGCCTCTGCGGCCACATCCACAATGGCGGCGCCAACCTCGACGGCCACTGGCGCAGCAGCAATATCAGCTGGGACGTCAGCAGCAGCAGCAGCGACATCTACGGCCACCTCAGCAGGGGCCACATCAGCAGCAGGGGCCACGTCGACAGCAGCCACATCAGCCGGGACCTCAGCTACGGCAGGCTCAACGGCAGCTTCAGGGTCAGCCGCGGCGGGGTCGGCCGCGGGTTCAGCTGCTGGGTCAGCTGCTGCCTCTGCTCCTTCGGCTACAGCTGGTTCGGCCTCGGCCTCGGCCTCGGCCTCAGCCTCCGCTCCTGCGGCGTCCTCGCCAACCTCATCGGAGTTTAGGGGGGCAGCAGGTGCAGCGTTGCCATAGAATCCAGGCTGTTGTACAAAAAAAAAACATAACAGGGATGAGTTAGAGTGGATGTTGCTGCCATACATGCATTTCCTGTAATCTGTTTGGTTGTTTGTAAATGATCATGTCAATCCAATCTTCAAAGTCTGTACAGTAGACTACATTTTGTATGGACAATCCAGGATCTCCACCTGCTAGGCTGCTACTGTGCTCAGTATTGACTTACAAGGGGTTTGTTCGTGTTTGCAGCATAGCAACTTTTCATGTATGTTTCTTGTTATGCTTTTCTTATCCAGTAGGCTTGTAGGGGCTGACAGTTGATAATACCTATGAATGGATTCTAACGTAAATAATGAAATGCAACTCACTGCTGCCTCTTCATCAGATCCATCTCCAGCAGGCATAGGTGGAGGAGGAGGAGGAGGAGGGAGGTGTACCTACAGTATGTGCAAAAGACATACTGTAACCCAGGGATATATTTTTTGTGGAAACGTATCGTTTACCTGTTTATCATTCTCACATATTTTACATATGATAATATGACTGGACTGGTAAATATGATAATATATTACAAATAGTAACATTTATAATATTTTAATATTTACCATTGGTGGAGCGGCCGGTGCACCCTGGGGACAAAATAACAGCCAGTGAATGAATAATTCGCAGAAGTATCTACAGTATTAAGTTTATGATGGTGGTTCCAATACCAATCAGGTTGAGACCCAAAAGAGAGATTGGACGTTTACCCAAACTAGTGAAAATAGCAGATGTACAAGCACACAACGAGTGGTTTGGTGCCACATTGAGAGCTTGTAGATTTTCACTACTTCTTAATTATCATTATTTTTTCATTTATGGAATTTCTAAGATTGATGTGTTTGTTTGTTTTTAAATGTATAACATTAATAAAGAAATATATATTAAGAAATGTCTAATATATACATTGTTTGGGAAACAGTGATCTAGATTTGATTCCTTTTGGACATTTGTGTTTTAACAAGGGAAAGAAATTGTAACTCACTGCTGCACCAGCTGCTGCTGCCGGGAGGAAAGGGTTGCCAGCTGCTCCCTGAATAAATTACAACCAAATATGAGAGCAGAATATTGTGTTATCTACACATGTCTGTGCTAAATTGTCATTACAGTACTTTGTTTATACTCAGAATTCAGACAATGTTGCTGTATTATGCCGCTACTGTTCACCATGCAGCTATAATTGTTATTGAAAATTGCTCATTGACCTGCTGCTGCTGATACAGTCTGTACAACTCCATCCACCTCAGGGCTTCGTTAGCATGTGCTGCAATCTGCTGGAGAAATACCAGACAACATAACTCCCAGACATGTAATTAAGCTAATCGTCGTCTCTTTCTTTCACACGAACATATCATGCACTCGATGACATGGCTAAAACATGATACAACATGCAATGTTAGCGGGTAGTAAAGCATGGCAAAAACAAAAACTCCACTTACCTCATTGCTTCCACTCTCTGGGGCCTGCAAAAGACAAGTGGTGGAAGTAAGTAAGAGGCATTGCAATGCCCTTAATGTTGTTAATGTTAAAATAACGTTAAAAAAACGGTCTTGAGACAACATTGTGATTTGTGGTATTTAAAATATAAAACATGTAGACTTACAGGGGCAGCCAGAGTAGTGCTCAGCAGACACATCAAAAATACCACTGGCTTCATCATGATTATCCTGCAGGACATAGGTCAAGAGAAGATGAGAGGGGGGGGGGGAGATTAAATAAAACATAACCCTGTGATTCTCAAACTGACACAGGGTGTCCGTGCAAGGTCTTTGGAATGTGTCGACTCCAGGGAGTCCGCAAAAAAAGAACAAAAAACAACAACATTGTGTCTATATATTTTTTAAGACTTAGTAGACAATTGTACTGCTCTTTATGCCCATACAACCACCCCCTACCCCCCAGTAGGCTCCTAATTCGCTGAGCACATATGATTTGTGGTATGTTGCTAAACAGCAGCCAAGAGTGATTTTATCTACCAAACAAGGCACATAATGTAATGAGCAAATTTCATGCAAAACGGTCCACAGAAATAAATGTGCTAAAAAGATTGAAAACCACTGGTTTAACAACATGCCAGGATTATACATAATTTGTTCTCGATCCAACAAAATGAAATGCAAATAAAACATCCACAGAGACATAATAATTATACAGGTTCTATATTTCTAACATAGTGTATCCATTTTTATCTGTTCCAAAATGAAGCTCCATCTCACCCTTTTTCCTGAAAAGAGCAGCTCAAGATGTGTCCTTCAGAGGAAATGAAAGTCATCTACTACTGTACTTCTTCTGAGATGTATGCCATTTATACCCCTTGACAACCACTGACAGCCAATCGCATGCCCTTATCCGGCAAACATGCAGACCTTTGATGCTTGAAGAAATCTCCTTCCATTTCAAAACTGATGATGAAGACATGTAGGTTTCATGTCTCACTTAATTTTATAATTGCACACTGTTCAAATATGCTTAGCAAACATACCTCCTTAATTGCACTAAACCCAAACTCTGGGGAACTGAGACGATATCACCTGACTTGAAGGTCAGATAACAGCATCACTCTCCAAAACAATTAAGAGATAGAGGGTGCAAAGAAGAAAACGTAATGAAGAATGGTCGAATGAATAAGCTAATAGTTTTGATAATAATTACTATAATGGGGGGGGGGGGGGGGGGGGATAGTAATAGAAATGAAAAGGTTGAACAAGGGGGAAAGAGAAAGTCAGTAGGTCTGACAAAATATGTGGGAGCCCATTTATTTCACAGCTTCACGTTTTAATTAAGTATATGATGACAACCAGCCAGGTCCTATGACTGTGCATACTTGACAATGCTTTTCATCCACTGTTATTAAGAGACATCACACAGACACTGCTGTGTCTTGTCTGGGTTTCACACATGCGTTTGTTTGAGCTTGCTTTACATCATAAAATGCCCCTTGGTGGTTTTGGGTATTGGTGGTTTGCTGTTGGTACTGTGGTTCCAAATCAGATAATGAGTGAGACATTCTTTGGTTTGAAGTTCGTCTGCCTTAAGTATGCTGAGTAACAGATAAGACAGGAACTTCATCATTAGTTATTGAAATTAAAGAATGAAAATGTTTAATTCCCCCATTATCTTGGGCACCAATCTTCATTTTGCTTTCATCTTTTAAACCGGGTGAGACTATAGCTTTTATCTTATCATATCATAATATGGGTTTTCCAAATCACTCACTCGCTTAATGTTCCAACCTATAGCATCAGGAAAATCGTGCCCACAGTTATTCATCATTATTACCTTCAGCTGCGGAGGAGAAGTTTGCTGTAGCGTAGCCAGAACAGCATGAGCGAGATAGGTCCACCACAGTGAGAGGACCCTGTCAACATTTCAGCATTTCTTCATAATAAAATCTAAAACATATATGTCTGCACTCTTAGGAGGCAGATATGGCCAAACTATTTAAAGAACATCATATATTTGCATACTCTATATTCACACATCAAACATAAGTGGTAAATATGCTCAACATGAGTTCAAATGTAATGATGGCCTATCTGCCGCTAATACATTTTTGGGAGCAAGACTTTTCTCTCCTGAATTGTTGCTATATGGCCTACACAAAATGCCTTAGTAAATCTATACAGTATATACAGTATTATGTTTGTTTCATCTCATCAAAAGGCAATATTAATATCATGTCCTGTGCCCTAATCATCTTGTAAATGTATAGGCCAAAATATATACTGTATATTAAGCAAGGGATAATTGCCGGGCCGCTGGTCATTATTGAGAAATAAATCCCATTACGGGACTGACGCGTAGCAAAGGTGCCTTATCATCACCCTGAAGGTTTTGCTCTATTTATTTTTTTATTTGACCTATACCAAACAATCTGAAAGTGAATAGAACATGTGAGTTGTGGTCCTTCATTTTGTCATCATGTTTTCAGACAGGAAAAACCTGGCAGGCTTGTCATAAACCTTCTCAGCCGAAAATATTCACTAACTATTTTAGGTGAGAAAAGGGCAGTGGAGTTGATACATATTTGATCTGCCATGCCTTCACAGTTTGATATGAGTTTCGTGAGCTAGGTGGATGGATTCATTTGCAAATGTCATGCAAATGTGGACTGGTGAGCGTTGCATCTCACAGCTTCATATCCTGATTCCTCTACAGTACAGTAAATTGATGGAATGCATTGAGCTGACTGACCCAATGAGAAGCCCTCTCATGATAAGTTGCCAAAGGTGGCATGTCCTTCAGCATTACTATAAGAAGACTTTGACTGACAGGTTGATGGCACAGTGCTATTTGCTCACCTCTATAGTGCCCCTTTCTCTTGATATGGTGAGTCTACCAGCAGATATAATCACTAAAGTTGTCCCTCCCTTTTTTAAATACCTACTGTAGCCTACTATTGCCAAGACACTGTGCTAAAAGAACAATGGTGACTTACAATTTGTTTTACCACTTAAACAAACTAATAAAAACAATATATATATATATATATATATATATATATATATATATATATATATAGTTTTAAAGTCGTTCTAAGCCAAGTGGATGGCAGTGTTCATATCAACTATTACAAAAATACAATGAGATTTAGTTAAGATATACTAGTTATTGTTATCTTTATAGTTATCGTGCCCAGTGGGAATGGCTCTTAACCCGAACACTAACGCCGGGTGATTTTCACCCAGACAATTATGTTTAGGCCTATGTGATTTCCATAATGTTGCTGATGTCTGAGGTGGGTATAGCCTGATTTCAGACTCAGAGAGTGGGCGGGGTCTATGGTCTGGAACCAGGCAAAGGTGGGTAGGTCCTTGGGTACCTTCAGGATGCACAGTGTCATGTGTGATATTAAAGAAGAGTACCTCAAGAAGTTGCCACGTATTGTTGTACTTTAATATATTTTGATGATAAGTAGGCTACTTTTTATGGAATATATTATATTGGGTAAAATATACCCAGCGTTAGAGATGGTGTAACAAAAAATAGCGTTAGTGTTCCAAGGTCCGGTTTAACACAGGAGCAGCAATACGAATGAACATACTGGAGCAACTCTTTTTTTTTTGTACAGTACAATCGTTTGTACAGTACAAACGATGATGGATTTTGTTTGAGTTGCTCCTGTACCTTTGTTCTATTATTTAATAAGTATCGATTAACAGATTCATCAACAGATTAACAGAATCAACTTTATTATCGCATCACAGGTTAACAGGTGTAAATAAGTGGGTGAAATTCTTCAAAATAAACATTTCAAATCAAATCGAGGAGGAGCAAGGAGAACCTGATAGAAACAGGTCAAAAGAGAATCTATCTATAGGCATCATATACACTATACAGTATACGCATAGCATAAATAGTAGCAGAGATAAGGTATTTAACATTTGTAAACTGATATCTCAAATGTAAAAGCATTTCAGTAGTAAGTATAAGACTGTCTCATTAGTGTGTGTAAAAGTGTTTAAAGATTTCTGTCCCAAACGGCCCCTCATAGATATCTAGACCGGCAGCCATGCAAGATGGGAATATACACACTATGCAATAGGCTCTCCTGTTATAGATGTATTCCTTGTACCCATTGTCAGCTCTGTGTCTGTCTGTCTGTCTGTCTGTCTGTCTGTCTGTCTGTCTGTCTGTCTGTCTGTCTGTCTGTCTCTCTCTCTCTCTCTCTCTCTCTCTCTCTCTCTCTCTCTCTCTCTCTCTCTCTCTCTCTCTCTCTCTCAATTGCTCTCTCTCTCTCTCCCTCCCTTCCTTTCTTCATCTTCTATTTATAATACTATAATGGGGAGAGTGGAATTAGGGCCAAAAGTTGAAGTGTGTCTGTGCCTGTCTGCAATCTCTGATCTTTGCTCCTTTTCATGAACCCAATTCTTTTCTTTTCACATGATTAACTTGCTCCCTGACAGTGCATTATCTTTGTTCGTAGTACATTGTGATGCGTTGTTTAAGGGCTTAGTTTTATTTGTGGAATGAAATGTGCATACGTGCACTTTTAACACTAGGCCTATAATAAAGTTGTTAGTTGAAGACTCCTGCATGGATTCTCGATTCATTGTTTAGTTAAGCAAAGACCATAATCCAACATAATGACCACATGATCCATGGTCATTTCATTATGCTCCTTCATCTGCTGACAGTGATACCCGTATGTCTGTGTAGGTATTAAACATGAGATTATCCTAAATATGTCTGTAGTCTGTAACACTATAGCACTTGGCAACAAGAGCTGATCTACAAGTTCATTTGTGAGCTTGTACGTGTGCCCTTATCGGCAAGCAACAGTATATGAGTCAGGCTTTAGCTTGAATTGCTGATGTATGGTTCTATGTTGCCATAATCTGCACCCACTAGATTGCTGTTGTGCACCGTCTTGGATGAATGAAGAAGGATGTCATTGTTCATCTTCTTTCCTAGACGAGGCAGTTTATCAGGACTGAGCATACACTTTAGAGGAAAAAAATACCTTTTGGAAGGGATAAGATTAATGAGACTAAGTTGTTTACAATAAACATAGACCTTTTTCATACAGTATGTCTGCTTAGAGTTATCTTATATCTACCATCCAGGATTCCAAGGTTGCTATAGAATGGAATTGTTGTGCTCTTCTTTACCCTATAGTTTTATAAGGAATATTATGTGAAACATTATCAGCCCCTGGTTTAGAAACATTATTACTTTGATGAATTGATCTTCAACTGTAATACAGTTCTTCCCCACAGTGCGACTGCAGTCCCCTCCAACTCAATCTGGTTAACACAAGAAATATGTAAAGTGGTTAATACTGGAACCCCAAGGACCATCTTGACATTGAACTATTATAGCCATTGTTTTTTGGCTTGAAGCGGGCCCACAATTGTTTCGAAGGAACAATATTTTCTAGTTCCCAAAGATATTCAGAAATAATGCGAATATATATATATATATATATATATGTGTGTGTGTGTGTGTGTGTGTGTGTGTGTGTGTGTGTGTGTGTGTGTGTGTGTGTGTGTGTGTGTGTGTGTGTGTGTGTGTGTGTGTGTGTGTGTGCGTGTGTGTGTGTGTTTTGTATTTTGTGAGTTAGAATTAAAGAAAGAATCGATGCAACCGATGTACAACGTGCAGTTACGACATCTCCTTCATATGTAGTCGTCCTTATACACTGCTGAATCATTTCCTGGTAGGCTACTATTAACCTTTGAATCATATACATATCTTAAAAGAGTGTTTCTCAAACAATTTCATGACAGGAACACCCAAATGTAGATGTTTTAGGTCAAGGGTTCCATTCCTAAACGTAGCTGCGACCACACAAAAGAATCATATTGGAACTGTAGCCCACCCCTAACAATAGGTACATGACTCTGTTTCACAGATAAACATTGTGAAAATACCCACAAAATTGTTGTTCAAATTGATTTTATATTTAAAAATATTCTATGTTGTTTGTTTGCTATTATGTTGATGTATTCCACTCTTTATTGTATTGTCTTGTATATTATTGTCATATTGTTGCCAACGAGGAATAAGATTCCCTCTGTTTTAAAGTAGAGTCATTGTCGGGTGGAAACCTTGTATGTCCAAAACCGTAACTTTTCAGAAAATAGAAACAAAGAACCTATTTGAAAATAGCTGATCTACAAGCTTGTGTCGCAATGCGCCGTGAGCTTGTACATCTGCTATTTTTTCTACTTTTGCGTGATGCTCTTGCAGGGCATTCATTTATGAACAAGTTGAAATATGGAGATACAAGGTTTCTGCCCGACAACAACAGTGTCATGTCCGTGTCATGTCCTACATCCAATAAAGTTTCCGTATCTCAGGGAGAGTGGTGTCTAATCATTAAATAACATCGAACACGACATCTGTTTTATCTGTCATGTTTTCTTTTTTCCTTTTTTTTTCTTTTTTGAAAGACCACTTACTTGGACTTTGGAGGGTGTATATTAATGTTAGAGGTGCTAGGGCAAGAAGGCCATCACATAAAACAATGATTTTCATTCCACAGAAATAATTACATTGATCAATGTTTTCAACTCTGAAATATGTAAACGATAAAGCTGTTTATTAGTGTGGTTGCCCAATTTCCAATTGCATCTTTATAGTTTCTCGCTGTGTGTCAGTCATACCCATATATGGAGCCCAGATGTCATGCCCAAAGATAGATAGCGTCGATGATGTCAGGCTTGGATGTTTCAGCTATCTCCATATATGGAGTTCCAGGACAGAGTCTGTGATGTCAGATTTGGTTATGTCAGATATCTCCATAAATGGGGATGCCAGGATGGAAAAAGTCAGTTATCTCTGTATACTGGGTTCCGGGCATCCTGATCGTGGTCTTTTATTTATTGACGCACGGTTCACAAAAATAAATCACACCGAGCCAATCACAGTGTGTCTTGGGAAGCTACCGGTACAGTCTTTGAGCCGTTTGTGCCAAGATGTAGGCCACACATCATTTTACTTAAGCCCCGGAATTTCTTTTACACCCTGTCATCAGGCGGTGGAGAGGATGATGCGCCGACTGTCGGAGAGGAACAAAGACATTCCCGAAATGTCGTCCCTTCCCTGGAGCGTCCACGTGGTTGATCCCACCTGCAACGCCTTCATTCTGCCCGACGGGACGGTGTTCGTGTTCACCGGGATGCTGGACGCAGTGGCGGACAATCACCATCTTGAGTCACGCTGCAGATGATGCCAGCCTGTCTCACATTGTGCACTTCCTGTCCCTCATCCTGGTGACAGCCATCTGGGCCGTCTGTCCTTGGGACAGCCTGGCCATGCTGGGACACTGGATACAGAGCCGACTCACACAGCTGATGTTCAGTCTTCCCTATAGCAGGAAGCTGGAGTCTGAAGCCGACCAGGTTGGATTACAGCTTGCATCCAGGTGCGAGGAGGCCCACTAGTGTTCTGGCATGGGCAGAGCGAGCCCGAGCCCGTGCCCGAGTGGAGGTCCATGCACCCCTCAGACGGGAACAGAGCCAAACACTTGGGCAGCCTCGTACCGCAGGCTCTGGAGTTGAGAGAGAGAGCTATGACGCCAAGGGGCCACAAGTAGGGATGGGACGCTAAGCGATATTATCGTTTATCGTGATAAAAAAACACTCACGATACTCGTATCATGGAGATTTAACTTATCGTGATATCATCCTCCGTCATGCACTGGGATCAATTCACCTTTCATTTGCCAAGCTGCATATTCCGGTACCACTTAAATCCTTTGGTAAAAGGTACTTATAATATACGTACTTGATACAGTCTTTTTTCCACTCTCTATCAAATGTCTTTGCCAAAAAATAGCCGATCTACAAGCTCGCAAGCTGAGCTATTTTTTGGCAAATGTTCCGCCCCAGGATAATGGATTTTGATTATCGTGATAATATCGTAAATCACGATTTCTTTTGTCACAATAATCGTGATATGAAATGTTCATGTCGTCCCATCCCTAACCACAAGAGAGAGGGGGACAATGGAACAGTCAATAACACACCAGTAAGACTCCCTAATAGGGATACAAGCGACCGTCAGGTCACAGCGTGATTTTAGGGCAAAATGTGTAGAAGTAGTGTCCAAAATGTGTTTGAAGAAATTGGCCTGTTGGTGGCGCTATATGGGACAGATCCATATTGATGAGATGAGTGTAGACATACTGTGTACCGATTTGCGTGATTTTAGGGCAAAATCTGTAGGAGCAGTGTCCAAAAATGTGTTTTAAAAAATCAGCCTGAAGGTGGCGCTATATGGGACAGATCCATGTTGATGACATGAGTGTAGACATACTATGTACCGATTTGCGTGATTTTAGGGCAAAATCTGTAGGAGCAGTGTCCAAAAATGTGTTTTAAAAAATCGGCCTGAAGGTGGCACTATATGGGACAGATCCATGTTGATGACATGAGTGTAGACATACTGTGTACCGATTTGCGTGATTTTAGGGCAAAAAATGTAGGAGCTGTGTCCAAAAATGTGTTTTGCAAGAATCGGCCTTATGGTGGCGCTAGAAGAGGGTCATGTGTGAATTGATGGGTGGAGGTTGTGATTTGGCAGTATGTATGTGAGTACAGTATGTGTGCAAAATGTGGCATGGATCGGGGCAACGGTTGCGGAGATATGAGCAGGCCAAAAGTGTGACGTGTGACGTGTGACAGACAGACAGACTGACGGACGGACTGACGGACGGATGGACGGATGGACAGCTGGTGGAGGTTTTGATAGTAAGTGCGAGTGTGCGACCTGACGGTCGCAACACCTACTATTACGGCCAGCCGTCTAATATACAGTATATTGGTATTCAGGTTAACTGGGTTAACATTTTTTTAGTAGAACCGCCGATCCAACCAATATGCCCATATTGGGCAAATAGTCCTACTGATGCTATCATTATGGTATTACGGCCAGCTGTTTTAATGTATATTGGTATATATTTTTGCCTTCACGATATAAGCTTATCAGCTTTATGACAAGACAGAAGCCTGTTGGGAAAGGATTACAGATTTGCAGGAGGAGTGGGCACCTCGATGTCAAATTGGATGGAATAATTGCTGTGTGTGCGTGGTTATATGAGCTGTGTCAATCATTTTGACAAATTATAGCTCGCAGCAACCTTTTTTTTTTTGAACCATGCATGAACCTTTTTTGAATTGTGAACTACCAACTGAACAAGTTATATGTTATCTTCATTATTTCTTTATATATCAGTCAAGTTCTCGAGCCAACTCTGTGTCGCTGAAAGCGAGCACACGTATGTTATCCTCATTATTTATCTATCAGTCATACTATATCAAGTTCTCCTCAAAACCTTTCCACTCCTACATACTTACACCGAAAATCGATATTCAAACATCAATGTGTTCAGCTTACAGTGCTATTACTTTTTACAACAATCGGCCAAAGGGTGGCACTGTAGGAAGCATTTGAAAGTGCAAACTTTGAACAGGTATAGCTCATGCTCTGTTTGACGTACAGCCATGAAACACACATATGCGTCTCCTCATGCCGAACAACTTTTACACTCTTGACTTTTGACCTTTGACCTTTAGATCTTCCACCATTTTGAATTATATGAATAACAGTAAAAATGTATCTCCTCCTGGTTTTTTTTGCGTTACACAAAACGTTTTTTACATGAACTTTGGACCAATCTGGTCAAACTGTCTGGTCTGATTTATTTTAATTGAAACATTTTTTTTTAAATAATTCAATGAATATTGCATTTTATGCAAATTATTCTTCTGCCTCTAAATCGTACATGCAAAGTCACACGTGCATGACTTTTGGCAAAAATGTAGAGGGTTAGTCCAAATATCAATGAAACCAATCGTATTCCAATTGGCCAAAGGGGGGCCCTATATGAAGTGTTTGAAAACTCAAACTTTAAATGGGCATAAGTCATGCCTCGTTTGGCTTGAAGACATGCAACTTGCTTACACGCGTGCCTTGACTCAAGAGGAACACATCTGTGGATTTTCCGCCATTTTGAGCAGTTTGTAAAACGCTTAAACCCGTTTTATCCTGGGATTTTCGCGTCACGTGCACGGAACTTTTTTTACATTAATTTTGGACCAATATCTAAACATCTGTCTGATTGAATTTTTTTAATAATTCAATGAATATGGAATTAACTCATCGGATGCCCACGAGGTGTCAACGCGTCAAACTCTCTAATGTCTCTGGAGGCCCACGACGCGTTTGACGCGTTTACTGTATTTACAGTAACAATATTAAATCTTACCGTAAGGTCGGGGCTACGCCTGGATGTTGCCCAATCACCGCGGGTTGTTTCCATTGGACTCTGAGAGCATCGCGCGGCCGTTTTTCTCCATATAATCCAATGCATTTCCCCATCTTTAAAGCCCTTTATCTCTGATGTATTTCTTATGGCTAAAACTGTGGCAAACTGTGGCAAAATGACCAAATTATGATCGGCAAACAACAGCTATATGCTACACTGGCCCATACAGGTGGAAGACAACAACATCCTGACTACGGTCATGTGACCAAGTGACGTCATCACGCATGCATTGACGCAACAGGGCCTTGTATTCTACAATGGAGGTGGATTTGGGCACTTAGAGGGGATGACTCAGGCGCCACCTGGGGCATTCAAATATATGCAAATTATTCTTCTGCCTCTAAAACATACAAGCAAAGTCACATTTTCATGATGAAATACTGTAGAGGGTTAGTCCAAATATCACTGAAACCAATCTTACCCCAAATGGCCAAAGGGGGGCGCTATATAATTTTGAGCAGTTTGTAAAACACTTAAATCCGTTTTTATCCTGGGATTTTTTTGCAATTTGCATGAAACATTCTACACGCAATCTAAGGACCTTTATCTAACATGCCTATGAAGTGCATTTTTTTTAAATAATATTAATAATAATAAATATAGCTGCAAGCAGCGATAAAGTGGCCAAAAACACCTCAAATCATGAACACAGCCTGCGATGTGCATGAAATGTTGCATGCACATTCCCACTAGGTCAAGTAACAGATGCCACCCTTCTCACATTGGGCTGTTATAGCGCCACCAGCGGGTCAACTTTTGCATAACACATTTTTGGAACAAAATGCCTCAAATCATGCATGCAGCGTCCGATTGTGTCTGTAACGTCAAAGAGAGCACTGCGATCTTGACATTTTGTACTTTTATAGCCATTGTTTTTTGGCTTGAGGGTGTGAGCACATACCCTGAATGAGGACAGGTCTCTCTCTGTGTGTGTGTGTGTGTGTGTGTGTGTGTGTGTGTGTGTGTGTGTGTGCGTGCGTGCGTGCGTGCGTGCGTGCGTGCGTGCGTGCGTGCGTGCGTGCGTGTGCGTGTGTGTGTGCATATAAAACGACTGACGTTGTAAATGTACAGCTTTCTCCAAAATGTTTAAAAGTTTCGAAATGGGCCTAAAATCTGAGAAATCTGAGGTGTCAAGGTTGGGTTTAATCAAGGGTTCCACCACTGCATGCTCAAAATGAGTTGGAACTACACCGAGGCCGAGGCAAGACTATGATTAATAATCAGGAACCTTGAAAAGGCATTAGGGACAATATCAGTGGGACAAGAATGCAGGTTTTAATTGAGAAGCAATATTGTCGAGAAGGGAGGGTGACACGGAGGAGAGATATGACCCATTTATCAGCTTCAATTTGATAACATTCCAGTTTAAATTTTGTCTGTTTCATGAACCACCCACCACACACACACACACACACACACACACACACACACACACACACGCCATTGTCTTTGCAACTGTGCACGTGTGCCTGCATGTGTGGTTCCAGATCATTCGGGGTGTGTGTGTGTGTGTGGGGGGGGGGGGGGGGGGGGGGGGTGCTCCAGGACTATGGCCATCATAGCATCATAGCACATGACAAGTGAAATTAGGCCTTTTAAAACCTGTGCTGACAACTGCTACTACCTGCAGGTAATAGAAGTGAGAATTGTACGTGATACAAAGCTCGAGGCAAGAGAGCCTGTGAAGGGGAGACAGTCATAAATAGTTTTAAAGATGGCGCCTGTCTATCAGTCTATCTTTTGAGAGACAAGTGTGAGAGTGCAGATGGAAAGATCTGTTGTTACTGGCCCCAAGCCTCAGGGCAGAGGGCAAGGAGAAGAATGATGAAACCAGCAGTCTTTCTGAGGTACCCTACGGTATCTGTTACAATGTCACACATCTCACAGAGCAGAAGCTTCTCTTTGAGCAATAAGTATCAATTATGCACTCATTTAATCAAGGGACACCTGGTTAATTTATGTATCAATGATGGGCAAATATGAAAAGAAAGGCTGAAATGTTGCTGAAAATGTAGATTTTATTTATTGAAAAAAAAAAAGTACATTGAAGAGAGACATTCAAAATGGACATCAAAGTATGCAGACGCTCTTTCTTTCTGATATAATGTAAATTATACAGTGCTGCATTTATCTATGACATTAAGGAGTCAAAAGGTCCACAGCGGGTTTGCTTTAATCTATTGAGACTAATGGAGGAAGCAGGCAATTCGTTGGGCTTCTTCAGACAAAAGCTTCATGCTATGTGATCTTGTAATGATTTGTTCTGCAGATTAATCTCGGTGGCATTCTACAGATGCAGGGTACTTGTCTGAGCCTTTGCTACTGTAGCATAGATTTAACAATTGCCTGCATACACATACAGGCAAAAATAAATATAAAACCATCTCAATCCGCCTGTGAATAAACAGCATTTATTTCATTGCAATTGTCAAAATGTTAAGCTTGGTGGAAAAGTCTGGCATCTGGTGTGTCCATATTTTATTGGTTGGCTGGGGCCTGTTGAGACAAATAAATATTTCAAAGACATATACTTTTATTTAACAACAAGGCATTACACACAAGCTAATCTAAAACAATACGACACAATATGATAGCTGTCTATCTGACAATGTATTAGAACACATTTAAATGAATAGGACTGGATGCTTACCTGGCTTGCTTGCACAGGCTGGTCCTGTGGAACTGGTTGTAAAGGAGCCTGGGACTGAGGTGGAACAGCATCAAAAGTAGCAACCTGAAAAAAGAATACAGTGGGTTCAGCTTGAGAGCACTTGAAGATATGAAAGCATGTGCAATGATCTAATCTCACCTCTGGCCTCAAATTAAAGAATGTCTTTACTCACATTAGGGGTTTGCTGCCTTTGCTGGGGTCCAGTTTGGGGAGGATATTCAAAAGTAGCAACCTGAAAAACAAATACAGTGGGTTCAGCTAGAGAGCACTTGAAGATATGAAAGCACGTGCAATGATCTAATCTCACCTCTGTCCTCAAATTAAAGAATGTCTTTACTCACATTAGGGGTTTGCTGCCTTTGCTGAGGTCCAGTTTGGGGAGGATATTCAAAAGTAGCAACCTGAAAAACAAATACAGTGGGTTCAGCTAGAGAGCACTTGAAGATGTCAAAGCGCGTTGGGCAATAATCTAATCTCACCTCTGGCCTCAAATTAAATAATGTATTTTCTCACATTAGGGGTTTGCTGCCTCTGCTGGGGTACAGTTTGGGGAGGATATTCAAATGGGAAGACCTGTAAAAACACAATTACATTAAAAGCTGTAAATGAAACACTTCTTCTGAGGTTCAAGGGAGTGTATATAAATCTGGAGAGGGTTGTGTCTTACATTTGGAAGCTGTGGCATTGGTGGCAAGAGCTGAAACACAAGTAAATAGCTTGAACATTGCATCTAAAACACTGCAGAAGTGAATAACTTTTTGCTCAGGTGAAACGTTTACCTGCTGCTTGTTGAAGTCATAGGGGTAGTACTTTAAAAAGAAAGGATGGGAGTGCAGAAATGTTAGCCAGGAAAACTGGGTAAAACATGTTTCCTCAGATACGTTCACCACAAAGGAATTTCTAATTTGAAGCAGTGAACTGATATGATCTATGCAAAACTAAGACATTATAGCAGTTGATATACATTCAGTCAATAACAGACATTTGCAGATGTATAATTTAGTGACGTCCATGTGCGCAGTCAGTGATAAGTCATGATTCAACAGGCTCAAAATTGTGCATATCACGTGTCTTTGAGCAATAATTGAAAGAAATTGTGCTTTTCAGTAATAATGCCTGTAATCTCTGTAATCTCAGGGGGAAAACCAACACTTACAATTTCCACACTCTTTCTTCCTGGTGCCTGGGGTATGGAGTACTTGATGAATGCCTGAGAGGGAAAGGACTACAGAAAGGAAGATGACACAAAGTGTCATGAAAATGAATGAATGGGGGGAGTAATTAGGGGAAGCTTTTAAATTCTCGTTTGTCAAAGTCATGTGTGTTCAGGGAGATTTTTTTATGCCATGTTAACCTGTCCAGGGATTGAAGGGCCTGCACCGCCAAATCTACGTGGGAACACCTTTAAAAGAGCAAATAATTGAGATTGTGACATGTGTGACAGCATACACAGCCACAGATCAATGAAAGATGTTATTTACTGCCTCTTCAAGGACAATATGAAACACATCAATAAAGTGCACAGCAACACATGGAGCGATCATTTGACCACTTAGATCCAATCTACTACATACATCAATATTTACTGATCTACAAACTCACAAGTAACATGATGATGAGCTTGTAGATGTGATATATTCTTTGCCAAATTTCTGCCTATTTTCACTAGATGTTCACCTATTTTATTATATGCCCAGAATAGGGACGCAGGGGTTAGCTCTGAAAGTGTAAACATGTCTGAGGTATTATCCCATTTCCAGTCCTTGAGTTAATAACTGAGTATGACGGAGAAACATACTATTTCCATGCTGATGGGGGCCATTCCAGGTGATATTTGAGGCATTGGGAAGGCACCATTATTACCCTGAGAGGAAACAAAGCCCAAACATTATGGACCGCAAAAATAATCATATGCCAGCTTCACAAAGACATGTATTCAACACAGCAATCTTTCTGCATTTTTCATGTAGGTCGCAAAATTACCTACATGAATGAAGTTTGCCTATGGAGTAGGCCTACAGTATAGAAAGAATAAAACACCAAACAGAATGTTTACCTGTGTGGATGGTCCTTGTCTGGATCCACCAAAATGAGGTAGGTAATGTAGGAACTATGAGGGAGAAATATTTGCCCAAAGACAAATGTGTTAATTGTTAATTCAAATTATCCCCTCTCTATTGAGGCAAATTCATCAAAGCATCATCAAAACAGCCTGTGTCTATCTCTCCAACTTACTGGTGCAGCAGAGGCTGTGCTGGCCAGACAAAGGCACAAGATGGCAAGTTTCATTTTTACTGAATTCTGCAAGAGCTGCAAATAGAATTCACAATCAGTCACATGAAACATATAGGCTATATGTATATCTTTTTAAATGCAATGAAAACCAAACGTATGTATATTTCTCTTCAAAACGGCATACATTTAGTTGTTGATATCTCACCTTCTGCAATAAAGGTAGTGAGGATGAAGGGAGAGATGGGAATGAAAGTCAGTCCTTCATATTCTCCACTGAGATAGTTATGGCTTTTAAAGGTTTGTCTGTTCATCGCAGAGCCAATCAGAACAAATGGTTGTGACGTTACCCAATGACTAGTTATGGGTGTCTAGTCTTGTGCTTTAGTAAATGACCAGTGGTCAAATCCACATTTTGTATAATAGCAGCCTTTGGTTGATTATACTGTCTAGTAGGGTGAACGCCTCAGCATAATTTACTCCTTATTCCGGAATTTGCGGCATACTGTATTTATACCATGGATATATTTATTGTACTGCCGCTTCACCACCTGTGGTATTTTTGACACATTAACCAAAAAGAATAATAGGCCCAATTTTAGTTGTTTTGTCTTTTCCTGGATGGCAATGCAATCCTTAGAAAACATGACAGCCTACTACCACCACCTAGTGGAGCAGAACAAACATGTCACTCATTCACCTGTGAGTGTAGTATGTTGAGTACAGTAGTATGAGGAAAATATATCAGATAAAATAGGTGTGTCGACAGGTTCAGGGTAAATGAATGGAAACCTCAGCAATTCAAAAGTGAATTAAGATCTTGATGCAGCCTTATTCAATGACTGGGTTGGTCTGCATGTGTGTTTGGCATACACAATAAAGCTTTTGAAATGGGTATTTACAGTAAAGGGCTCAAATTGCAAGGATAGACAGTTACAGATTACATGTAATGAAGTTGTAATTATGATTGCAGTACAGTACAGAAAGTAATATTAACCATATACTGTAGTGGTAATGCATTTGTAATAAGATTATTATATATATATATATATATATATATATATATATATATATATATATATACATGTTATATTATTGGACTATAATTGTTATCTCGAACAAATGGATGATAGTTAGAGATTGAGACGTGGGGCCTAAATGATCCCAAAATACCAACAAAATCACATTATATTCCTCTACATTTGAGTAATCGAGTGGATTTTCTTTACATTATTTTGTACAGAGAGTAGACATTCATGCATGGTGGGTTGGGGAGAAACAACAAGTACAGTAAATAAATAATACAAATTAAACACAACAGATTAGTTGATCATTTTTATTATCAAGCACCTTGGTAGCAAATTACATTAGCGGAATACAGTAGCAAAAAAAAAAAAAAAAAAACATCTTCAAAAGCTGTCTTGAAAAAGGGCATCATAGTGTAGCTTGAAACTTTGGGTAGATAAACGCGGTGATGGCGGGACATATCTTTCAAATCGTGTACGGTCAGGCTGTGGCATCGGTCATCTGAATATGGAGGAGAAACAGCACATATATCAGTAAAACATCTGGGCGCACACATACACACACGCACACACTCGTGCACACACACACGCACGCACGCACGCTCGCTCACACACACACACACACACACACACACACACACACACACACACACACACACACACACACACACACACACACACACACACACACACACACACAAACACTATATGTGTGTGTTTTTGTCTTGTTATTTAGTGGACCACAATGGAAACAAGTCCTTGGCAATTTGGGGATTTTATCGACATTGGCATTTTATTTGTATGTTTTATGTGGTAAAAAACAAATTGGTAATAAAAGTATTCAATTCAATTCAATTCAATTCTACTCAACTCAACTCAATTAAATTCTCTCTCTCTCTCTCTCTCTCTCTCTCTCTCTCTCTCTCTCTCTCTCTCTCTCTCTCTCTCTCTCTCTCTCTCTCTCTCTCTCCATGAATTGAATGCCAAGGACTTCCAATGTAAAAAAGACTGTAAAAGGACTTACAGTATTTGGGATGTTCCTTTTAGGCAGGGTGTTTAACTGTATTTGTACTGTACTACATTTCTATTGTATTGACTATACTTGTACTCTCAATAAAGGTGTTGATGTTGATTGGAAGGATATTTTAAGAAATATTATCTAAAAGTTAACATTTGCCGTAAGTCACTTTAGTGTGTGCACTGTGCATGTGTGAGGGGGGTTCCTTACTGTATATAAATAGGCAGTGCTTACTCACATTTTTACTCTTCTTCTTCTTCGTCATCATCATCAGTCTTGCGCCTGCGAGCCTGAAATAAGCATGGGTTTCAACCAGTAATAATAACAATTTTGCACATTTCACTTGGTGTCTGTTACAAATCCAAACTTCAAAGTATATGACTGACTCAGCTCTTTTCTCAGTGTAGGAAATGGATCTGTTTCACTTACTTGATCCTATACCATTCATAATCATAATCATACTTGATCCTATACCATTCACAATCATAATCATACTTGATCCTTTACCATTCATAATCATAATCATACTTGATCCTACACCATTCATAATCATAATCATATACTTACTTGATCCTATACCATTCATAATCACGGGTGGAAAACTTGTATGTCCAAAACCATTCGTTTTGTATGTATCATTTTAAAAATGATTTCAAAGAGTGAAAATAGCCGATCTACAAGCACACAATGCCTTGCGGGTGTGGATCTGCTATTTTCTCTAGTTTTGTGTGACAGTATTGTATGATGAAGCAGTGCTTTACGAGAAAAAAAAATACACATTTGAAACTTGGAGATACAAGGTTTCTGCCCGACAGTGACGATATAGTACCTGTACATGTATACCTTTCAATAGGCCTACATGCTGGTATTTATGCAGCAAAGAAAATGCCTAAATGATTCATTGGAAATGGAAAAGATATCCAAAGAATCCACAATGCAACAACAGTCAGCCTTACCGGGGGGGCAGCAGGGACGGCCACAACCTGAACCACAGGAACAACTGGTGCAGGCGGGGCGAAACCGAAGGGATGGAGCTTTGGACATTTTGAAAGATTCGGGAAAAGACAAAATGAGCTCACAATGCTGATGTACTGTAAATAATGGAGTTTTGACTCCAATCTGATGAATGGAAAGCTGGTGTCACTCACAATTTCAAGACTCTCTTTTCCCGGTCCCTGGTAAATTTCCTGCTTGACAAAGCCCTGGGCCTGTTGATGAACACACATGTGCATGAGTACATGCAAGCAAATGTCCATATTGTTAGTAAACCGCTATGTGTCATATAGACATACAGTATTGCATAATGCAGTGGTTCTCAAAGTGGATTTCAGGGACTCTCGAGGTTCCTTTATGGGGGTCTAAATTGACCCTTATACAGTAAGTCTGTAGGCCTAACTTTGACAGTGTACAAATGGAACCAAATGGACCCTGGCATGTCCATTTGGTTCCATTTGTACACTGTCAAAGTTAATGTTTTCAATGTTTGAGAACCACTGGCATAATGCAGAGCTGCTTAGAACAGAATCATTTCACAACTCACAGCTCCTGCAACAGGTCGGCCCCGAGCATCTACTGGAAGGATCTATAATAAAGAAAACAGTGCAATGTGACAGTCAATACATTGTTTAGATGATGAAGTAAAACGGTGGTTTTAAAACTAGGAAGGAAATCTGCAAAATGTAACCCTTACCAATTCCAGACTTCCCATTGGCACTCCAGCCGGGGCAGCCTGAACAGCCTTTAAATAACATGTTCATACGATTAATTCACAATGCATACAGTATACAAACATTTTGCTGTTTATAAAAGTATGAATCCACTAAGAAACCACCTGGTGCAACTGTTGCTTTGTCAACGAAATGTGAACAGTGAACACCATAATAAATGACTATATACATTGCACATTCCTGAGTGTTTTAAGTCAGGATTTTGCAGTATACCGTTCAAACTCATGAAATATTTCGCTCAGAGGGGCAGAGATTGAGGAACTTTGTCCACTTTGTTAAGCTGTAGTTGTGGTTTAAAACTGCTGTTCATGTAAAGCACCTCCAAATTGATTTGTATCAAGCCACAGACCCCCATCTGAAAATAGTTTGTGCCAGGGACCCTCATATACGATTTGTGTTGTTAATTCTTTTTATTTATTTTTTAACACAAATATTATTTTATTTATTTATTTGTTGTAAAATAGCAGATCTACAAGCTCACAACTCCTCACGATGCCGATGTATCTACAGCAGGGTTACAGTGGTTTTGATTATTTTGATGCTATTATTCACTGAGGACCCGTCAAGGACCCCTGGGGTCAACAGATCACTGGTTTAAAATGTGTTCATCATGTGGTCTCAGGTGCTCCTCTTACCTGAGCTGAGGCATGACGGAAGTCAAACTCCATGTAATTTTGCTGCAAGGGTTAAATGGTAAAATAATACTCAGTAAAATACAATGTAGTGCAGCACTCTTTTCACTTTGTAAGTCACTCATAAGAGCATCTGATAATACATTATACAGTATTTAAGTTGTGCTGAAACAGAAATATCTGAGGTCAGTTATTTAGATAATAATAATAATATTCAGAAGTGTATTATAAAATAATATAATGTCCTTACAGGAGCACAGAGGACAGTCCCGAGGACACAGGCGAATAGCAGGAAGACTTTCATTTTGAATGAATCTGTCAAACAGAGTTATGGAGATTACAAACTACATACATCACCAGTAACACCAGCATGTTTCTTTTGAAGTCGTAATAACATAACATAACATAACATAACATAACATAACATAACATAACATAACATAACATAACATAACATAACATGTATTTTTTAAAAGAAGCAAAAATATCTCAAAGTTTCCCTAAAACATTAAGATATTGATTGATTGATTGATTGATTGATCATACATTACCTCTGGATTTTCTAGCACCGTGCAAGAACTGACAAAGATCGTCGCAGAGTGGTGACTGGGGAGCGCTCAGCTCCTTTTTATTTGCTTCCAAAACAAAGGTGCATTAAACTTTTGACAGGTATTGGTGATCAGCCAAGCTCTGTCTTTTATCACTCAAAGCATGCTGTAGCAGCACCTTCATATCTCCCTGAGGAATCTCAACAGATGCATTTGGCTTGAGATTAGTACTGTACATTAATTATGGTTGGTCTTCTCACCCTGTCTCTTGTCTGGTATCTCTAGTTTATACCATCTAAAGAGGTAATGATATCACTCATGGCTATGCATACGTGATGAATGGTATACAGAGAGGAACACAATTAAAGATGAATTATTGGTTTCAAACCTGATTGCACCACAGTTATGAATGTTAAGATATCTTAAGTCTGGTGTAGGAGGGTTTTTACAAAACAAACACTGAAGAAGAGGCTTAAACTTTACACAGAACCATACAGTTGTAAATGTTTCTATTTTGAACATGCAAGCATGCATGTACAGTACAGTGTATATGCAATATATATTAGGAGAGTGTAGACTCTACATGTCCTGCAAGCTGTGTAAGCTGACCATGTCCTGTATCTCTACACTGTAGAGAGACAGGACATGGTCAGCTATAATAATTTTAAAAACAATAGTTGAAATGGTAAATCTATAAGCTCACACAACTCACGCTGCAACTCGTTGTGAGCTTGCTATTATCGCTATTTGAATTTTGAATTTAATTGAACTACACTGGGAAAGGAAAGCATAGGGAGATTTCACTGGAAGAACAAAAGCCAACCAGACCAGAGACAATACACACAAGAGGAACAGCAAGGAAAACCAAATGACTGAAATAGCAGTAATTGCCATGAAAATTATATAGGGCCTACACACTCTATATTGCATGGGAGATGGTGAGGGGAGTGGTACAGCAACTGAATAGTACTAACTGATATGAGAACCCTTAGGCAAAAAAACATAAAAAAAAGCAGAATTATGCATTATACTGTCATGTGATAATAATAAAATGGAGAGCCAAATGATTACAGAAGGAAATAGTTCAATCACAACTTTATTCACCATCTCATTATTTTAAATCATTTTGTGAAATCCATTGTGATGGTAGCAAAACAAAATGGTTACATAACAGAAGACATACAGTATCATTAGTGTTTCTTTATCCTTTAGTTTATAACAGTTCATTTACAGCAGGTTTGAGCAACCACCTTCTATCTACACTACCAGGTGATCACATATCGAGGTGATCAATTGAGTAGATCAAAAACACCTATTATAGCTTGATTGCATAAAACTATTCTCCCCCAGATAGTCAGAACTTATCTTACCTATATTATTCATATGAAATCATTGAATCGTCTATTTATTAGCTTTTATTATAAAAGTATTGACTTGTTGCTCATATTATTCTAATTAGCAGCTTATAATAATTCATAAAAGCAATAGTGGTTTTCACTGTCTGACATTGCGTGATGATCACGCAGCCTTGGAAAACAGCCAAGTGACCACGTGCCCTAAAAGGTTGCCCACCCCTGATTTTTCAGTATTTGGACAAGGCCTTTTCATAAAGTTCTGGGGCATCTCTCAGGGATGATAGATATCGTTGATCTCCATGGCTGTGCTTGTTGTCTTAGGGAGGGAGTTGGTGAGTGGAGGAGGAGTGGCTTCAAACAAGGTGCTACGGCCATTTGTTTGGTGGCTGGGCTGGCCTGGGATAGAGGCTGGGTTCTGACCAGAGCTTTCCAGGCCAACAGGGGCTGCGTTACCATCAGGGAGACCTCCAGGGATTGGTTGTGCTGGCTGGGAGGTGCCGCCCGTAGATGGCAGCAGGCCTGCTGCAGGTAGACTTAAGTTGGGTAGGTTGGCAGCATTTACTGGCACATTCACCGCTGCACTGGGCAAAAACATGCCCACCTGGCTCATTCTAGCTGCCACCTGTAACAGAGAGGTACATGAGTTCATTCAAGTTCTGTTTATTGAGTTTATTGAGTTTATTGAGTTCAGTGAGTTCATTGTTTCAACAACACAGACGGATAAAGATCTTGGATGTGTTACCTCAAGTTCCTCTGAGCTGAGACCGCCAAATTGCGTCTAATTGATAAAAACAAAAGAAACATCTTCAGCCAGAAATAGCAAAAATATGGAAACAGCTTGCTAGGTGTCTTCAGTTGCTCTAGCATGTTTGTGCACTGCAGTGTAGTGCTGTTAATCTAACTCTGAGAGTAAAAAAAACTATTCACATTTTCTTTTTCTTTTCTTCCAGTGTGTAATTCCATAGCCACTTTCCATTTTGTTGCTTTATAAAATGTATTGTAGCTACTTGTGTAAGACACTCTGGAAAATAGTCTGCTAAAGGCCTAAACTATAAATTGTAACTTGAATTATAACTCTAATAATTGTATGTATCATCGCTGTTGTGCAGCTGTTGCTGTCACCGCTATCAGGCAGCACTATCATATTACTTTGTCATATTGTCATATTGTTGGGCAATAATAACTGATTTACAAAATCATAATTTTGAAAATTGTTAACATAATTTCTGACCTACAGTAGGCTATAATTATTTAATGGTTTAAAGTGATTAAGTCTGTCTGTGGGTTTTATAAATATTGAATGAATTAAAATAACAAGAGCTTGTGACTATAATAACTACAATGGATCACATGTTATTTTTGTCTTTTCAAGTTCCTGAAAAGTAAGGTTTGTGGACATACTGTAGAAGTTGCTTACTTACTTACTACTAGTGACAATATACTGACGTTGTATTTACCATTGGTTGACGAAACATGTATAAGATTTGATGATGATTCTGTGTCTGGAAAAAAAAGTAAAACAGTTAAAACAATGTAATTATTATGTAATTGTTTCAGAGAATAATAATAAATGACGTTGACAATGTTATAGCCAAAGATCATTTGGTCTACTCTAGACTACATTTTCTCTTCAATTGATGAGCAGGGTGAGGTTTATAAACCTAAACATACCTGTTGCCTCTCAGGTGGTTGAAGCGTGTTTGCTGCAGCACCCGGTCCCGAGGGTATTTCTGCAGGTACCACTGGACTCACTGCTGGTTGAATTGGTGGACTTTGAGGGACTTGGGGTGACTGGAAAATCATTGGGAATCCATATGGGTTGTACTGAAGAGAAAAACATCTTTGTTTTATTTTCTCTTTTACAATTTAACTGGAATTTGACATGGAAGTAAATTACTCCATATATTGTAGGCTATATGTTGGCACTAAATCATCTGCCTGACAACATGCTGTCATAAACAATCTCTGAGTACTTGGAACAGTTTTGATGTCAGAAGTCCACCGCCCCAACAAATAAAGCAACTGTTATGATAACCCTGCCAAGAGTTAGCAAACACATAGTTTCTGTGTGTTGAGTGCTGCCAGCACATTCTAAAAGGACAAAAGAAAACGATAGAAAATTTGAGAGCCCCTCAGGCACGCTCTCAGAGTTTAATAGGTTCACTTGAGGCTTAGGTGAAAACACTTTTACATGTTTCAGTATTATTACTTAACGATCTGTTTTACTGCATGCAGCTTTTTATTAGACCATAAACATGTCAATAGTTTCTCACCAACTGATTCCCTTGTGGTGGTGAGAACATAGGGTAGTATCCATAAGGAGAAAACATCTGTGGAAAATGAAGCAAAAACACAAACGCAAAATAAGTTCCTTCTTATCCTTATACAAATGGTAATAATGAGAATACTACTTGTTACTATTGCTTGAAGATGAAGTTGAACATATTTGTTGAAGTATATTGGTATATTATGTATGCTAAAAATGTTGTGAAATACATAAAATTAGGATTTATGGTGATTATGGTGATTATTCATAATCATATAATAATAGGCCTATCTCCTACCAGAGGCTGCTGCAGCTGCTGCTGTTGCAGCTGCTGCTGCTGCAGCTGCAGCTGCTGCTGCTGCTGCTGCTGTTGCTGCTGCTGTGTAGGCATGTTTGCATGTTGAGGTCCCTGCATGTTTGGCTGGTAAGGCATCATCAGCTGAACTCCGTGTTGGGGAACCCAGGGTTGGTGTGGCAGCGGTAGCAGGAATTGCTGCGGTCCACCTTGAGGACCCTGCTGTTGAATTACTCCAGGCTGGGGTTGCTGCACATTAGGCTGAATCTGGACCAGGATCTGGGGTGCAGGTTTCTGGCTTGAGGCCTCCACAGGCGGAACGTTTTGACCTGGGATGTGTGTTTGCTGTGTAAGACCTGTATCTGGAGTTATCTGACAGAAATGGACCCATGTACAGTAGGTGTTATTCAGTAGTATCCACAATGCAAAATGGACCCGGAAGACCTTTATGGGTCCATTTCTACACTCTCACTCTCACATTAAATGAATGCTTTGGATTTTACGGTGCATATATCTTTTAAGTTGCACATGTATAAGGTTAAGAAGAAAAAAAAACATATACATACAATACTGGTTTAGAGAATAAATATGGCTACATACCGGGATTGTAGACACTGTCATAGCAAGACATGTCAATATGAATGTCACGATCATCTCCAAAGAATTTGTTAAAACAATATGAATGCCAAGACTTCAAACCCCCCAGGAAACACTTCAATCAAATGAAACAGTGTGCAAGTGGACAGTGCCTTATGAACTGCACATGGACTAAAGCAACCAATCACGAAACAGCAAAACACGTCAAATTAGACTCATCTGCTTGACATAGACAATGTCATGTCATTTGGTTCATAGACAATCCACTGATTACCCTAAATTGTCTGTTTTCCTTTGGTAATGCAGTAATGTCTGGAAGGCCTCGGCTAGCGGTTTTCCTATTATCGAGAATACATCACGGTGTGGCTGATGTGTCATTGTCTCACTACTGTAATTATGGTCAACCCAAATGTGTGCACTGCACAGTTAACCAGTGAAAAAGAAATGATAAAAAAAATTGAAGAAAATCGGCGTGAAGCTCAGACCTACTAAAGAGAAGTAGATTTGGAGGCCACTCCATGAGAAGAGTCAGTGGCAGTTTTGAACAAATATAGCAGGAACTGTGTCTTAAAAGAAAGAAGGTACTAGACAACAAAGTGATAAGATATCAGATAAGAGCAGTGGATTTGGTTGCCTTGCTTAATCTGATAAGACTTTGCCATTTAGGTAATTAAATGTGTGCAGTCTCAGTGTGTGAGGAGGCCTTAAGCAGTCAACAACAAACCTATTTCAATTATAGGGGATGTGTGACATCTTTTAAAAATGAGGCCTTTAATTTGACGTCAAAGGTGCGTGCTTATGCATGTGGATATGTGTGAGAGGGAACAGGTCGACACATACATGCCCACACTTGCACAATGTCAGCCGTGCCGTGTAAGGCTTGATTTATAGTTTGTTGCACGCTGTATCGTGTACTGAAAACAGCAGATCTACAAGCTCACGTGTTGTGCTGCTGCTACATGTTGTGAAATAGATTATTTTATTTTCAGTGCCAGACACTGGCACACGCCTAAGTATATGAGGCTTAACTGTCCGAGGGTTTGAAGTTCCAACCCAGATGCACAGTTTAGGGCAAAGTGATGACCTTGTCACTTAGTAGGCTACTATTGCTGGGTTGGGTCACACCCGCCTTATGCGTATTTAAGGTGATCATGGAGAAATTATACATTAGCACTAGGTGGCAGACGTAAGCTAGATAAATATTTACGGCTGGCGCTGTATCCCATCAATCAAGAATGCTCATTGGGTGGTGGCACTGTTGGCTAATATAAGTACAGTATGTCAGAGGTAATTCAGACTGCTGCGATTTTTTTATGAGAATCACGAGAATCAAGAATCAAGAGGGTTTATTTATCACTCATACAGGTACAAAAGCAGCAAAATGCTAGTGTGGCAATTAAGGTCAAGACAAGACTGTGCTAACAGAACAGCAATAACAACAATAATACTGGATATTATTTAAAAAAAAGTATAACAATTTAAAAAAGAAAATAATACAAATATAATTAGTGCAGGCTTCTTGCTCTTTACAATATGGTGATCATATTAATTCCAGCTCTCTAAATAGCACACGTATGTCAAAAAGTGCACTTGAGGGAGTTAGAGGGGGTGTTTTAAAGCATTTCCAAAGTCTAACAATGACAGCACAAATTAGAAAATAATACATTCTTTAATATCAGCTGGTTGTAACCAGTTGAGTAGTTTGGTATCGGTACATGAAAACAGCATTGTTTGATATCGTTATTGTTATTGTTGTATTGTTTGGCTTATTAAGACAGTGGAATTAATTTTCAATCACAAGTCAACTCGGGAGGGTCTCCTCCTGTCTCCCAGAGCTAGGGATAGATGTCTGGAAGGCAGCTGAGTCAGGGTAACTGTGCAATACAGCAAGGGTTGCTGGTGAACCATAAACCCAGGTATTATGGGATCAGCACTGATCCTATTCCTAATCTGTGTTCATCCAGTGATAGTGGTGTGCAAGCCCACTGGGTGGATATTATCCTGGGGTGTCGTCAGCACGTTCCCACAGGTGTCACCACCGCCCTCGCTAGACAAGTTAAACCCATAATTAAGTTCTGACTCGATATGTTTATTACTTCTTTGCAGTATCATGTTGTACATTCTTTGGATTTTTTTCATCGGATAATAAATAATAAATAATACATAACATTATAGTGATCAACTGTGAAAGAAAATTACGGGGGGGGGGGGGGGGGGGGGGGGAACAAGATCAACATGATATAAATCATCACAAACATTTGGACTGGATCCCTGACTAGCGCTATGAGAGCAGGCATACAAAAACATAAACACTGGTTATAATAATTCAATAAAGTATAGTGCAACATGCGAAAAGTGAAACATGACACCTAGATAACACCCACTCAGTGCAGTCAAACACCATTTTCATTGAATACCAAAGTGTTGGAGGTGAGATGCTGACTTGATTTATCGGTTATCCCCTCTCCTCTCGGTGACGGGGGCATCTGTGGGTGGTGGCACCGGGGCTGGAGTAGGAACAGGTACTGGTGGTGGTACTGGTGGTGGAACAGGTGGTGGAACGGGTGGTGGAACGGGTGGTGGTACTGGTTGTGGTAGTGGTATTGGTATTGGTTGTGGTGGTGGTCGTGGTACTGGCTGTGGCCAAAAACCAGGAGGCCAGTTGGGGAAAGGAAATATTGGGATGCGGTAGATGTACAATCTCTGTGAAAAGAGAAACAAGTTAATCCTTCTGCTATTTCTGACTATAATTTCTTGACAAATAATACAGTGTATGTTTTGATATATTTTGTTTTGTGTCATTGTTATTATTATACTTTTTTACCTCATCACTGTCAGAACTGCTACTGCTACGCACATGTCGACCAGAATTCTGCAATAAAATCAAAGGACTGATTGATTTTAGTTTTATCTGAAATCACACTACTCACTACACTACTTTAGAGAAAGCTAAAACAAGAATTATACTACTTACAGTCACATGGCAATCAATTAATAAAATCATCAGCAGAATAAACTTCATCATGTTCTTGAAACTGAAAAACAAATTCAAATTATTTGATATTAAAATTACCATAATCTTCCAATGAAAATTGTAAGCATAGAGTAGAATAATAGAACCTAATATAGGCATGAATAAAATTTCAGTAATTTACCTTGCAGCTGATCCTTAATGAAAACTCCATTTGCTTTTGAACAGCAACCATATGTCTTCATTGTCGTTTTCCTTCTCTAACCTTCAAAGTGTGTTACTTCATCTCGGATGTGGGTAGACTCACGACAACCTCTGTGTACATAATCCAGATAGGTGGGAACGTTATCCTGTATAATGGCGCTATTTTGATACATATCCTGATCATAATCCCTGTAGATTTGTAACCGATTCTGACACATACATACGAATGCTGTGTGTTGTGTGAATGTTGGCAAATGACTAATAACGCAGACCATTGTTACACAAGATTCACATGCACATGCGTGCACACACACTCACACACGCACATGCATGCACGCACGCTCGTGCGCACACACACACACACACACACACACACACACACACGCACGCGCGCGCACGCACGCACGCACGCACGCACGCACGCACGCACGCACGCACGCACGCACACACACACACACACACACACACACACACACACACACACTCACAGTATACAGTATATACTTGTGCTTGTTAATTGCAGGGTGGAATTTGGAGAGGAAATCTACCAGTGGGAGCTGAATGAACAGTATTGTTCCAGTATCACTTAACTTAATCATAACTTGATGTCCTATTTCCCCAGGCAAAGCAATATTTTCCTAATCCTTCCAAACACCTTTGTTGCAGCCATGTTGTGTACTTCAATATTACTGTTATGCATGTGTTATCAAATACAATCAAAAAATATTCCACCTCTTATATTGAAATAGTGTAATTTTTTTCTTTGGTTAATAATAACTACCTATCCCACGGGGGAAATTCAGTTTCAGCTTAACCCAGCTGAGTGTTGACCACAAGGAGCAGAGGGGAAGGGAGCAGTTAGGTGTCTTGCTCATGTACACTTCGACACATAGCTGGAATCATACCAGGGTCCTCTGGGACCTCCAGAGTCCTAGGCATGGACACTAACCATTCAGCTATGGCCGGTTCTGTAGTGAATAGACAATCGTTCAAATCAACAGGACATGGACTATTCTGTCAATAACTATAATTGAGTTACAATCTTATCCTTACAGATTAAATTAGTCAATTTATTTTGCTCTGTTGATACAAAAAGCACCAGCAACAATCCACAACAACAAAATGAACAATGAATGTCAATGACATTCATACGTACATGATAGATCACAAGAAATGAGGTACAGTAAGAGGACCTACTTTGAGTTAGAAACTATTTTAAACTACTGTAGCTAAATATTTGTCAGGTTAAGAAAGATAGATATGACTATGACAAACCTTGTTTTACTGGTCGCAGTGTTGAGCATTAACAACTTCACAAAAAGATTTTGTAGACCCATGTGGGCTTGACAAATATTACTCTACAGCATGTAGATGTGATAATTGCTGTGTAGCACTTCCTATCCGTGTACAGTACAATGACTGGTCAATAGAGCTATAGCATTAAAGAAATGAGCAATACGTTTTACCTATAGCTTATTTTAAAAACAGACCACCCAAGTACAGGAGTACAGGAGTACATGTAGGTTTTGATGTACTGTGTAATATATTGAACTAGCAACAACACAATACAATCCTCTGTGTTCATTTAATATGAAAAATATTTATGAATATACCAAATAAAATAAAATAAAACTCCCAGAGTGAAAAGGGCTTATAATCTTCAAGAGCTCATTAACTAGTAGACCTATCACTCAATACGAATAATAGACAGGGACATCAAAATGCATCTAAGTCATTACTTTATTGTGTGTGCTCCCCTCTATCGCCCACCAGGAGGAGGTGGTGGTGGTGGTGGTGGGGGTGGAGGTGGAGGAGGAGGAGGAGGAGGAGGAGGAGGAGGAGGAGGAGGAGGAGGAGGTGGTGGAGGTGGAGGTGGAGGTGGGGGTGGGGGCGGAGGTGGAGGTGGAGGTGGAGGTGGAGGTGGGGGTGGGGGTGGGGGTGGAGGAGGTGGAGGAGGAGGAGGAGGAGGAGGTGGAGGTGGAGGAAAGAATCGTCTGAACATGAGCAGGCGTAGGAATGACTGTTGAAGAGAGAAAATAAGATGGGATTATGACAGCGAACTGCAGCAAAGATGAGGTTCATAACATTGTAATGTGATAAAATCATCCGCAAATACTGACCTCTTCGCTTGAACTGGAACGCTTCACAATGACATGACCAGTGTCACCATCAGCCTTTAAAAGTAGCAGAAAGATTGTAGTTACAGTTACAGTTCAGGTAGCCTACAGTACATGTGATTATTGTGATGTCTGGGACAGTGAAAAAGGCTTACCACACAGCTGGACAAAAGTGTGAGGAAGCTAACAAGAGCAAGTATCTTTACTCCAAATAACTGCATCTAAAAAATAAATAAAACATCATCAAAGAAAATGCAATAACTCTCGAAAAGAAAGTTTGAAATGAAAAATATATTTTATAGCCTAACCCATACCTTCTTGACCATCACAGTATAACTCTCCTTTCAAGTCCTTGATTTCAGTCTGGAGTATACAGTAGTCATCAGTGCAAGTCCAATATTAAGACCAGCATATATATTGCCTTCCAGCCAATCACAATTCATATTATAAATCAAGTTTATATATGTTGCAATTTTGTCTCCTATTGTATATAGCTTATTGTCTGAGTGCAACTTGTAGCTGTGGTTTTGCAAAAAAAAGATTCAGAGACACTTATTAATCCATGTTTAGCCGCAGAGATAACAATATTAAAAGCATTGGTGTATGGTTGCATATACCATGACCAGTTGCATATCTTTACGTGACGGATAACATTTAAAAATAGTTGTGGATATGTTGCTCAAAATGATACTGGAATTATGTGGGTGCAAACACCTGCATCATAATACCCACAAGCATTAAAAGCGTACATTACAGTAGGCTACAAGACACTTTTAATTATTGCAGCACAATCTAACTTTCAACTTCAGGCAATAGCCTATAAGAACTTTGCATAGTCAGAAGTCAGCGTCTCAAAAATAAACACAGACATACACATACACACAAAGTACCTAGTATAACCCATGATTCACATTCCTATCAATGTACAAGGACTGTCTGGCACAGCAATAGAGTCAATAGAGCTATACTGTAGTTTATAGAAATGACAAAACAATAAAACATTTTAACAAGCTTATTTTCAAAACAAACCAACTCTCAGAAGTACAGTCATGCAGGCACTCCAATGAGCAATCTGTTGACAATAATCTTGTTTTGGATGTACTGTGTAGGCTACTACTGAACTAGCAACATCACAATGCAATCCTGTTCATTTTATGAAAGATATTTATGAATATTAAAAAATAGAGTGTGAAATGAACAGGGCTTACATCCTATAAGAGCACATTCACTAGTATCACTCGCTCATCCCTACTACTATTTGACGTCGAGACCCATGGGGTCCCGAGTCACCATGTCACGGGTCTCACAGCACATGTTTGGTTCTACAGACTCCACCTTTCGCACACGGATAGCTCAGATCTTTGCCTACATTCTTACAGTATAGCTACTTCCCCTGCCGTTAATGTACTTGCATGAAGTACAGTTGTACGAAACAACATTTTTCAGTAGAACCACCGATCCAACCAATATGCCCATAAAAGGGGACAAGGACTGAGAGATACAGAGATCTCCATATATGGGCACATTCAGAGATCTCCATATATGGGCACATATGCGATTTACGTCACACTGACATGCATAGTACTGTGTTCTATCCGTCTGTCATTCAATGTTATATGAGATACTTCAATGGTTTCCTATGGAAATAAGCTTTGTCTTTTCTAGGATCTCCTTTTAGTAGACCTTGTACGAGTAAACTGTACTTTTCCTATGCAAACTTCTAATAAAGTCTTCAATCAATCAATCAATCAATGGACTTAGTCCTACTGATGCAATCAGGGATCTCCATATACTGTATGGGCATAAAAGGGACAAGTCAAGGACTAACAGATACTGACATGCACAGACTTTCACATAAATGTCTGTTTATGCTCAAATCTACAATCTACAATCATATGGTGGACATCACAGACACAAGTCAGGTTTTACTGCTGTCTGTTCAAGGGACCACGCAAAAAAACATCACTGAGCATTAGGACACGCAATGTCAAACACATGTGTCCAAAAGACTCCAACTTTTGCACATGGATAGCTCAGATTTTTGCCTATGTTCTTAGCTGCTTCCCCTGCCGTTATTGTACTTGCACGATGTACAGTTATAATTTTTTTTAGTAGAACCACTGATCCAACCAATATGCCCATAAAAGGGACAAGGACTGACAGATACATAGATCTCCATATATGGGCACATATGCAATCATCATGGATCACTGACACCGTCTGGAATCCCTGATCATAACCTCAAGTTGAAAGTAGGCACACCAGTCACTTTCAAGAATGGTGCCAGAATGGCGGTAATGCAAATGATGGACAAAGCCTTTGAATGTGAGATTGCATTATAGGCACAAACAGGGGTAAAACAATCTTCCTCCCAGGAATACCTCACAATGACAGAGGTGATGAGCTTCCCTTCACCTTCATTAGACGACAGTTCTCTATTCACTTTGCATTCTCTGTTACCATCAATAAGGGTCAGGGCCAAGCGAATGAACAAGTTGGCATCTACTTTCCTCAACCTGTGTTCACTCATGGCTAACTCTACAAAGCCTTCTTCCAGGGGAAAGAGAGTAAAAGTTTTCATTGTGGTTAATGACTAAGGCATTACACATTACTGACAACATTGTTTATAGCGAACTTTAATTAGCCAAAGACAATCATTCAAACATCCTTTTTTACATAAAACATTTACTCTGCTGTTACTACTGCTATAGAGACACTTCGCAGTATATAATTCTATGTTGCCTACCTCACACACTTTGCAATTGCTACTATCTGGAGGCATATTGACAAGTGTCATTTTAGTGCTATTTCCTTTCTTATATATGTTGCAACAAACTGTCCTACTGGTATATTAATTACAACATGACAATAAACTATGACATCTAACAACAAATGCTTTCTCATTTCCATCAACAACTGCCCATATGCATTTATACCCAATTGTCATTCATACTCATTGCTCAACAACACCTTCCTTACTCACTACATGAACACAACTGCACAGTACAACGTAACTGTGAGGGCTGCGTAGCGGCCCGAACTCTAGATGTGAGGGCCACGAAGCGGCCCGAACTTCTAGTATGAGTAATAGACAGAGACATCACAATGCATCTGACATGTTCTTTATTACAATCACAGATGTCAGTGAATAGTCTTGTTTTGCATAACTTCATTGTGCTCCCAGTCCCCTCTCTGTATTAGGTTATCCCCTCTACCGGTATATGGTGGAGGGGGAGGTGGAGGTGGTGGTGGAGGTGGAGGTGGAGGTGGGGGAGGAGGAGGAGGAGGAGGAGGTGGTGGTGGTGGTGGTGGTGGTGGTGGGGGTGGGGGTGGAGGTGGGGGCGGAGGAGGAGGTGGTGGAGGTGGTGGAGGTGGTGGAGGTGGGGGCGGAGGAGGAGGTGGAGGAGGTGGAGGCGGAGGTGGAGGTGGAGGTGGAGGAGGTGGAGGTGGAGGAGGTGGGGGTGGAGGAGGAGGTGGTGGAGGTGGAGGTGGAGGTGGAGGAGGTGGAGGCGGAGGTGGAGGTGGAGGAGGTGGGGGTGGAGGAGGAGGTGGTGGAGGTGGAGGAGGTGGAGGCGGAGGTGGAGGTGGAGGAGGAGGTGGTGGAGGTGGAGGAGGTGGAGGAGGAGGTGGAGGTGGAGGAGGTGGGGGTGGAGGTGGGGGTGGAGGAGGAGGTGGTGGAGGTGGAGGAGGTGGGGGTGGAGGAGGTGGCGGTGGAGGAACAGGAGGTGGAGGAAAAAGTCCCCTGAACATCATCAGGCGTAGGAATGATTGCTGAAGAGAGAAAATAAGATGGGATTATGCATGGAACTGCAACATTAAGATATAAGGTTCATAACATTGTAATGTGATAGAATCAGCCGCAAATACTGACCTCTTCGCTTGAACTGGAACGCTTCACAATGACATGACCAGTGTCACCATCAGCCTTTAAAAGTAGCAGAAAGATTGATAAATAATAATAATAATAATCTGTACCGTAGTTATAGTTCATGTAGCCAACAGTACATGTCATTGTTGTGATGTCTGGGACAGTGAAAAAGGCTTACCACACAGCTGGAAAAAAGTGTGATGAGGCTAACAAGAGCAAGTATCTTCGCTCCAAATAACTGCATCTAAAAAAGATATAAAACATAAAATAAATTAAACATCATCAAAGAAAATGCAATAACCCTTGAAAAGATTGTTTGGAATGAAAAATATATTTTTATATTTGATATATTTTATAGCCTATAACCTTTTTGACATACATAACATACCTTCTTGACATCACAGTATAACACTCCTTTCAAGTCCTTGATTTCAGTCTGGAGTAGTCATCAGTGCAAGTCCAATATTAAGACCAGCATATATATTGCCTTCCAGCCAATCACAATTCATATTTTTAATCAAGTTTATATATTTTGCAATTTGGTCAGCTATTGTCCGAGTGCAACACGTAGCTGTGGTTTTGCATAACAAGATTCAGAGCCGCAGAGATGACCATTTAACAGTATTAAAAGCACCGGTGTATGGTTGCACATACCATGACCAGTTGTGTATCTCACTGACTGATAATCACATAATCACATATCAAAATGATACTGGAATTATGTGGGTGCAATCATAACGCCCACAGGCATTAAAAGCGTACATTACAGTACAAGACACGTCTTAATGTTGATCATGAACAAGTCTGTGAAATAGCTGCGGCTATAATTATTGCTGCAAAAGAATCTATAATGAAATAAAAGGTGCATTTGAGTTTTTAGCACTTTCTAACTTTCAACTTCAGGAAATAGCCTGTACTGTACCAACTTTGCATAGTCAGAAGTCAGTGTCTAAAAAATAAACACAGACAACAAAATGCATTTCAGGTATTCTTTATTATACTCAGATAAAGAAACTCATATGAGAGACTCCTAACACTTCTTTAAGTACATTTTCACATCACACTATTAGGCTACGCTGTGTTTCCTCTATCGTCCTGGAGGAGGTGGGGGTGGGGCCCATGCCTGGAGATATGGGAGGTAGTAAAGCATGCGTAGGTAGCGCTGGAGGAGAAAGAAGGCCATACATTTGTAATAGAACACTACAAAAAAAGAGATACCGCTTTCAAAATATTTAAACAAATAAACAGTGCACACAATCATTTGAAAATAATTACCTTGAAACCAGAAGAACGCTTCTCAATGAGATGACCATGGTCTCGATCAGCCTTTAAAACCATGCATAAAGTGTTACAATGTGATACAATCATCGCGTCCATCAGAACAGTGGTTCTCAAACTTTCTTTATTAGTGTAACACCACTCTTTCAGCTGAGGAAACCCCTTCACCAGCGTACCTTTCGTCCTGATACTGACACATTTGTGGCGTTCTAAATTTGTGGCATCTACTAGTACTGCATTTGTGAAACGCTGTATTATTTAGAAAATACTGACCCCATGGCTCATATATTTCTCAATACCATGATCATGGCCACGGTCAGCCTTTGAAAGCAAGCAGAAAGAGTGTTCAATAACTAAGTAAATAGATACTGTATGTACAATTCTAAATGTCCTTGTTGTGATGTCCCGTAGGTCTTACCACACAGCTGGACAGAAGTATGAGGAAGCCAACAAGAGCAAGAATCTTCACACCAAATAACTGCATCTAAAAAAGGATAATGACACACTTTAGCCCAGGTGCAATATCTGTATATTATATCTATTAACATTAGACATGGTAATGTTTGTGTAATATCTAATATATTATGCTCTCTCTCTGTACACACACACGCACACACAGACGGACGCGCGCGCGCGCACTCATGCACGCACGCACGCACGCACGCACGCACGCACGCACGCACGCACGCACACACACACACACACACACACACACACACACACACACACACACACACACACACACAAAGTACCTGTGTAGTATAACCCATTATTATACCGTACACTATTAGATGATACATGCCAGCATACAATATACTTCCTAAACCTTTCACTCTTGGCCTGACTATTTATACTTGTATTTACTTTTTGTAATGTTTGATGTTATTTGATACCTTATCATTATCTCGCTGTACGCAACTTTAATGCACCAAGTGAGATTCCTTGTATTCTTAAATACTTAATAATAAACAATAAACAATCTGGAGTCTGATCTTTAGAGTAGTATTCTGATCTGTTTTCAATATCCTTCTATTCAGGGTTGTGGTATACTCAACAATGCAAGTCTAAGATTGTCCATAATTCTGTACAGTATTTATACAGCGTCTTTCGGCCAATCACATTTATTATTTTATGTGTTATTGTATCATTTTGTGTAAGTGTATCCTTGCAAAACAAACAGATAAGTGTCAAAGTAACTTTTTAATCCATGTTCAGCCACAGGCTGGAGTTAAAAAGTATTAAGAGCATTGGTGTATTATATGGTTGCATGCTATATCCAGTCATGTGTCTTGTGAAGTGACTGATAACATTTAAAAACACTGGTGTATTTATTGCTATCAACCAAAGTTGGAATCATGGGTGCGGAGAACTGGATCATAGACCCAGCAGCCTCAAAAACCTAAATCACTTTAACCTTAACAGGAAGAACATACTTACATATTGCGTGCTAATACTGCATTTTATTACCATTTCCTACACTTTCATCAACAAGATGATGTGCTGTACAGTATAGTATACCAACAACTCTATCTACAAATGCAGACAGACAACAGAGTGTATCTTAAATGTTCTTTATTGTACATATTTACTGTTATTCATTATTTGGTACTGATATCAAAGATCACTCATTTTCTGGCCGGGGCAGCAGGGGCAGCTGGGGCAGCCGGGGCAGCTGGTGCAGCAGGGGCTGGAGCTGCAGGTGCTGCCGGGGCTGCAGGGGCAGCTGGTGCTGCTGGGGCTGGAGCTGCTGGTGCTGGTGCTGCTGGAGCAGGTGCTGGTGCTGGTGCTGGTGTTGGTGCTGGTGCTGGTGCTGGTGCTGGTGCTGGAGCCGGGTTGGGGGCAGGGGCTGGAGCTGGAGCTGGAGCTGGAGCTGGAGCTGGAGCTGGATTCAGTCTCTGGAGCAAACTCATGAGATAGAGCATTTGCAGGTAGTTGCTGAAGCCCTGCAGAAGGAAAGCAAAAAACAACATGCAACAATAGATGTACCGGTATATCACTTTTGCATGTGGTACAAAGATCCTCTGTATGCATGCAGTCCAAACGCTGACCTCTTCACTTGAACTTCTCTTCTGGATAACATGATCAGGGTACGGGGCAGCCTTCAAAAGCAAAATGAAGATATATGGTTACATAAATGCAGTACCGTTGTGTTATGAATTCCAAAATGTCTTTATTGTAATGTCTGATACGTCACATTGGGCAAGTCCTACCAAGCAGCTGGAGAGAAGTGCCAGTACGGCAGAAAAGACAACAGTTTCCTTTACTCCAAAAGCTCCCATCTGAGAACAACGATATACATTCATTAATATCAATAAAATATTAAAGTTCTCTGATGAATAAAAGCAATACTTAAGGGTGATCATACCTTCTTGAATGGTGTGGTATAACTCAGTTTCCGAGTCAACTGAATGAGTTCTTGCTTGTTTCCATGCGGTATATATATCGTAGTGTAGTGTCTTTCAGCCAATCACAGCCATAATTAATAGCGTTATATCTTTTGCAATGTAGAGTTTAATTTAGTGAGTTGTCTGGGTGGAACTGTGACCTTGCAAAACACATGCATGCTTGAGCAGTTTATTAAATCTCATGGAGTTAGAGAGCAAATAAGAATGACTGAATAAACTGACTGTTATTGTTGACTGATAAGATTTAGAAATAGTGTGGAAATGTTGCTGTAAAATCTACATTGACATAATATGGGTGTGCACTGCAAAGCTGCAAAATACTGTAGTGTCCCAGTAAAAACAATTCAAGACAGTTGAGAGCATGTAAACTGTACAAACAGCATAAAAATGTGTTTTGCGAGCACATGCACACACACATCGTATACCAATGATGCCCAGCTTAATTTACCAGCATGCACTCAAGCGTGTGAAATAGCATCACACCATGGGTGTACTGAAAAATAAATCACCACAGGTGACTGGACGCTGCTCATGCATGGTATCACTCTTTTTAAAAACTATAGAAACCTGCCTTTGTTCTCCATTCAGTAAAAGTGGGTGAGAAGGCTATTTTAATTGTCCAAAGGCCAATATCCAATTTGTCAGTCCTGGCTATTGTTCTGGAAGGTCTTGGGATTGATCAACTAAATACGTTTTTGTACTATACTTTATATTTAACATCTCAGATTTGTTCTCAAACTACCATGTATAATGAACTCTTCTATAATAGTTGTCGAAGTTATTTACTATTTATATACGGTAATTAACTTGGGACAAAACATGGGCATTAATTATGAAAAGGTATATGCAATGCCATTGTGGCAGACACATAGGCTATAATGGGACATTTAGGAGAATATCTAGCATATTATTGCTTTTCTTTGTTCTGTGATAGTTAACAGGAGTTGTATTTTAATGTATTCTTTATTGTAGTATGTATGTGTTGTTGTTATTTCTGATATTTGTTTTGATAATATGTGACTACAAAAAAAGAAAAAGGAGCACTCACTGATGCAGTTAGGCTACATGTATAGCCTACTTTTGAACTGTGTCAATTGTCACATTTGAAACAGAAAGAAAAACAAGAGAAAAACCTCCATGAATCCTTGTAGGTTAATTCCTGTGCGCTGCACTAAATAGTGTAATTTTGTATAATTATTTTTAATGAGATGTAGGTCTGATATTGACCATGCATGGTAAAATCACGTATGGTTACAATATTTCCGAACATTTGCACAGCATTTATTCTTTTTTTCGCCCTTCTTCTTAAATTTTGGAAAGATTTGCCAATTTAACGGTTGAGGCGCCCACAATGTGTAGGTGCCCACTCAACCTGTCCTGTATCCATTACCCTGTCAAATTGTGTGTAACTGTAATGGTCTGACTCATGCCAATAAAGCCTTTTGAACTGGATTGAATTGAAAGACAGAGAAAGATAGAGAGAGAGAGAATTTGAGAGATCACCATTTTTATTAAATCAGTAAATCTTATCACAGACAGTTATTTTCTAGAGATAATTCTTTGAGTCTGGCAAATCCACTTATCTGTTCCTATATGGTTTCATATGGATGGACATGAGCCCAGCACCAGCTCTTGGAAAGGATGTGCGCATCACCTTTGTTCTTTTAACTTCATATGGACATACTTTAGTACAAGTAGTATTCTCTTTTACATGTATATAGAGACCAAACAATTGAAGACATTAACATAAAACTCGCTCTTACTCATTTACTGATTTATTTATACATTTTAAGGACTGAGGACATATTAGTATTTTCCCCTTTTATCGGTTCTTTTGTCATGTACCTTTATCCTCTGTACCTGCATGTACCGTTTGCCCTTTATTTCATGCAGGCTACATGTACTGTACCTGTACCCTCTCTACCTACAGTACAGTAGTCGACTACTGTCTACAGGTAAGCACCAGGGGGTACAGGCTATACCCTGATGCTGAAAATGTACCTTTATTAAGCCCCCTACAGTATATCCAGATAATATATCACATAATATGACAACATTTAAAAGATCAACATGAAATCAATAATCACAAACAAAATACAAATTTGACTGGATCCATGATTAGCACTATGAGAGCAGGCATACAAAAACACATTCAATCCTGCTCCATGTTAAAAAATGAAACCTATAGATAACACCCATTTAGTTCAGTCAAACACACACTAATACATTGTACTTTCACTGAATACCCAGAGATGCTGATTGGCTAGCAGTGTATCCTCATTTCCTTTCGAGTTTCAAGTTATCTCCTCTTGGATTGGTGACGGGGGCAGCTGTGGGTTGTTGCTCCGGGGCCGGAGGAGGCTGTGGGGCTGGAGGTGGAACAGGAACCGGTGGGTTTACTGGTGGCTGTACTGGTGGGTTTACCGGTGGCTGGACTGGTGGGTTTACTGGTGGCTGGACTGGTGGATTTACTGGTGGCTGGACTGGTGGATTTACTGGTGGCTGTACTGGTGGCTGTACTGGTGGCTGTACTGGTGGTGGTACCGGTCGTGGTGGTGGTGCTGGTCGTGGCCAAAAACCAGGAGGCCAGAAGGGGCGGAAACATGCTGGGACACGGTAGAAAGCTGTGCTCTGTGCCAATAGAAAAAAAATTATACACTTTACATGCCCTTCCATTATGTCTTCTTACAGTGTTTGTTTTGATTGGTTGTATTTCTGTATCATCTTCACCTCATCATTGTCAGAATTACTTCTACATACATGTCGACCAGAATACTGCAACAAAACCAAAGGGCTATTGGATTCTGGTTTAGCTGAAATCAACCTTTTCACTATTCTGACCAATTTAGATAAGACCTTATAGAGGGCAAAGTCCAGAATGCTACTTACAGTCACACAGCAATCAATGAGGACAATCGTCAGCAGAATAAACTTCATCGTGTTCTTAAAACTGAAAAACAAAATGATAATTCTTTAAGAATTAATATCTTAAATCATTATTTTACCACTGAAAAAAAATAGAATACAACACTAGAATACACAATAAGGATGAATACATTTTCAGATTTACCTTGCAGCTGGTCCTAATGGAAACAAATCTTGCTTTTGAACAGCTACCTTCTGTCTTTGTTGTAGTTCTCTAACCTTCAAACTGTGTCACTTCATCAATCAACTCAGATGTGGCTAGAATCACTACAACCTCTAATAATAAAGAAAGGCGTGAACATTATCCAGCTTACTGGTATTTTGAAACATCCTGTTCATAATAGATTTGCAACAGATGCTGACACATGAATGCATTTACAGTAACCGGTTAAATACACAGACAATTGGTACAGGAGATTAATACACACACACACACGCACGCACGCACGCACACGCGCACACGCACACGCGCACACACACACACACACACACACACACACACACACACACACACACACACACACACACACACACACAGTTGTTTGATTTGTCATATTCCATCCTGATTCAATGGCTAAGATTGACATCTAAAGTTTGCAGGATTGTGGTGAAACTTTGCACACATATTTGCACTACGTTGAGGAACAAATGCCATCCTTTTAACATTGCCCTATTATAGCGCCACCAGGAGGCATATTTTTCAAAACTCATTGTTTTAATATTACTCCTACACATTTTGTCGACAGATCCGACTGATTATTCATATTCCATCCTGATTGCGAATTCTGAACATTGCTGGCCCACAATAACCTACCTGACCTGGTGGAGATCTGTGCTCTGATGAGTGAGGAGCACTTTTTCTAGTTACCTCTGTCTCTGTCATCCTCTGTAAGTCTGCCAGTCAGTCAGTTTCTCTAATCCTCATTTTTCTCCCTCAACGGGGTGTGCAATTGAACTTAAACATGGCCTTTCATCAAGACTTTTACTTTCATATCTACGATAGTCTTGGCTAGCACCCCTAGTGCATCCTGCACTTTCACCAGTAAAACCCATACTTCTCCGCACATGTAAAAAGAATATATATTGCAGATCAATCTAAAAAATATATATAATATTGTGTAAAAAAAAAACATTGCAGATGCCCTAACACCCCAAATCATAACTAACTGCGAAAAATTCCCACTGGACTTCAAGCAACTCTGACTTCAAAAGGTTGACATTTCTCTATTATAAATCCTCGTTTTGAGTGGTCTAGTGTAATATTGTAATATTTTTAAATATTGTTATGATATTCATGAGCTATATGCCATACAAATTAAAAAAATATATGAAAAGCTTCAAGAAAAAATATATCTTGATAGGGTATATACAGTTGCCCCAAATTCTGGCCCTTCTGAGTGTTTTGTGCAATGTATTAGTGTAGCCTCGGCCGGGAGGTGAACCCACGACTCCGATATCCGATGTTAAGAGTTAAGATCTGTTTATTTGACAGGGACCTTGCTCATTAATGGACATGTCAGTTTTCACTTCAATGTAAATGAGCCAGATTTAGCCCGCTGTGGGCTAATTTCCATCTGCAGTCCCTGGACCCCCATTGGTGGTGATCAACCCCCCCAATCCAACCCTTGATGCTGAGTGCCAAGCAGGGAGGCATTGGGTCCCATTTTTATAGTCTTTGGTATGACCCGGCAGGGGAATTGAACCCCCGACCTCCCAGTCTCAGGGCGGACACTCTAACCACAAGGCCACTTAGCTCTGGTCCATCGCTTTCACCTCCCGCATTGCTCCCGGTGAAGCTCTGACAGACCCGTCGGGAAACGCATGGACTCGAGATTGTCGGCCCCGCCGAGCGCTCAATACTAGTGAAAATAAACAAAACCGTTTCACTACTCACCAAACCAAAGGTCGTTTTGCGCTTTTGAAAGTCTATTCTCCGCGGTGGTGAACCCCTCAGCACCCCACCTACTCTGTAAAATACATTATTTTTGTCATGAAATAAAGTGCATCCAACTCGACCGCCGCTTATTTCCGGGTTGTGAACCATTGTATCTGCGGTGGCCGCTAGGTGGCCTGAGGTGTGTGCGTTTTATTTCATGACAAAAATAATGTATTTTACAGAGTAGGTGGGGTGCTGAGGGGTTCACCACCGCGGAGAATAGACTTTCAACAGCGCAAAACGACCTTTGGTTTGGTGAGTAGTGAAACGGTTTTGTTTATTTTCACTAGTATTGAGCGTTCGGCGGGGCCGACAATCTCGAGTCCATGCGTTTCCCGATGGGTCTGTCAGAGCTTCACCGGGAGCAATGCGGGAGGTGAAAGCGATGGACCAGAGCTACAAGGCCACTGAGCTGGTCACATTATCAGTCAGCCAAAGAGCCAGGCTCACTAGCGAGCAGCAATGCACACACCGACACCGTATAGCCTACAGTCGTCGTCCCCACCTGGAAGCGCATCCATGTGCGCCAGTCAGGAGCTATAGGCTCAACTGCCTGGGGGGTCCTCGGTCCTCCGCAACCAGGCAAGTAACACGCTGTCGACTACCAGGCTTAAGGTCTACAACGACGGAGGAAATGACAGAGCACCTGACAGTACCTACCGATCCCACCAATGTAGCCTCGGCCGGGAGGCGAACCCGGGACCCCGATATCCGATGGCGTGTACGTTACCAGTCTGCCAAAGAGCCAGGCTCGCTAGCAAGCAGCAACGTACACACCGAATAGACTACATTAGTCTGTGTATTTCAATAAAGAAGTGTTTTTATCCCATCTGTGTCGGATTACCTGTATTCCTCATAGAGTTATAATAAGGTATTCCTCAATGGGCAGTAGTGATGGGGCACATGCAGTGAAAGCCAGAATTACACGCAACGTAAACAGGAAGTAAACGAGGTCAACCAGGTAAGCACTTTATATATTGTTTTTAACATGTTCGGAGAAATACAAGATTTACTGGTGAAAGTGCAGGACGCACTGGGGGGTGCTAGCCAAAACTAGTAGATTTTGTAGATACGAAAGTAAGAGTCGATAAAAAATACATCTAGCCTATGATAGTCTTGATCCAAGGGTACCATTGACTATAGCACATGAAGACCATGAGGAAGCCTGTTTTTCTCCACAAATGTAAGATGTTTATTAGTGTTTTTGTGTAAACGCAGAAGATTCGGTGTTCGGACTATGGGATCTGTATTGTCATGGTTACGCTCTGTTGTCATGGTTACAGCCCCGCAGGAACAGAATGAAATCAACGCTCCAAAACTTAAACTATGCATACTGCACGCATTACCAAAAGCCTAATATAAATTATTTTGGCTGGGCACATTGTATGGACTAGTTTTATATATATCTTTTTTAACATGTACCCTTGCAAAACATGTCATATACTGTGGCGCAACTTTATAATCCATGTTCAGCCGCAGGCAAAGGGTATTAAGAACATTGGTACATGCCATGAATGAGTAAGTGTATTGATATGAGTGCATATCAACAAAATGTTTGAAACAGTGTGGGTTCGAGTAGCACGCAAAGTACAGTATGATGATGACGACGTATGATGATGATGTACAGTATATACCCTGCACATAGTGTCATACGTATACACAAAGACATAATGTGCTCATCATTATATCCAATCAGAAAAGGGACATACGGATAGGGACATACTACTGTATACAATGAAGAAGTTGCCAGCACGTTCTACTGTATACACATGGACATACATACAAACTACAAAGTCACGTACAGCTAGCACCGCTCAAAAAATACTGAACAGGCTATTGTGGATTTATTGCTTTCAAACAAAATGGAATTATGGAATGGAATTATGGGTGCAGAGAACTGGAACATATCCTATAATGCTAGCAGCCTCTATACGTACAAGTCACTGTACTGAAACCTTCTACCTTTCCACCTATTTACTATTGTCTATATTAATAATTCGTTGTATCACCATATTTACACCAAAAGTATATGGGTATACCAAAAACAAACAAATACACAAGAACAAAGTTTGACATAAAAATGTTCTTTATTGTATTATATTAAGCCATTGTTTCCCAGGTGGAGGTGGTGGTGGTGGTGATAGTGGTGGTGGTGCAGGCCCTAACCCGCCAACCACCAATAGTACCAAAGCCACTACAGAAGAAAAATTAAATAAAAACATAATTATAATACAACAATAAATGTATATAACTTTTGTGTGTGATTCAACCATCCTTTGCATGCATACTGCAGTCCATTGACTGACCTCATCTGAAAATGAACGCTCCTCAATGACATGATCATGGTGTGGAGCAGCCTTCAAAATCAAAGCAAACACATTGTAAATACAGTACCATTAAGTTATGAATTGTTCTTATTGTCATATCTGGCACATTGCATTGGAAAGTCTTACCAAGCAGCTGGAGAGAAGTGTCAGGAAGGCAGCAAGGGCAATAATAGTCACTACAAATGACTCCATCCTGGTGATACAAATGAAGGAATCTCAATAAAACATGAAAGTACTGTAAACACAATTATTTTAAGGGTGATCATACCTTCTTGATTAGTGTCGTGTAACTCAGTTTCCAAGTCTTGAATGAGCCCTGCTATTGTATAGTCATCAATTGCAAGACCAGTTTTCAATACGGTATATATATACAGTGTCTTTCAGCCAATCAAAGTTTGAATTCATGCGGTTTATATCTTGCAATGTAGGGCGTTATATAGTGAGTTGTCTGGTTGAAACTGCAACCTTGTAACACAAATATGCTTGAGCAGCTTATTAAACCTCATGGAGTTACAGAGAGCAATTAAACATTACTGTAAGTGCACAGGCTGTTATGGGTGCAGTGCCACTTAATAGTGCCCAGTCATTACAAAACAATGCATTGTTTTTGTATGTGTACAGTGCATACATGTGTAGATCAGTATGTGTGTAGAGTATAAACAAACATTACTTCATACCAGGAATTAAATGAAATTAACATGCCCATATTGTACGCTCCCAATTCAGTAGCGTAATGCATGGTATGGATGTATGGATGAGGGAGTGGTGTAGTGTGTGAGTGTTCCGTGTGCAGAAATGGAAAATAAGGATCAAGGTGGGAGAGGAGCAAAGGGGAAAAGAACAGAAAGGCATTTTTATAGTGCGTGGACACCCGAGCCCAGGTGCACGCCAATTTACTGCTCCCCAAGTCCTGAGGGAATCAAGGAGAAAAGGAAATTAAATTATTAATACGAAGCAAATACACAAACCATAACCATAACCAATAACCAAGGAGTGACATATATAACCTGACCCCGCCAGATGGTGGCAGCATTGAGTTCACAAGTTAAGTTCACGATGAGGCTGTATTGTGAACTACGGTAAATACCGCTACCAGTCAGATTATGATATATAACCATTTAACCATTAACCCTCCAAATGCAGGGAACCGAAATGTCTTAATAACCTGCTGGTCGTTATTCATGCGTCAAATACGATAGTCGCTTGCTGGTATCTCTTCAGCGCGCCGCGCTCACAACGAATTTCTAAATCGGGCCCATAATGTCCAGCACCTCTAGGGGCATACAATATGGGCATGTTATTTTCATTTAATTCCCGGTATGAAGAAATGGAGGAATGTTGGTTTATACTTCCTAAACGCATGATTGTGTGAGTGATATTTAGATAGATACAGTATCCCAAGGGGGAAATTCAGTCGCCCATAGGCAGCACAGCAGTTTAAGGTTTACAAGGTTACAGATAAATATGAAAAGAAAGAAGTAGCCTACTGTTGTACTGTAAAAAGAGGAATATATACTGTACATAAAGTGTCAATAACAGTCAACGCTCATAAGTATCATAACTGTCACAAGTGTCATAAGTGTCACAACACAAATAGCAAAACTTAAAGCACAACTTATCAATGCAGTGCCAGAGAGAGAGATTTGCAGTCAATCTTTCGCCACAGCAGATTATGTAATAAGAGGACGATTCTCTTTGCAATGCAGTTGTCTTCCCCTAAGTTCCTATGAGTTCTACTTAATACTTCTGGTCTTAATACTGACCTCATACTGACCTCATGCTATTTTCCATCTGGGTGAAGGATCTTTTTTTGTAAATGTAATACTCCAAGTTTTTGCTGTGTTTAATCTGTTTATACAAAACACCAACAATAATCCAGATAATACAACAATGTATTTACTAGTAAGACACCTCAGGGCGACAAGCGAGGTCGCGCCATGTCTTTGCCGTCTGGCCAGTGATGTATATCGGACCAGTTCCTCATATATGGATATGAAGTCCTGTTAGATATGGGCTTAATATTGAAGACATCAGGGATCTCCATATATTGGGCATAGAGTGGTTCCCATGACATCATAACATACAACCCCTTTTATGCCCATACATGGAGATCCCTGTCTGAACCAGGTGTCACTGTGATGTCACCTGTGATGTCACAGTATGTGTCAGGGGAACCACAGTGTCATGCGTTATCCCTGCTCTGAGTATCTGACATCACTGTGATGTCACAGTGATCAGGGGAACCATAGTGTCAGGCGTTACACGTATACGGACAAGCTGTGCCGGTTCTGACAGTAAACTGCGACCTATGGTCGCAATTATGTGTGTGAATTATCATCACTGGAGTCACAGTAGCACAATGTAGAATTTCATTATGATCACAAGAGATAATGTAAGAACAGAGGTCCTGCACTAGAAACCATTTTACATTTTCAAAATGGGTGGGCATTAACACAACTAACACCTTGTTTTACTGGTTTATCCGTCAGTAGTCTAGTCATTAGCCTACTCTAGAAGTGTTTTGCTGTCAACTCTAGATGCTAGATAATTGTAGTGTACACAGCAATATGTTTAGTTATGAATAAAATGAGATCTTGTTTATGCCAAAACGGACTACTGCTTTTCAAAACAGACGAAAACCCTCAGAAGTATTACTGGTAAATGACAGTGTTAAATGGAAGTCAACAGTCTTCTGCTGAGATGTACTGTAAAATAAAATTCCATATCCCAATATACCGTAGGAACCACCTACAGTAGTAGCCATTGTTTTACCCTATAGAAAAACCAACTCTATTTAAAGGACAACTTTAGTTTTTTACAACAAGGGTTCATATTTTAGATTGTAATTAAAGAATATAAAATATGAGTTTTAAAATGATTTCATTTACTCTTTCTATTGTTTTAGAGATTCTTATTTCAGTGGTTGGGGCCATGCGTACAAGTGGCTAAATATGTCATTTTACACAGAATAAACCCATTCCCAAGATACAACGCAACCTTTCATGGTTGGATGTGACTTATGGGGGCTAGAAGTGTTACTGAAAATAGCAATAAAGAAACTGCTGGCTTATTGTGTCTAAAAAGACATATTTAGCCACTTAGTTGTACGCATGCCCCCATGCGTACGCATGCCCCACATTTTAGCACGGTAAACGCGATAAAACAATAGAAATAAAACATTTTAACACTCACTTTTTCTTTTCTCTAATTACAATCTAAAATATGAACCCTTGTTGTAAAAAACTAAAGTTGTCCTTTAACTATCCTTCAGGATCACATTAAAACCATTCACTCGTATCTCTCAATATAATTAGACAGAGACACCAAAATGATAATGACGTGTTCTTTATTGTATTCACACTGTTAAACCATGAAGTACGTCTTGACAATCCATGACTTCATAGTGCTCCCCTCTATCTGCCTGGAGGAGGAGGTGGTGGAGGCGGAGGGAACATCATGAGCAGGCGTAGGAGTGATTGCTGAAAGAGAGAGATACGATATTATTATGACAGGCAAAGATGTGCTTCATGACATTATAATCATCATCAATCATCATCCGCAAAATACTGACCTCTTCACTTGAACTTGAACGCTTCACAATGACATGACCAGTGTCACCATCAGCAGCAGCATCAGCCTTTAAAAGTAGCAGAAAGATTGTTTTAAAAAGTGTGTGTGCACAGTATGTTACAGTTCCTGTACAGTTCATGTTTGTACTGTATGTACAGTATGTCTGGTTCATTGGCTAAGTGTTACCTCACAGCTGGACAGAAGTATGAGGAAGCCAACAAGAGCAATAATCTTCACTCCAAATAATTGCATCTAAAAAGAATAATACAAGATAGCAATAACAATATAATAATGAACAAAGAAAATGCAATGACTAAAAACATTACAACAACTAAAATATAGTATGAAAAAAAAACATAATTTGATTTATGCCCATACCTTCTTGACCATCGCAGTACTGTCCTTTCAAAGTCCTTGATTTCAATCTGGTATAATCAATACAAGTCCAATATCCAGTCCAGTATTTATATTGCCTTTCAGCCAATCACAAATCATCATATTAATGGGGGTTATATCTTTTGCAATTTTGTTTGTTACCCTATATAGCTTGTTGTCTGAGTGCAACATGTAGCTGTGGCTTAGCAAAACAAGCTTCAGAGCAGTTTATTAATCCATGTTCAGCCACAGAGAGGAGTTAAAAAGTATTAAGAGCATTGGTGTATGGTTGCATGCTATGACCATCCATGTGTCTTAATGTGACCGATAACATTTAAAAATAGTTTTGGATAATGTTGCTCAAAATGATACTGGAATTTTGTGGGTGCAAAGAGCTGCATCATAATGCCCTTTAGCACAAAAAACAAACAGCACAGTACATTTCAGTAAAATACACTTTTGTGGACATAATTAATGTTGTACATTCTATAATGGGGTGTTGATAATAGTTTCTAAGGAGCTGAATGATAGTCTATTGCTATTATAAATGTACTAAGCAAAACCAAATTGTTTATTACTATCAGATTATCATGATCAGAACAGTACCAACTTTGCATCAGTGTCTCAAAAATCAACAGACAACTAAACGAATTTCACATGTTCTTTATTGTACTTAGAGATATCCCTCCTGTAAAGTTTCACACTTTACAATGTTGTCTTTCCTCTATCTCCCTGCAGCAGGTGCGGGTGGGGCCCAGTACCCCCGGAAGTATGGGTAGCCATAGCGATAGCCATAGCCATAGTAGCGCTACAAGAAAAAAGGAAATTATGTGATTGTAATAGCAGACAACGCAAAAAAATAAAAAATAAAAAAAATAATCAGCTTTCAAAATATTTAAACCAATAAAATATTCAAACCAACAACCAGCCTGAACAGATCCATTACAAAATATTCACCTCGTAGCTCCCACCGGAACGCTTCTCAATAATGTGATGACCATGGTCACGAGCCTTTAAAATCATGCAGAACAGTTTTTAATAATTAGGTAAATTGATATTCATATTTATTTTAATTCTTTTGATGATGTCTGACACCTCCTTAACAGATTTTGTCAATGTGGGATAACCACTTGACTATCAGACGAGATACGTGTGTGAGAGAGAGAGAGAGAGGGAGAGAGAGAGAGAGAGAGAGAGAGAGAGAGAGAGAGAGAGAGAGAGAGAGAGATAATAAACGAGTAAAGAGTACCCCTAGAAGTACCCTCAAGTACCTAGGGCTACTAACATTTGTGAAACATTGTAATAGAAAATACTGACCTCATGGTTCATATGCTTCTCAATGACATGATCATAGCAGAAAGAGTGTTCAATAACACAGTAAATAGATATTTACAGCTCCAAATATCCTGTCTGGTACCATATACCGGTAGGTCTTACCACACAGCTGGACAGAAGCATGAAGAAGCCAGCAAGTGCAAGAATCTTCACTCCAAATAACTGCATCTAAATAAAATAGAGAATAACACAGTATTTATTAATAATAATGTGATCTATATGTCTGTCTGTCTATATTGTACATACATACATACATACAGTATATATACATACACATACACATACATATATATGCATACACACATAATACACTACCCTTCAATACTGGTTACACTTGGTCTCTTTTATGCTTATATTTCTATTATGTAACATTTCTGTATCTAAGAGCAAAGCGCCAATCAAATTCCTTGTACAGTATGTGACAAAAAAAATCTACTCTGATTATAAAAAGGTATATGAGGATACAAATAATGCTTCTATATTAATTTACCTTGGCTTGAAAGTCGTATTCCAATGCGTTTTCCAAATCAGTGCATTCAGGGTTGTGGTATACTCAACAATGCAATTTTAATTTGTGCAGCATTCTGTACAGTATTTATAGTGTCTTTCAGCCAATCACAATTATTATTGTATATATTTAGCAATTTTACCTGTTATTGTATCTTCTATTTTTTACGTGTATCGTGTATCCTTGCAAAACAGACAGATAAGTGTCAGAGCACGTGTTTAATCCATGTTCAGCCACAGGCAGGAGTTAAAAAGTATTAAGAGCATTGGTGTATGGTTACATATGACCAGTCATGTGTCTTGTGACTGATAACATATTAAAATACTGGTGGATTTATTGCTATCAACCAAAATTGGAATTATGGGTGCAGAGAAGTGGATCATATCCTAGCAGCCTCAAATCCTTCGGGCCAGCGGTGGCCTAAAGCAGTGGTTCTCAAAGTGGATTTCAGGGACTCTCAATAGGTTCCTTTATGGGTGGTCTAAATTGACCCTTACAAGTCTGTAACTTTGAAACTGTTAACTTTGAAAGTTAAGGGGAGACCTTCAAATTTCAAAGTATGAGAACCACTGGCCTAAAGGTTAGAGGAGGTATTTGTGACCGAAAGGTTCCCTCACAGGCAGCAAGAATCTGAGTGGGGAAGTGAACGGCCATCACTTACCACTGACTTGCCCTTGAGCAAGACACCGAACCTCCAAATTGTGTGTGTGTGTGTGTGTGTGTGTGTGTGTGTGTGTGTGTGTGTGTGCGTGCGTGCGTGCGTGCGTGCGTGCGTGCGTGCGTGCGTGCGTGCGTGCGTGCGTGCGTGCGTGCGTGCGTGCGTGTGTGTGTGTGTGTGTGTGTGTGTGTGTGAGAATCACATACCGGTAATTTGATTTCATTCACTTTTATGAAATTAACAAGAGGACTTATTCCAAAGCATCTCTAAACAAAAATGCAAAGGACAACAAAGTGCAACTTAAAATGTTATTTATTGTACTTGCTGAAATGAAGACTTAAAAAGTAGTGTTTCGATGTACATCAAGGAGAATGTGGTGCAGGTGGAGATGGACACACAGATGCACATGGGAGAAGGTGGAGCTACTGGCGAGCTCTTTAACGTCCAGCTCTAGGGTGGAGGAGCTGGTGGTGCTGATCCAGAGGGTGGAGCTGGAGGTCCAGGTCTATTGGATCCAGGTGGAGGAGGTGGAGGAGGAGGAGTAGGTGGAGGTGGAGGTCCAGAGGGTCGAGGTCTAAAGGGTCCGGGTGGAGGGGGTGGAGGAGGTGGAGGAGGTGGTGGAGGTCCCCAGGGTCCGGGTGGAGGAGGTGGAGGTCCCCAGGGTACGGATGGATGTGGTGGAGGTGGTGGAGGTCCCCAGGGTCCGGGTGGAGGGGGAGGTGGGTATGGATATGGCCCAGGTGGAGGGGGAGCCAATACACTGAATAAATCGTAGACCTTTACTACGATTCTCCAGAGCATTTCCTTGGCGTAGGCATCCTACAGAAGGACAACAAAAACAACATTATAATCCAACATGCAGCCTGTATATAACGGTGCATTGTGATAGTGATGCAACCATTCTTTACATGCGTACGGTCCATACACTGACCTCTTGACCCTCCATGCCAGGATCGGGAGGAGGAGGAGGCACATAAGCCTTCGAAAAGCAAAAGCAAAGGTGGATATTACATAAATGCACTGCCATTGTGTTATGATGAATTATGCCATTATTGTAATGTCTGATACATTGCATTGGACACGTCTTACCAAGCAGCTGGAGAGAAGTGCCAGGAAGACACCAAGGGCAATAGTCTTCACTCCAAATGCCCCCATCTACAAACAGTGATTTTCATTACATTAATTTATTTCAATAAAATGTGAAAAAAAGAGATTCTATCAAAACATATATGAAGAAGTAGTAAAAATAGACAATCTACAGCATAAGCTCACAATGTGTCGCATCATGATGCATTGTGAGCATAGATCGGCTATTTTCACTTGGGAAGCATTGCTCTAATGAATAACTGAATTGACTGGTATTTAAGGGTGATCATACAGTACCTTCTTGAAACGTATGGCGTAGTTCAGTTTTTGAATGAGTCCTTGCTGGGATATACAGTCGTCAATGCAAGACACATTTTCATGTTGGTATATATAGTGTTATTCAGCCAATCACAGTTATCATTAAGGAGGTTTGTATCTTTTGCAATGGTGGGTGTTATACTGTAGACTATATTGATTTGTCTGGGTGGAACTGTGACCTTGCAAAAACAAATACAGGTTTGAGAAGCTTATTAAGTCTCATGGAGTTACAGAGAGCAATTAAAACGAATTAAACTGACTGTTATGGTTGAACGCCTTGTCACTTATGTTGCCATGAAATAAAACAATATTCTGTGTGTGCAGAGCTGCAATAGTGCTCAGTCATTTCAAAACAATGCAAGCCACTTGTGACTGAGCTTCTAGCATCAATACTGTAGGCCTATGTGTATGTGTTCCAGTTAAAAATGTGTCTTCTCATTTATGTGTTTTATCTCTTGCAATTTCATTTGTTTATCCTGTATCTCGTTCTGTATCTTTTGTTTCTCTTCAACTATATTGTAAGAGCCTAAGACAGGTGTTTGCCGTTTGTGTCTGGATACCAGCACATTCTTCTATGATAGGGCCGGAACAGAAGAGATCAATGGCAACAAAAGGCTCTGTTACCATTGAAAACAATTGCAAAAAAGTTAGGTGTGAGTGTGACTATACCCTTAGGAAGCATCCTCACAGAGTGAAATACAGTGATTTTCAGATTTTGTTTTCCCATCGAATTATGCCTCCAACTTGTCATGCCAATACAATGACATCAATGACATAAATTTTCAGATTTTCATCCCATTTTCCCTCCTGTACCAGGTGTGTCCAAAGTGCAGTCCGGGGGCCAAATGCGGCCTGATTACAAATGTTCTATTTCTATGGCCCGTGGCTTTATTCCTAAATTGTACTATCAACGGCCTGCCAGCACCGTCAAACAAGAATATTTTATAGTATAAATAGTCAAGATTCCTCCTGTTATCTCATTCTGAAGGGGTAAAAGAAAGGCTATTTTGTTGTACTTTTTACCTTGCACATCTGGTTACATTTGGGAATGTGAGTTATTTGTGTTTTGTTCAGAGCACACACCTGACAAAAGACCATTGATATTTAATATTTATGATGATAATTGCGATGCATATGTATGCATATGTATGTAACTTTGTTATGGTCCGACCGAAAGTACATTTTGTCAGCAGATCTAGTCGGCCCTTGGGTGTTTTAATATTTTCTAATGTGGCCCCTTTTGAAAAAAGTTTGGACACCACACGTACCTTTATCCTCTGTACCTTTACCTGTACCTTTACACATACTGGACCTTTATCTTCTGTACCTACAGTATACACATACTTTTTACCATTAGTGCGCAAAGTACTCAATCTCAGTAATTAAAGTAAATTAAAGTAAAGTAAAGTAATCTCAGTCTGTCTTGCTGCACAATTGGCCCGTGTTCGGGGGAGGGAAGCTGGCTGAGGAGGGTAATATTTGTCAACACATGCGTTCTTATGGGCTGGACGACACCTATCAGCAGGGAGTGTTGGGCGGGAGGAGTAGGACTGGCAGGTGAGTCAGTAGGATACGACAAAACAAAATGCCAAGTTGAGGAAGCCCTCATGAACTCAGCAAAATCCATACTTGGCTTTAGGATAAGAAAATGTCATTACACCTTGGTAATACAGAAACCATTTTTTTCCCTACAGATAAATGTTGTGGAAAATAGCTGAATAGCTGGATTTTAGCTGGAGGTAATATTTGACAATTTGGCCACAGTTTGACCATTTTTATAGTATCGTTTTTTTTCGTTACTCATGACGTATGAATGGTCTTATAACTAATTTATTTTTTGTTCATTTTTCGAGTTATTAAAAAGGTCTTAAAAGTCCTTAAATTGTCACTTGCATTTGGCCTGGTCTTCAAGATTCTAAAAAACAAAAACAAAAAAACAAAAAAACAGGGATACCCATACCTAACAGGCTACTTCAACAAAGTGAAAGACACACACAGGAACAACACCAGAGGGAGCTCCACTGATATCAGTCAATCCAGTTTCAGCACAAACATGGGGACAAATTCGTTCTGCTATTACACCAAAATGTGGAATGCCCTTCCAACCAACATCAAAAAGTGTTCAACCCCAGAAATTGGCAGACTTTTTTTATTTTATTTTTTATTTCTTTGATGGTATGACCTACCAAAAAGAGGCCAACATAGCATTACCCAGGTTTTAATGTGTGTACCGGTATGTGTGAATCACACCATTTACATTTATATGATATCAACAAGAGACATATCCCAAAGCATCTCTAAACAAAATGCAAAAGACAACAAAGTCAATTGTAAATGTTCTTTATTGTACTTGCTGATGTGTGTGTTTCAATGTACATAACTCATGGAGAAGAGGGTGCAGGTGGATATGGACACACAGATGCACAGGGAGAAGGTGGCGATAACGTACAGGTGGACATGGAGCTCTTTAAGGAGCTGCAGGTGGAGGAGGAGGAGGAGGTGGAGGTGGAGGGGCTGGTGGTGCTGGTCCAGAGGGTGGAGCTGGAGGTCCAGGTCTTTTGGATCCAGGTGGAGGTGGAGGTGGTGGGGGTCCCCAGGGTCCAGGTGGAGGAGGTGGGGGTCCCCAGGGTCCGGGTGGAGGTGGTGGGGGTCCCCAGGGTCCGGGTGGAGGAGGTGGGGGTCCCCAGGGTCCCCAGGGTCCGGGTGGAGGAGGTGGAGGTCCCCAGGGTCCGGGTGGAGGAGGTGGGGGTCCCCAGGGTCCGGGTGGATATGGCCCAGGTGGAGGTGGAGGATGAGCCAATACACGGAATAAATCATGGACCATGTCTTTGATTCTCCAGAGCATTTCCTTGGCGTAGGCATCCTACAGAAGGACAACAAAAACAACATTATAATCCAACATGCAGCCTGTACATAAGGTTGCATTGTGATAGTGATGCGACCATCCTTTGCATGCGTACGGTCCATACACTGACCTCTTGACCCTCCATGCCAGGATCGGGAGGAGGAGGAGGCACATAAGCCTTCGAAAGCAAAGCAAAGATGGATATTACATAAATGCACTGCCATTGTGTTATGAATTATGCTATTATTGTAATGTCTGATACATTGCGTTGGACACGTCTTACCAAGCAGCTGGAGAGAAGTGCCAGGAAGACACCAAGGGCAATAGTCTTCACTCCAAATGCCCCCATCTACAAACAGTGATTTTCATTACATTCATTTATTTCAATAAAACATGAAAACAATTCCATCAAAATATATATGAAGAAGTAGTGAAAATAGGCAATCTACAAGCTTACAACGTGTTGCATTTTCACTAGTTTGGTTCCCATTAGTCTTGAGCTAAAAGGTTTGGGAAGCATTGCTCCAATAACTCTCTTGTTGACTGGTTTTTAAGGGTGATCATACCTTGAATCGTACGGTGTAGCTCAGTTACCAAGTCCTTGAAAGAGTCTTTGCTGTGATACACTTGTCAATGCAAGACACATTTCCATGATGGTATATATATAGTGTTATTCAGCCAATCACAGTTATCATTAAGAAGGTTTGTATCTTTAGCAATGGTGGGTGTTATACTGTCTGGGTGAGTTGTCTAGGTGGAACTGTCACCTTGCAAAACAACAGGTTTGAGAAGCTTATTAATTCTCATGGAGTTACAGAGAGCAATTAAAACGAATTAAACTGACCGGTGTGGTTGCACGCCTTGTGATCAGATTTAGAAATCGCGTGGATATGTTGCTATAAAATGTGCAATTAAAAATATGCTGTGTGTGCAGAACTGCATAATAGTGCCCAGCCATTTCAAAACAATGCAGGCCACTTATAAACTGCATCAATACTGTATGTGTACATGTACAGTAAGTATGTTTTGTTGCGACCGAAGGTCGCATTATACCCTGAAAAACCTTGTAGCTTGTCTAACTGTCTGTCTGTCTGTCTGTCTGTCTGTCTGTCTGGCTGTACAGAAAGTGATGTCAGTGTGATGTCAGTGAGTCACAGTGATGTGGTACAGAATGACTCATATATGGGCATAAAAAGGATGTCACGTGACATCACTTCTTGTACTGACAGTCAGACAAGCTACGAGACTCTCGGGGTATAAAAGTCCATATATGGTGATTCCCAGAAAAAGAAAACCTTTTATGCGTGACATCACTTCCTGTACTGACAGTCAGACAAGCTACGAGATTTCTCAGGGTATAAAAGTCCATATATGTGTGGCGGAGAGAGTCGCAGCCCCAGCCTGAAGCCTCAAAAAGTCTAGTATCTGCTCTCATTCCATAGGGATATCCCTTTGGAGTGATGGTTAAGATATTGGACTTTCGCGTGGGAGACCTGGGTACGAAGCCGGGGTGGGACGTTCGGATCACCTCCGTTACATATGGTCATTCCCAGAAAAAGAAAAAAACCTTTTATGCCCATACATGGAGATTTCTGATGTCATAAATCCCAGGCCGAAAATGACAATGTTAGGGTACCCCATTATGCCCATATGGAGATCCACAGGCATCAAACCAATGCCCTAACTCACCAAGGCCCTGCTTGGCATAAAATGGCGATCTATGGCGATTTGGCTGTGAATCAGTTAACGTACGTTTTATGCCCATATATGGAGATTCTTATATTGTCAATATTAAGGACATTATTAAGGATATTATGTTATCAATATTAAGGACATATATGGGAATGCCCATATTTGGTAATGTCCATATGGGCATGTTTTGACATAACATAACTATCATGAAGAAGGGGTCTCCATATATGAGTAACTGGTCCCAAACACATCACTGGCCAGATGGCCAAGAATTGGCGCGACCTCACGAGGTCGCTTATCACCCTGAGGTCGCAAGTCACCCTGAGGTGTCTTACTAGTATATGTGTGAGTGCGTGCACGTTTGTCTTTTGAATAACACACCATTTAGTCTTAGTCCTGTCTTAGTTTTTTAGAAATTATACATAAATACAATACAATACAATACGGGTAACAATACAAATAAATAATAAATAATAATAATAATAGGGAGCCAGGGTTAATGTACCTGTAGTTAATTATTCAAAGGAGGAGGCAATGGCATGTTCTGAAAAAATAAAGCAAGGGTGGCTACAGCACCCCAGTGCAGTGAGCAATAGTGGGCTATTAGACGTCTGTCTAAAATCGGTCTAATCAATCAACGTCTAGAAAATAAAGTTTTTTAGACGTCTAAGCTTAGACTAGACGTTGATAGCTTAGACTAGACATAGTTATACTATGAAAATCGGCAGATCCTGTCAGAGGGTAACGTCAGAGGCCGGGTAACGGGTAACGCGCAGCAAGACAGCCTGTTCAACTCCATATGGCCCCTACAGAATCCCTTTTATGCCCATATATGGAGATCCCTGATGTCATCAAGCCCGGGTCCTATCTGACCATATGAAGTCCTCTTAGGGGAACTACACTAACAGAATCCCTTTTATGCCCATATATGTAGATCCCTGATGTCAATATTAAGCCCATATGTGTGAATGCCAATATATATACATGTCAGTCTATCAGCAGTCTACTCTAGTCTAAGCTTAGATGTCTAAAAAACTAGACGTTTATTAGACCGATTTTAGATTAGCGTTTAGACGTATATTAGTCTAATAGCCGAAAAATGCTCAGGGGAACATAAGCAACACCTCAGCTCCCCTCACTTTGGGTTATCTTTTTTTTTTTAGCCTTAATGTCTTACGGTAACACGTGCTGTTTACATTTCTGACTAATAATGTATTCACTATAAATGGCAATCGGACGCTGTTCATGATGCATTTTGGTGAAAAAATGTGTTTACCAAAAATCAGGCAGTATAACAGGCCAATAATGTGAAGACGGTGGCATTTCTTCCTCTGCCTAAATGTGTGTGCAAAATGTAAACTTTGGAAGCCAATGTTAGCCTTCAACAAGCATTGTCTTGATCACATGACTATAGAGATACTTTGTACCGATTTGCGTGATGTTTTACAAAAGTCAACCTCCTGGTGGCGCTATAAAATAAACATGTGAAAAATGCACTCCTCTTGGGAGTGTGCATAAAATGTTGCATGCAGATCGGTGCAGGAAAAACACAAATCGGCCTGTTATTGCACCACCATGAGGCTGATTTGGACAATTTCAAGTGACATTTCTTCTTCGGCTTAGTGGGAATGTGTGTGCAAAATGTCACAAAAATCATGCTGTGTGTTGGACGGACAGACAGGGTGCAAAACATGGTCTCGGCCATACCTTTTGGCCTGGTTAGGTATACCCTTATACCTAACAGGCTACTTTAACAACCTGAAAGACACACGGGCACAACACCAGAGGGAGCTCCACTGATATCAGTCAATCCAGGTTCAGCACAAACATGGGGACACATTGCCCTTCATTAAAAAGTGTAACTCCTTACCCTTTCAAAATTGCCATAAAAGAGTACCTGCATGCAATTTGTAACTTATTGCCTTAGAACAATCTTCCCGTTTGGGGGGTACATTTACATTAATTGCTTCTGGCGTTAATGATGTCTTCTATTATTGTATATTATTGTATGTTTTTAAATGTCTTGATGAATTGAATACCTGGGACCACAATGGAAACAAAAGAATATCTATGAATTCAAGTAATCAATAGGGGGGGAAATGGCATGTGTGTATGTCTGTGTGAATCACATCATTTACACTTACTGTACATGATATCCACAAGAGGACATGTTCAAAAGCATCTCTAAACAAAATGCAAAAGACAACAAAGTAAGTGCATCGTAAATGTTCTTTATTGTACTTGCTGGTATGTTTCAATGTACATAACTCATGGAGAAAGTGGGTGCAGGTGGATACGGACGCACAGATGCACATGGTCTCCCATGTGCATCTGTACATGGAGCTCTTTAAGGTCCAACTGGAGCTGGAGCTGGTGCAGGTGCAGGTGGAGGCGCTGGTGGTGCGGGTCCAGAGGGCCGAGGTCTAAAGGGTCCACGACGTGGAGGTCCACCAGGTCCTGGTGGAGGAGGTGGAGGTCCATTGGGTCCTGGTGGAGGAGGTGGAGGTCCATTGGGTCCGGGTGGAGGTGGTGGAGGTCCGAAGGGGCCGGGTGGAGGTGGTGGAGGTCCATAGGGTCCGGGTTGTCGGGGAGCCAATACACGGAATAAATCATAGACCTTTTCTACAATATTCCAGAGCATTTCCATGGCCATTTCCGTGTCACCGTAGCCACCCTGCAGAAGAAAAAGAAAAACAACTTGATATAGAACAATAAATCCATTTCACTTTTGCTTGTGATGCAACCATCCTTTGCAATACATATGGCCCATACACTGACCTCTTCACTATCCATGCCAGGGCCAGGAATGGGAGGGGACATAGCCTTCAAAAGCAAAGCAAAGATATTGTTACATAAATCCAGTGCCATTGTGTTATGAATTCCAAAATATCCTTATTGTAATGTCTGATACATTGCATTGGACACGTCTTACCAAGCAGCTGGAGAGAAGTGCCAGGAAGACACCAAGGGCAATAGTCTTCACTCCAAATGCCCCCATCTACAAACAGTGATATACATTCATTAATTCATCTCAATAAAACAAGTTTCTTTATAATTTTTTACTTCTTTATTTATAGTTTTAGGAATAGACAAAAATGTGCGATAACTCCTATTCAACATTCCTTGTGTGCTCCCCGCCTGACTTTCCTCCCCTGAATATGGCCAATTACGTTCATATGGACACTAAGACAAACTGGACCCACCGTGGTGGGTTTAAAACCCTATACTCTGCATTGGTGAGCAGGTACTTTTACCCCTGCAGTACCTTCTATTGAGCACCCTATGAATAAAAGCAATGATTCTCTCTTGACTGGTATGAGGGTTATCATACCTTCTCGAATTGTGTGATGTAGTTCAGTTCCCAAGTCCTTGAATGAGTCCTTACAGTGATACAGTTGTCAATGCAAGACGCGTTTTCACGATGGTATATATATAGTGTTGTTCAGCCAATCACAGTTACCATTAAGGAGGCTTAATATGTATTTTGCAATTTTGGGTGTTACACATATTGAGTAGTCTCACTTGTCTGGGTGTGGGTGGAACTTTGACCATGCAAAACAAACGCAGGTTTGAGCAGCTTATTAAATCTCATTGATTCTCAAAGAGCAATTAAAAATTACTGAGTAATCTGATGGTTATGTTTGCACCTGTTGTGACTGATAAGATTTTGAAATTGTGTGGATACGTTGCCATAAAAAATGCGTGTGTGCGTGCGTGCGTGCGTGCGTGCGTGCGTGCGTGCGTGCATGCGTGTGTGCGTGTGAGGGCAAATAGTGATTTCATACATATTATAATATGTTTATATTAATGTCTCTTTTGATAATTGCAGCTACAGTAACATTACATTTAACCTTCTGTAACAATGCAGATTGAAACTTTAATAAGATTCTCACATATTATTGGTTTGTTTGTTTTTGTACAACTTTATTATTGGATTTTAAACAAACGAGCAACAAATACATCAAGAATCCAACTTACAAAAACTAAAATATTTCCCTTTCTGTTGTTTCAATCCCAACCTCTATCTTTATCAAATCCTACATGCACATAAAACAGGGAATGTCCCACGTCTTGTAACAGAAAGGCCTGTGAATGCTCTTCAGAGTTACTTCACTGACACTGATCCACACTGACCAGTGGCTTTTTTATAGTACATACAGTAGTGTTTTCTAAGTAGCTTTCTTAAGGGACTGCATTTTGTTATTTAAAAAAATAATAATTGTCTTCTCATTTATTAGTTTAATTTCTTCCGATTTCCGGTTTTGTTTGCATAAAGACAATTATATTGTAAGCGCCTAAGATGGGTGTTTCCGTTTGAGCAGCACTTACTTCTATATTTAGGGCAGGAATGGAAGAAATCAATGCAATCAGTGTTGTCTGTTATTCAATATAAAGTTGAAAACATTTTAATCACTTAACCCTATAGTATATCATTATAACGAATATAGCAACGTTTATCTACAAGCATTTTTTATATTGTCTTTAAACGTTTTTTATATTTCCCTAACAATGACATGCCCAAAATAGGGCTCCAGGGGTAATGTTTTTACTTATTTGAAGGAGGGGACAATGGGATGTTCCTATACATTGGCACAATGCTTCAGTGTTTTTTACATTTCTGCTTTCTATCTTGCACTTGAACAGGCACCTCCTGTTCCTCTTCACTTACTGTGGCTTTGCTTTCAAGAGCTGCACCCAAAAAGTATTTTTCCACTTTTGCAATACAATGATTACTGTTGTGCTTAATAATCATTCTGATTATTTTTTATTATTTTCAGATTTAGTTTTCCTATCCTTTCAAATGTATAATGTAAAATGTGCAGAAGTATTATTATTATTATTATTATTACCCTTATTATTACCCTTATTATTATTATATCATATATGTTTATACTGTATAGCACATTAATCACTCTTTTTCAAGGAGGACAACATTAATAATTCTTTACACATAATCAATGTATCAATCAGTTTTCAGATTTTCATCTCATTTACATCTTTATCTTTACCATGTAGCCTGACCTCTACCTGTTCACTTTTATCAGTAATTGAACCAACCAAAGTACCGTATACTCCTTGTCAAATATTACTGAAATAAAGTTGCTCACGACATTTTTTACTTGGGTTAAAGTACTGGAGTAGGCCTACATACAGTACAGCAGGGGTTTTCAAACTTTTTTGTCTCAGGGCACCCCATAAATATTTGTTTTAATCCGAGGCACCCCTACATTATAATTTTCACCCCCAGCACCTTATATTTATAGCATATCGTCGTTGTCGGCTGGAAACTGTTCGTTTCGTATTTATCATCTATAAAATGTACTAAACTAGAGAAAACAGCAGATCTACAAGCATACAACGCCTCGCGATTCGAGGCGTTGTATGCTTGTAGATCGGCTGTTTTCACTAGTTTTGTGCGACTGTCTTGATGACTGTATGATGAAGCAGGGCTTTGCTTTACCAAAAGACGTACATATTAGAAACTTGGTGAGGTTTCTGCCTGACAGTAATGATATTTTAGTGATTATGTCGCAAGGAAAACGTTGAGATAATAGCCATTTTGGTTGGAACTGAAAATAAACTTGTACTTCAAGTTTAAAATGATACTAAGTAAATATATTTTTAAATGTCCAAATAAATTTCAAATATTATCAAATTATCTTGCGGCACCCCTGGACTGCTGTCGCGGCACCCCAGGGTGCCCCGTCACCCACTTTGAAAACCCCTGCAGTACAGTACTTAAAATTCAGTATTCAAAGGTACAAATTACAAAGTGCATTTTCCTTTTAACAACAATTCATCGCTTTATTGAAACTGCAATTAATTGCAGAATGCAATCAAACACACCATGCATTGGACTTTCACTGAACAGCTGATGAACTAGCAGTGTATCTCCTTAATGTATCAGTTATCCCCTCTTGGAGGGATGACGGGAGGCATCGGTCCTGGTCCTGGAGGTGGAACAGGCACTGGAGCCGGCCGTGGCAGGAAGGGAAGGAGAGGCCAGAGGGGATTCAGGGGAAAGGGAAGCTGGGGTTGAGGCCAACTTGGCCAAGTGAATGTCGGGTAGATGTAGAATCTCTGTGGCAAGAGAAAAAGAGAACCTTCATGCTTTATGTCCATAGTTTAGTGCAGGGGTCTTCAATGTGTTCAGGCCAAGGACCCCTTAGCTGAGAGAGAGATGAAGCAGGGACCCCCACAACCTCTTCATAGATTCTATAGTTTCATCTTTTGACAGCACGATCATCAGTGTATTTTGGATTCATGTCAATTTGTGTTTTCAGATATTTAACCACTTGAACCGTCAATACTTAATAAACTTGACCTTTCACTCTGTACTTAGTCTGCTCTTTTTCCCCTCTATACCAAACCTCTTTGCTGAAAATAGCCGATCTACAAGCTCACAGCGCCTCGAGGCGTTGTGAGATTGTAGATCTGCAATTTTTTGTCTAAAGTTCTCAGAATATGGATATTAGGGTTCAAGTGGTTAATATAAAAAAGGAGAAAAAAAGTTTCTATCACACAAAGATTTGGAGGACCCCCTGTAGTAACTCTGAGGACCCCCTAGGGGTCCCGGACCCCTGTTGAAGACCCCTGCTTTATGTCCATAGTTTATCTGCAATTAAATACAATGTATGTTTTGATTTTTACATTTTGTATTTATTCTTTTACCTCGCCACTGTAAGAATAACTGCTGCTATGTACATGTCGACCAGAATTCTGCAACAAAATCAAAGGGCTGCTTAGTTTCTGTTTTATCTGAAAGCATTTAGCTACTCTGACATTTAACATATTTAGATGAGATCGCAAAGATAGCCATATGGCCAGAATTAGTACTTACAGTCACACAACAATTAATTAAGACAATCATCACCAGAATAAACTTCATTTTCCTGAAACTGAAAGAACAAGGTATACATTTTTTCCAATGAAAAACATATAATATCGTAGAATACAATATGAATACATTTTCAGTTTATGTACTTTACCTTGAAGCTGGTCGTTGACAGAAACTCAAGAATATGAGCTAGTTTTCTTGCTCTCTAACATTCAAAGTGTGTGTTACTTCATCTCGGATGTGGCTGGACTCGCCACAACCTCTGTGTTCATGATCCAGATAGGCGGGAACATAATCCTGTTTAATGGTGGTATTTTGAAACATCCTGTTCATAATCCTGGTAGATTTGCAACAGATTCTGGCACTTGTAGGAATTTGGGGTGTTCAAATGACTAACGACACAGACCATTTTACACAAGATTTACACATGCCACACGCACACAGACACACAATTTACTTGTATTTGTTCATTGCCGGCTAGAGTTCCGAGAACAAATTCTACCAACAAAAAACTTCATAAATGTACAGTTCACCACCAGCAGTAAAGGAAAGCCCAAAGTATCTTTAAGAACACTCTACACCCAGGGGGCAGTTGGTAGCGCTGTCACCTCATAGCTAGAAGGTGCTGGGTTTGATTCCCATCACGGACACTGTGGCTGGGAGCGTGTTCTCTCCTCCACGTCATCAGCGCCCACTCCCAAGGTGGGGTTGATGAAAGGACCTTTCTGTGTGGAGTTTGCATGCATGTTCTCCCCAATCCCCATGCCCCCTATACCCTCACAAAAACATGCTCACTCCTCATGCACTGAAGGAAGCATGAGCTCAGTTCGGGACTCTCCACAGGTTGGCAGAGGGAGAGCAGCACCCAGGATTACAGTTTAGGCAATTGGCACTGGGTGAAAAATGGGTTACAAAATCGTGGGATAAAAATGTATTAAACAAATAAAAAGAACACCCTGCTGATGTTCTGTTCTCATTCCTCCTATCATGTGTGTGCAGTTTCACATAGATCTGGCCGACGGTGCCGGAGATTAGCTGTCCACAGATGGACGGACGGACGGACACACACACGGACGGACGGACGGACGGACGGACGGACAGACGGACGGACGGACAGGGTGCAAAACATAGCCTCGGCCCTATGTGTTTGCTCATACTGTAATAACTGTAATATGATTTACAATATTTGAACTAGTTAAAAACCAAGCTGCAGTGTACAGAGAGTTGCAGTCTAGGCCACTGGTTCTCAAAGTTAGGTCCTTAAGGGAGTTCCAGGTCGTTCCCATCAAAATACCTGTGTTAATAGCAACACAATCAGTTTAACCAACCATATTTTGTGCTGAAGCTGTAAAAAATGTCTTATCTATTTGATTTTTCATTTTCTATTTAAATCTTGAAAACAATATTTGAACACAAATCCGCACAAATCCGCTCTTCTGGAGGTCCCCAAGCAGGAATAAATGCTCTCAGATCAGATCAACAAGAACAATTATTTTTGCAACTTGTTTCTGATGTGATAAAATAAGGATTGAAACGAAACCTGATCCTGGAACCTGTATCGGCACACACACACACACGCACGCACGCACGCACGCACGCACACACACACACACACACACACACACACACACACACACACACACACACACACGTGTTTAACGATCTGTGCCCCCTTCTTCTCCAATGTGTTCTGTAGCAGCTGCAAACGGAGTTGATGCTGCTCTCCTCCACCAGAGGTTGTCAGACATCCATGGTATGAGAGAGAGAGGCAGACCAGACCATGTCGTCACACAGTGCCTTAGCTAAATACCTGCCCATGTTTATTCAGCATCTTCTTCAACATGATACCTTAAGATTAGGCAGTTTATGCAGAGTTATAATCACACACACACAAACACGCACGCACGCACGCACGCACGCACTCACTCACTCACTCACTCACTCACTCACTCACTCACTCACACACACACTCACATGTTTCAGTTTGTACCAGTACTATTTACATGACTTAAATATAGGTTTACTTCCTGAATTTGTACATAGATCAATGCTTTATATTGGCACAGGTTTTATTTAATCTCTGTTTATCATTTGTGTCTTTTATTGTTGATAATTAACATGCAAAATAAACACATAAACAATTAAGTATATCAATTAATTCTAGAAATCATTAAAGTACTGTATTGTTCTATCATTGTTCTTTACACATTTATTTTCAGTGATGAATCTGTAGGTTGCTATGGTGTGTGAAATGACATGCATGTACTGTAGGGCATTAACAACTTGTGATTTTTGCAAGTCGACTCGACTCAGTAAAAAGTTGAGTTGAAGTCGACTTTATCGTTGATGACGTCATCACATCACACACGACCCCCCAATTATTTTATAAAGTTTAAGTAGAGAGTATCTTCATTCTTCACATTTTTAAAGTGCCAATTTAAGGACTTTTTAATACCACTAAAATGACAAATTAAACATTGTCCAAATTGTCAAATATATAGAGGCAGAAATTGTGAAAATAGCCGATCTACATGCTCACTGTTGTGAGCTGTAGATCTGCTATTTTCACAATGCTGTGAGCATGTAGATCTGCTATTTTCACAATAGAACCATGAAATGTAATGTAGCACTGTCATATTGGATCATTCCGTCCTTGACAATAAGTAATCCTACTATTTGAATGCTGTACAGATGCACACATGGAGCAAAAATAAAGAAAGAAAAAATACAAAGGATTTCTTTTTCTACTTCGACTTTCGTCTTTCTCTGGTGGGAGTCGACTTGTGTAAATTGACTCAGTCGACTTGTCGACTTTTTCGTTAATGCCCTAATGTACTGTATGATGTCTGGTATTTGGCTGTTTGAGATTGTTATCCATGTGGGATTATGCTGTTGTGTGCACCTGATGTGTCATTGGCCACACAGGCCCATGGTTTGTTGTTGTACAATGAAACACACTCAAACTCTTAACTATAGATTGTTTTCTTATGAATCTGTCATATCATTCCACAGTGAGGTGTTCTTGTAGGCTAAATACTGTAGTTGTACCGGTATGTGTTTACATTTTAATGTAGGCCATGTATGTTATGGTTTTATATCTGAAAACCACTGTGAATTCAAGTTATTCCCACGCCACGCCCCTTCTGCTTAAAATACACTGATTGGCTTCAAATTCACAGAGAGATGTCAGCCATCCGACAATATTATTTATTTTGCTCTTAGTCTTAATTTGTATTGTTTTATACTCACTTAAAACATACAGTGTTTTGGCAAATAGCAATACTGTAACGCTAAATGGTCAAACCAAGGGTCTTTTGAATTGAACTAAATTGAGTTGAAATGACATTCAGAGAATAGAGAGAGAGGGGGGGACTGGCATTTTAATTACATTGCTACAGTGTACTAGATTAGATTATATGTCTTTATTATCCAAAATCGTTTTGCTCGACAGTAATGATAAATCTGCTTCCCTTTTCCATATGGTTTCTTTCCAATACATCCGCTCCAAAAATGTTCTATTTAGCCTACAAGAGTGCATGAGTATGATGTTTTTAAAAAAAGAAATAAACAGACGCATTAACACAAAATCCACCCTTATTCACTTACTGATTTATTGATTAAGTAAATTGTTACAGATGTTATCACAGCTACAACAGTTTTCAGATTTCAGATTTCCTGTACCTAAAAACCCTCCACATGTATTAATGAATAGACCGTTTGTCAGCCTTCTGATTGGTCCCTGAGACTCCCTGACTGGCCAACCAGTCGGGGGTGGAGTGGGAGAATGTTGCTTTAGTCTTTCAGCACTGTGCACACTGCGGAACACGGCAAGCGTGCAGTACGGCCCCGCGCGAACATAGCGATTTCGATCATTATAATGAATAAGCTTCAACAGACTAGTTCACATGAACAATATCAATGTAACTAAGAGTTTCGATTGGGTACATATATTTTAAATGGGTAGAATTACGACAGCCAGCCTATTTTGCAGTGGATTTATAGGCTGGCTGACAGAATTCCTACCCAAGATGCACTGCGCTTTCTCTCTCTCTGTAACTCTCCTCCGATTTTTTCAGAGGATTAAACTAATTAAAATATGTATTTTTGGGGGCAAACCCCTGTTTTGCAATGTAACTACTGTACTTTGGTCTTCCCTTTTTATTAATATCAAGTAGATGTTTCTCTTTTGGTACTTTAAATAGCAATAATGAGGCTATGAAAAATCTTTTTCCCCCATCCACTTCCACTATAAAAGAATCTGCCATGGTGATTCTGTCCCACTGGGATTGAACAAATTAAAACATATATTTTCGGGGGAAACCCCCTGTTTTGCAATGTAACTACTGTACCTTTGTCTTCCCTTTTTATTAATATCACCTAGATGTTTTTCCTTTGGTACTTTAAATAGCAATAATGAGGCTATGAAAAATCTTTTTTCCCCCATCCACTTCCACTATAAAAGAATCTGCCCTGGTAAATTTGTTCTACCTAGTAACAAGAGCAAAATGGGGCAGGATTGACATACGGTCTATTACCCCCTGCAGCTTTGTCAAAGGCAGTGGCGTCAGTTCAGCAAAAGCTAGGGTATGGCAAAGATGGTCCTCATGGATAAGAGGCATTACATTTTGGATAACACGGTTATATTGTGAAAATAGCCAATCTACATGCTCACAACGCCTCGCAGTGAAAAAAACTAATTTTGGCTGTTTTTTACACAGGTTTCTACGGTTTTTGGGCTGGATATGGCAGCCTGGAACACTTGTTCAAGTGCAGCTAAACGTGGCATGTTAGTAAACGGGCCACAATTAACAATTAACCTGCGGAACCTGGGAATATACCATTTTGTCAAGATGGGGAGAAGACCATTTTGTTACATTTTGCATTTGTAGTTATGTTACTGTAATTTAACAACATAATAACCAGCGCAGATATAGACAAAGAGACATTCATGGATTTATATTTAAAAGTAACTTTTATTTCCCCCCCCCCCTCGACCCAGGGTATGGCAGCTGCATACCCCTGCCATACCCAATTGACGCCCCTGGTCAAAGCCATTTTACAACATACAGTATGCATTTAGAACAGTATAGCTGCTCTTATCCAGCACGCTGATAAGCCAGCAGGACTGGAAGCAGGCCTGTCAGTAATGTCTGCAGGTCATTATTGTTATTGTTGGTTGGTGGAGGATAGAATGGTTGTTGTGGAGGATAGAATGGTTGTTGTGGAGGATAGAATGGTTGTTGTGGAGGATAGAATGGTTGTTGTTGTGGTGGTTGTTGTTGTTGTGGTGGTTGTTGTTGTTGTGGTGGTGGCTGTGGTGGCGCAGGTAGGTATCTTACAACAACCCTCTCCCTCTGGAACAAAATTAAAAAATAATATTTTAACATTGTTTCTACCAATCAATGCTGCGAGAGAGAGAGAGACACAGAGACAGAAACAGAGAGAGAGAGCACACTGACCTCATTACTGCTTGACCGCTTGACTCTGTCATTCTCCTCAGACACCTACAGAAATAAATAATGCAAATGAAATATGAACATAATTACTAACATTATAGAGCCAGCACAATTACAAAACAGACCATTTGTTGCTATGGAGACTTACAGTCAAGGAGGAACTAAGTGCTATTGTTAAGCACATCGCCAGGACCAGCAGTTTCATCATCGCTGAGATTCAAAATAAGATCTGTGGAGCAACATTGAAAGCATTAAAAAAGAAGAAAAAGTATACATAGTTTAACCACTTGAACCACAGCAACAGCAACCGCCTTAGAGCAGGAATGGAGCGATCAAAAGCTGCTATATGGCCATAGATGGGGCTACAAAACCGTCCCAATCATCTGACTGTGGAGAAGATGACCATATGATGCAGCACGGCCTTGTCTGCCCCCTGCTACCCAACCTGTGCAGCTTAAAAGATCTCACAGAGTTCAATAACAAAGCAAAGGACTGTGTAAAGAAATGGGAAACTGTCATATAACTGCTTCAAAGACACAAAAATAATAATAATGGGGGGACGTTTGCCATTGCAAAGAGCTGTGAACTTGTAGAAGTGGCTATTTGGTAGATGGAAAAAAGTACAGTTTTAAGAAATCAAATACAGGGTTTAAGTGGTTAATTGTATGAGGAAACATCTAAAAGCAAATGTCCTCACATTTAATTCTTACCTTATATTGAAGAATAATGGTTACTTTATCGGTGACGACCTTGACCATCCGTCAGTGGAGCTGGAGAATGTGCACCTTTTAAAGAACCTTTCCGCCTCCGGTCATCCAATCAGCTTTCAGATGTGTTGTTGGCTACTTTCCTAAATGTTATGAAATGATGTTTTTGGTGGTTCTTGTCTATAATAACCATCCTATGGTACTCATAAGCCCATGGTGTTGGGAAACTGCAGAGAGATGTTGAAACGGGACATGTGCTTTACATTGCATATGTACAGTATGCATTCTTCAACTTCAACTTGAACTCAAGTGCATGAAATTCCCATCATTTGCACTTTTCCACCTGCAAATCTGTGAAATAAAACAACTACTGTAGATTCAAACATGATATAACATTCACAAATGTTTAGTAAATGCTTAAACATGTTGCATACTCCTGCTTGTCTGTTGTGCTTTTTTTAGATGCCTGTTTTGATTTATTTTGGTGTTTTTATTCTCACAATAAAAGCAGTACAAAAGTTAACAATTATTAAAAGACAAAGAAATAAGTGCAGGTGCAATAATAGGGCTTATAAGGGGGGTAATAATAATAATCAAAGTTGTGTACACTGTAGGGAGCTACAATGGAAAAAACTATGGCTCGTGGACCAACCGGTGACTTTGTACACGACTTCGTACATTTCCCATAGATTCTATGGGACTTGACCACTTGCTCCTGCCCTTCGTGTACACGGTCTGTGCCGTCTATAGTTTCTTAATGGGGGGCAGCAGAGAGCCATATGTACACAGGCCCTAGGTGGTGTCCACGACCAGTAGTTTTACATGAACCCTCAGAGGGACACTGTGGGCTTATCAAGTGGTCCGTGGTGGTTCTCAAAGTGAGGTCGGGGGACCCTCAGAGGGACACTGTGGGCTTATCCATACGTTGGCTACAGGGGGGAAATAATTAAATGTACTTTTCATCGTGCCTGTTGCTAAGGTATGGCAACATGATTGGTGTCTTGCAAGACACCAGTCATGTTGCCATACCTTAGCCTTTCCTGAACTGACGCCGCTGTGAACATGTGTACACAGCCAGCATATTACTCAATGCCAAACTTTGCACACACACTCCTTGCCTGCCAATCCACAACCTCCACCCCTCCAGGGACCCCCAGGGCTTATCTCCCGATTAGGACACTTTCCAGCATAGTGACATGCAGAACAAACTGTCCATATAGTATGGTTTACATAAAAGTCAGTTGTCTTTCACACACACACACACACACACACACACACACACACACACACATATATATATATATATATACATATATATATATATATACATATATATATATATATATATATATATATTTCATTTATTTATTTCATAAATATTTTTCATCACAATTGGGTTTGTGGGGAGCCATCCCTGCTTCAAGCTGTCACAGCACGGCACCAACACTTCAAACTAGTTAAAAAAACCAATACAGCAGATCTACAAGCACCTCACAGATCTACAAGCACCTCGCACATGCCAGGGACAGAGTAGGTTGGCCTGCATAAGCCTTGCTGTCAACACACTATACTACACCACTCAGGCCACCAAGCCAGGTGTGGTCAATTAGTGCCTTCTTTTGATCAGTGGCTTCTGCTTGATGAGTGGCACCAGTCTGTCTTTGTTCCCTGGTCAGTCAAGTTCACTGGGAGAGAATGTTTCAGATCAGTGCAAGTGTATTTGTTTTCCATTTGGACTTACTGTGTTTTGTTGGTACAGTATGCGTGCGACTAACTAATATTTCTGATAATTCCAATTTGTTTGTTGTTTAATTAGCCGGATTGTGAATGCCCTGCATTTTTCTTTCATCTTTAGAACCACACGTGTGTAACAAAACAGAGTGGTGATCATTTGGTGTGGGTGAAGAGAAGAAAAACATTTAATTAAAGGAGTAGTTCACCCCCAAAGTGACTTTTTTTCTATTGAACTCAAGTCTCCATGGCGTGAGTAATACATTGAAAAAATAAGTCATTTTGGGGGTGAACTACTCCTTGAATGTCAGTTTTGTGGTGTTTTGACTGGACACCCTGAGGATATTGCCAGATAGATAGACAGACAGACAGACAGACAGACAGACAGACAGAGAATTGTAGGCCTTGCATTTATTTGACTTGGTTCCAACAGATGGCGAAAATAGCTAATCTTCAAGCTCACAATGCCTCACTGTTTGGACAAAGAGTTGAGGCGTTACATTTTGTAAAACACGGCCTTGTGAAAATAGCAGATCTACATGCTCACAACACCTCACAACGCAGGGCGGCGTGAGCATGTAGATCTGATATTTTCACAATTTCTGCCCCTAATATTTAATTTATCATTTTAAAAGTATTAAAAAGTCCTTAAATTGTCTCTTTAGAAATGTGCAGATAGCCTCTGTATACTGTTGAGTGGAAAAACAATGTTTCGCATTAAGCTAAACATTTGGGACCACCCAAGATCATTTGGAGACCCCTCTAGGGGTCCCATAGTTGAACCACTGACTTATAAGGGGAGTATGGAGACCCCTCTAGGGGTCCCATAGTTGAACCACTGACTTATAAGGGGAGTATATGAGGCTGGATCCGTCTGGAACACTGCACTAGGCTCTCGCCAGCTCTGTAGCTCTCCACACTTGAACAGTTGTGTCCTTAAATTCAATTATAATAATTAACCCCTGTATATACGGGCAATAGTTTTACATGACTTTGTGTACTGTGACGGTTCCCTCAATAGGAGGTTATATTATAAGTGTCACTCCTTGTTTATAGTTATATGTTCTTGGTATTAATGATTTGTGTTCTCCTTCCCATAGGACTGGGGAGCAGCACTGATTGATGATTGGCGTGCACCTGGGCCCGGTACACGCCTATAAAAGCCTGCTTCCCCAGACCTCTCCCAGCTCTCCTCACTCCAGCTCCTCTCCCACCATTCCCCTTGTTTTTTGCTATTTCTGTTAATACATGCAACACTCACCCACTACATCTCTCACTCATCCATACATGCACTTCACCACTGACTTGACTGACTGCCACACCTCACTCTTCATTTTGGTATGTTTCCTTAACTTTAGTTATTTAATAAATTGTTTAAAACTTTGTTTGACTGCGTCTCCCCCAGTTTTTGTTGTGTTTCCTGAAACCCCTAGACCAGGAACATAACAAGTGGGGGCTCGCGCCGGTAAATTTTGACTTTTTATGCAGTGAGTTTGGAGAATCAAGTGATTCTCCCTTCTGCATTTGTTTGCTAGTGCTGCGCTGCAATAGTAGAGTCAATTGGCAAAATTCTGCAATAGTAGAGTCAATTGGCTAATTTGGGCGTCGGTTAATGGCTCGTTTGCACAGTGGTTGTGTGAATGCAGTGACTTCATTTGGGAATCATTCCGGGGGTTCCTTTGTCCTGTTTGAACAACAGTCCGGTGAGTACAGAAAGCGCTGCTTTGCTTTTTGATCTGGACTTTAAGTTTGGGAGATGCAGTTAACTTTTGGGTTGAACTTGAGTTTGGTTTAAGTTACATTAAGTATTTGGTTAAGTTTGGTGGGGAGGTTTTTCCTGGTTTATTGTGCTGCTAAAGTGAAAGTTAGAGTTTCCTGGCTGGTTTTAATTCATTTTGTATACAAGTGTCCCTGTGAGGTGCGTTTGTTTCTTTCCAGGTACTGGGGTAAAATAATGCAAGTCGTTTAGGCCCGGGTGGTTTAGGTGCACGGGGCGGCTGGAGATTGCGGGTGCGTACCGGTGTGTGCGTACCCCGTCTCGGGAGCGCAGCCAGGTGGTGTACGCAGGTCGCCAGCTAGTGGTTTCCTTTCCTACCCCTGGGTTAAGCTAGGCCTTTGCGGTGGCCTTCATGTGCATAAATACCCACCGTTAACCAGCACATCCAGTCGGGTGGAGTTAGCGGGGTGGTTTAAATAGTGGGGCACTTGTATTTTGTTTTTGTTTGCCAGCTGGGAAATCTGTGAAAGCACACATTAGCCAGGATGGTTACTGTAGATGAATTCATAGATGCTCCTTCTGAGGAACTGTTAAGTCAATGCACCAAAGACCAATTACTTAAAATAGCAGAACATTATAACATTGAAATTGAGTCAGTTGACAAGAGATTAAAGGAGACTGTATTTCAAGTGTTAAGAGAGAATTTATTTGAGAAAGATGTTCCTGTTCATGAGGGACAAGGGGCATTGTCTGCTCCAACAAAGTCAGTGGTCACAGCGGTGGCGCCGCCGTTTGTGATGCCTGTAGTGTCACCAGGTTTGAATTTCGAACAACAAAAAGAGTTAATTTTGTTGCAAGCTAAATTACAAGCAGATCAGGAAAAGGTGAGGCTGGACACACAGTGTGCTCAAGAAAAAGTGAGACTAGAGCAGGAAAGACTGAGACTAGAAACTCAGTATGCAATTGAAAAAATGAAACATGATACTGAACAAGCTAAAATACAGGTGGAGCAGAACAAGTTAGATTTGATAAGGGATGGTAAGATGGAACCTGCTGCACAAGTATCTCCTAGACCTGCAGATCAGTCCGAGGGGTCGTTTGACATAAATGGAAATCTCCGTCTGGTGCCAAAGTTTTCAGAAAGTGATCCAGAGACATTTTTTGTTATGTTTGAGCGGGTGGCTGACCTGCGTAAATGGCCTGATTCGGCGCGCACATTGATGTTACAGTGCGTCTTAACCGGCAGGGCGCAAGAGGTTTTTTCGGCAATGAGTGTGGCTGACAGTCAAAAATATTCCCGTGTTAAAGCAACGGTGCTTAAAGCCTACGAGCTCGTCCCCGAGGCATACCGCCAGCGGTTCAGGTTTTCTAAGAAACATGACAAGCAGTGTCATTTGGAATTTGCACGTGATTTAACTACGTCTTTTAACCGCTGGTGCAACGCCTCGGAGGTAACAGAGTTTGAAGAATTGTGTGACTTGATGATTTTGGAGCAGTTTAAAAATTCTGTTCCTGCTCGAGTGGCGACGTATATTAATGAGCAGAAAGCGCGCACTGCTGCAGACGCGGCAGCGCTCGCTGATGATTTTGTCTTGACGCACCGTGAAGAGTTCAATGCGGGAGGTGGCAATCATGCTGCCAATGAGTCACATGGCCGATATGAGAAACCTCATCCTGTCGAAGCTAAAAGTAACAGCAGTGGTAATGTGCGTGAGTCGGAAAAGGTCTGCAATCATTGTCATAGGCGGGGCCACTGGAGATCAGATTGTTTTAAGTTGAACGGTTACCCAAAGACTGACAATTTTAACGCAGGTGATCGGCAACCAAAAGGGGCTGGCATGTCCGCTCCAGTTCATCCGGTGTCCACTTGTGTTACACCACATTTCGGTCAAAATAAAGATGCAGTAGTTGCAGCAGTAGATTCTTACCGTCCATTTATCATGAAGGGTTCTGTCTCTTTGGTGCAAGGTGGGGAAGAAGTACCTGTAACTATTTTGAGAGACACAGGGGCTTTTGACTCATTTATTCAGGCTGGTGTTCTTCCTTTGACTAATGTTTCTGACACTGGTGACAAAGTGCATATCCAGGGCATAGACATGAACATACTGTTGGTTCCCTTGCATAAAGTGATGCTTAAATGTGAATTGTTCCAGGGAGAAGCAAAGCTCGCTGTGCGCCCAGCACTGCCGATTCCTGGGGTGACGGTGATTCTGGGTAACGACCTGGTTGGTGCTCGGGTGTGGGCAGAGGGTCCACCACCGGCAGTGGTGACGTCCGTTCCCCTGGTGACGGGGGAAGCTAATAAAAGTGACCGTGACGCTCCAAAGGTCAAAGTATCTGAGAAGTTTCAAAGTATGAAAACTGACAAGCCTAAAGAAAAGTTGGCATTAGTTCAGGATAAGATAAAACCGGTGTCTGGCGTTAAAGCTGAGTGCCGGGTGTTTAGTCCAGGAGACCAGGTCCTGGCTTTACTTCCAATGTTTACTTCACCATTTCATAGACTCTCAAAGTTCTCTGGTCCACACAAGGTTGTGAAAAAGGTCTCCGAGCAAAGTTACATGATCTCAACACCCAATCGTCAGAATTCCACCCAACTGTGCAATGTAAATTTGCTTAAAAAATATTGTCACTAAACCCAATTATTTCCCACTTTACAGATTCTCCATTTAGGCTCAGTTGGTCCTTCTTTTGTCCTGTCCTGTGATGGCCTGCAGGGGGGGTTAGCCTTTGGAGGAACAGGGGTTGGGTTTGGTAATACTGATAGTGATGGTGTTACTTTGGCATTCTGTTTTTCAAATAATTTGTTAGTACTGACCGTTTGAATGTTCTAGCTAAAAATTAGGTTTTATACTGCTAAGGCTAGATGTTGGAGACCTGCACATGTTGCATGTCCTGTTATTCTTTTACCCTAATGTCTCCTGGGTTTTCTTCATTTTAGGCCATTCTTTCATCGTCTCTTAAATGCTTCCAGATATCAGTTGCTGAGGCGGTAGTTAGAAGGGTGTGGCAAGGTGGAGTTAAAGGAGGGATAGGGGATAAGTAGTACAGGTAGTATGCAAGACAATATTTAAAGTACAATATTTAAAGTAAAATGGTCCGGTGTTCCCCTTTGGACCCCGTCTTTATGGGGGGGGGTGTGACGGTTCCCTCAATAGGAGGTTATATTATAAGTGTCACTCCTTGTTTATAGTTATATGTTCTTGGTATTAATGATTTGTGTTCTCCTTCCCATAGGACTGGGGAGCAGCACTGATTGATGATTGGCGTGCACCTGGGCCCGGTACACGCCTATAAAAGCCTGCTTCCCCAGTCCTCTCCCAGCTCTCCTCACTCCAGCTCCTCTCCCACCATTCCCCTTGTTTTTTGCTATTTCTGTTAATACATGCAACACTCACCCACTACATCTCTCACTCATCCATACATGCACTTCACCACTGACTTGACTGACTGCCACACCTCACTCTTCATTTTGGTATGTTTCCTTAACTTTAGTTATTTAATAAATTGTTTAAAACTTTGTTTGACTGCGTCTCCCCCAGTTTTTGTTGTGTTTCCTGAAACCCCTAGACCAGGAACATAACAGTACACAGCCAATAGTTTTACATGAACATGTTCAGGCTTTAGTACTGTACTGTCTCGTGTAGCCCAACAGAGCCCATCACAGCACAACACGGCCCACCAGAGCCCAATACAGCCTACCAGAGCCCAATAGACTCCAGCAAACCTAAGTCCAGCCCAGTCCTGCCCAATAGGAGTATAGACCAGGGAAGGGGGGTAGTTAGATGACTGCACCAGACTCCACCAGGCTGCTCCATGCTTCAGCCAGCTCTGTAGATCCTGTGTACACGGCACTCCTAACTCGAAAGGTCAAGGAAAAGGGTCGTTTTAGGCGTCAAAACAGGCCCTTTGTCCTTAAAATGAATTAAAAAAAGCATGCCCGATCTGATGGAATGGGTTTCGTGTCTCTCCGACACTTTGAACCCTTTACGATTGCGAAAAAGACACCGAAACCCGGATTTTTGTCCTTAAAATCAATAAAAAAATCTAAAAAAATCTGTTTGTTTTACGCAGGAAACACTTTTCATATTTGAAGGATGCCTGATCCGATGGAATGGGTTTCGTGTCTCTCCGACACTTTGAACCCTTTATGATTGCGAAAAAGACACGAAATTTGCACGCCACCAACACGATTACACATTCATTCGGATAAAAGACACTTATTCTGACTTACTTTTTGACGCTGAATCCAACAAACCCGGTCTCGTGTCTCTACGACACTCCTAACTCGAAAGGTCAAGGAAAAAGCCACTGTGTACACAGGCAATAGTTTTACATGACTTTGTGTACACGGCCAATAGTTTTACATGAACATGTCTAGGCTTTAGTACTGTACTGCCTCGTATAGCCCAACAGAGCCCAGCACAGAACAGCACAGCCCACCAGAGCCCAATACAGCCCCCCAGAGCCCAACAGAGTCCAGCAAACCTAAGTCCAGCCCAGTCCTGCCGAGTAGGAGTATAGACCGGGGAAAGGGGGTAGTTAGATGACTCCACCAGGCCATTACTGTCCAGATCTGGCTTGAATAGGCCAGACCAGGGTAGACAGGACTGCACCAGACTCCACCAGGCTGCTCCAGCCAGCTCTGTAGATCCTTGCACATGCGATTAACCACTGTGTACACGGGCAATAGTTTTAAGTTTTACATGAACCCTCAGAGGGACACTGTGGGCTTATCAAGTGGTCCATGGCCGGTTCTCAAAGTGAGGTCGGGGGGCCCACAGTGTCCCTCTGAGGGGACACGGCACAGACCGTGTACACGAAGGGCAGGAGCAAGTGTTCAAGTCCCATAGAATCTATGGGAAATGTACACAGGCGTGTACAAAGTCACCAGTAGTTTTACATGAACCCTCAGAGGGACACTGTGGGCTTATCAAGTGGTCCATGGTCGGTTCTCAAAGTGAGGTCGAGGGACCCTCAGAGGGACACCGTGGGCTTATCAAGTGGTCCATGGTCGGTTCTCAAAGTGAGGTCGGGGGACCCTCAGAGGGACACTGGTCTTATCAAGTGGGAGCACAAAGTTGGTGAGGGGGGTACTAGCTATAGTAGGATGATCAGGCTTGTCGAGGCCAAAGGGTGTACTAGAGTCTTAATAGGCACCATTAGGTTGTTCTAGGCCGTTGTCTGCCCTTTAGCTGCTCACACAATTGAGACCAAACACTGTGTACAGGAGCCTTAGTTTGTGTGTACATGACCAATAGTTTTAAATGGATATTTCTAGTCCATCGCACACCACTGCCTTGTGCACCCTTGGTTGGTTCGTCTTTGTTTGGGAAGGAGGGACTTTGAGGATGTACCTCACTTTGAGAACCGACCATGGACCACTTGATAAGCCCACAGTGTCCCTCTGAGGGTCCCCCGATCTCACTTTGAGAACCGACCATGGACCACTTGATAAGCCCACGGTGTCCCTCTGAGGGTCCCTCGACCTCACTTTGAGAACCGACCATGGACCACTTGATAAGCCCACAGTGTCCCTCTGAGGGTCCCCCGACCTCACTTTGAGAACCGACCATGGACCACTTGATAAGCCCACAGTGTCCCTCTGAGGGTTCATGTAAAACTACTGGTGACTTTGTACACGCCTGTGTACATTTCCCATAGATTCTATGGGACTTGAACACTTGCTCCTGCCCTTCGTGTACACAATCTGTGCCGTGTCCCCTCAGAGGGACATTGTGGGCCCCCCGACCTCACTTTGAGAACCGGCCATGGACCACTTGATAAGCCCACAGTGTCCCTCTGAGGGTCCCCCGACCTCACTTTGAGAACCGACCATGGACCACTTGATAAGCCCACAGTGTCCCTCTGAGGGTTCATGTAAAACTACTGGTGACTTTGTACACGCCTGTGTACATTTCCCATAGATTCTATGGGACTTGAACACTTGCTCCTGCCCTTCGTGTACACGGTATGTGCCGTGTCCCCTCAGAGGGACACTGTGGGCCCCCGACCTCACTTTGAGAACCGACCATGGACCACTTGATAAGCCCACAGTGTCCCTCTGAGGGTCCCCCGACCTCACTTTGAGGACCGACCATGGACCACTTGATAAGCCCACAGTGTCCCTCTGAGGGTCCCCGACCTCACTTTGAGAACCGACCATGGACCACTTGATAAGCCCACAGTGTCCCTCTGAGGGTTCATGTAAAACTACTGGTGACTTTGTACACGCCTGTGTACATTTCCCATAGATTCTATGGGACTTGAACACTTGCTCCTGCCCTTCGTGTACACGGTCTGTGCCGTGTCCCCTCAGAGGGACACTGTGGGCCCCCCGACCTCACTTTGAGAACCGGCCATGGACCACTTGATAAGCCCACAGTGTCCCTCTGAGGGTTCATGTAAAACTTAAAACTATTGCCCGTGTACACAGTGGTTAATCGCATGTGCAAGGATCTACAGAGCTGGCTGGAGCAGCCTGGTGGAGTCTGGTGCAGTCCTTTCTACCCTGGTCTGGCCTATTCAAGCCAGATCTGGACAGTAATGGCCTGGTGGAGTCATCTAACTACCCCCTTTCCCCGGTCTATACTCCTACTCGGCAGGACTGGGCTGGACTTAGGTTTGCTGGACTCTGTTGGGCTCTGGGGGGCTGTATTGGGCTCTGGTGGGCTGTGCTGTTCTGTGCTGGGCTCTGTTGGGCTATACGAGGCAGTACAGTACTAAAGCCTAGACATGTTCATGTAAAACTATTGGCTGTGTACACAAAGTCATGTAAAACTATTGCCCGTATATACAGGGGTTAATTATTATAATTGAATTTAAGGACACAACTGTTCAAGTGTGGAGAGCTACAGAGCTGGCGAGAGCCTAGTGCAGTGTTCCAGACGGATCCAGCCTCATATACTCCCCTTATAAGTCAGTGGTTCAACTATGGGACCCCTAGAGGGGTCTCCAAATGATCTTGGGTGGTCCCAAATGTTTAGCTTAATGTGAAACATTGTTTTTCCACTCAACAGTATACAGAGGCTATCTGCACATTTCTAAAGAGACAATTTAAGGACTTTTTAATACTTTTAAAATGATAAATTAAATATTAGGGGCAGAAATTGTGAAAATATCAGATCTACATGCTCACGCCGCCCTGCGTTGTGAGGTGTTGTGAGCATGTAGATCTGCTATTTTCACAAGGCCGTGTTTTACAAAATGTAACGCCTCAACTCTTTGTCCAAACAGTGAGGCATTGTGAGCTTGAAGATTAGCTATTTTCGCCATCTTTTGGAACCAAGTCAAATAAATGCAAGGCCTACAATTCTCTGTCTGTCTGTCTGTCTGTCTGTCTGTCTGTCTGTCTGTCTGTCTGTCTGTCTGTCTATCTGGCAATATCCTCAGGGTGTCCAGTCAAAACACCACAAAACTGACATTCAAGGAGTAGTTCACCCCCAAAATGACTTATTTTTTCAATGTATTACTCACGCCATGGAGACTTGAGTTCAATAGAAAAAAAGTCACTTTGGGGGTGAACTACTCCTTTAATGAAATGTTTTTCTTCTCTTCACCCACACCAAATGATCACCACTCTGTTTTGTTACACACGTGTGGTTCTAAAGATGAAAGAAAAATGCAGGGCATTCACAATCCGGCTAATTAAACAACAAACAAATTGGAATTATCAGAAATATTAGTTAGTCGCACGCATACTGTACCAACAAAACACAGTAAGTCCAAATGGAAAACAAATACACTTGCACTGATCTGAAACATTCTCTCCCAGTGAACTTGACTGACCAGGGAACAAAGACAGACTGGTGCCACTCATCAAGCAGAAGCCACTGATCAAAAGAAGGCACTAATTGACCACACCTGGCTTGGTGGCCTGAGTGGTGTAGTATAGTGTGTTGACAGCAAGGCTTATGCAGGCCAACCTACTCTGTCCCTGGCATGTGCGAGGTGCTTGTAGATCTGTGAGGTGCTTGTAGATCTGCTGTATTGGTTTTTTTAACTAGTTTGAAGTGTTGGTGCCGTGCTGTGACAGCTTGAAGCAGGGATGGCTCCCCACAAACCCAATTGTGATGAAAAATATTTATGAAATATGTGTGTGTGTGTGTGTGTGTGTGTGTGTGTGTGTGTGTGTGTGTGTGTGTGTGTGTGTGTGTGTGTGTGTGTGTGTGAAAGACAACTGACTTTTATGTAAACCATACTATATGGACAGTTTGTTCTGCATGTCACTATGCTGGAAAGTGTCCTAATCGGGAGATAAGCCCTGGGGGTCCCTGGAGGGGTGGAGGTTGTGGATTGGCAGGCAAGGAGTGTGTGTGCAAAGTTTGGCATTGAGTAATATGCTGGCTGTGTACACATGTTCACAGCGGCGTCAGTTCAGGAAAGGCTAAGGTATGGCAACATGACTGGTGTCTTGCAAGACACCAATCATGTTGCCATACCTTAGCAACAGGCACGATGAAAAGTACATTTAATTATTTCCCCCCTGTAGCCAAGGTATGGCAGCTGCCATAGCTTGCCATACCCAATTGACGCCCCTGCATGTTCACCTCCAGTAGGTTGGGAAAGTAGCCTGCCACCCTGTGGAAATAGGCTTGAACTGCAAGATAGGACCCTAAAACAAATAAAATGGAATAAAAAAGCATCCGTAAGACGGATGGGCGAACAAGTGGTGTCCATACGTAGATGGGGTCCCAGAGGACATGTAGAGCCCACCCCCTTATTTTTCACGCCCCCAGGGAACATTTGTCGTGTACACCAGCCCTAGGACCTCGGCTTCGTGGACCGATTTAACGATAGTGGCAATAATAATAATAATAATAATAATAAAGCATTATTTGTATAGCACCTTTCATGACATGAAATGCAGCTCAAAGTGCTTTACAGAGCAGAAAATGAAGCACAAGTGCTTAACAGAAAAAATTAAATACACATGAATACAATAAAGCAGAAAAATAAAAACATAAAACATTGAAGAACAATTTCAGAACAGCGTGGACATCAATAGCATCAAAGAGATTAAAAAATTCAGCTAAAAGCAAGAGTAAAGAAATAGGTCTTGAGCTGTGCTTTAAAGCTATCCACAGAGACTGCCTGTCTTAGGTGTAGTGGGAGTTTATTCCAAACTGTCGGTCCATAGAAGCAGAAAGCTGCTTCACCATATTTTTTATATTTCATTTTAGGCACATCGAGTAGGTCAGCACTAGAAGACCTGAGTGGGCGGTTTGGAACGTATCTATGCAGGCAGTCATAGAGGTACGAAGGAGCCAGACCATTTAGAGCTTTATAAACAAGTAAAAGAATTTTAAAATCAATCCTAAAAACAACCGGGAGCCAGTGTAGCGACGCTAAGACTGGAGTAATATGTTCTCTCATCTTAGCTTTAGTTAAAACTCTGGCTGCCGCATTTTGAACTAGAAGCAGTGCTCTTCCGAGCACAGGTCTCCACCAGGTAAGGTAGGTCCTGGTGGCGGTAAATGTGAAAAGGGTGCCATGTCTTCTTTGGCCTTTAATAGCAATGTGCTATTAATGTGCATGACTTGAGGCATTTTGTTCCAAAAATTTGTTTGGAAAAAGTCGACCTGCTGTTAGCGCTATAACAGGCCAATGTGAAAAGGGTGGCATTTGTTCCTTGACCTAGTGGGAATGTGTGTGCAGAATTTCTCTGTAATCACAAGCTGCGTTCATTATTTAAGTGATTTTGTTCAAAATGGACCAATCCTGCAAACTTTGGAAGCCAATGTTAACCAATTAGGATGGAATATGAAATATCGGACAGATCTGTCTTGATCACATGACTATAGAGATACTGTGTACTGATTTGCATGATTTTTTGGATAAAATCTCAAGGAATAATAGGAAAAAATGTGTTTTACATAAGTCGGCCTCCAGGTTGCGCTATAAAAGGCAGATATGAAAAAAGCAGGGCAAAGGTTTTTCCTTGGCCTCTAGGGAGTGCACATATAAGTTGTACACTGATCAGTGGAGTTATAGATAAAAACATGAATCGGCCTGTTATAGCGCCACCATGAGGCCGATTTGAAAACATTTAAGTGGCATTTATTCCTGTGCCTATTGGGAATGTGCATGCACAATTTTACCAAAATCGCATAATGCGTTCATGATTTCAGGCATTTTATTCAAAAATGACCAATCCTGCTAACTTTGGAAGCCGGTTTTAGCCAATCAGGATGGAATATGGAAAATCAGACAGATCCATGTCGATCACATGACTGTAGAGACAATGTCTACCGATTTGCGTGATTTTTGAACAAAATCTGTAGGAGTACTGGCAATAGTTCGTTTTGCAAAAAACGGCCTCCTGGTGGCGCTCCATCTGAAAAATGTTGGGCAGAGGTTCTGAATTGGTATCCAGGGAGTGTGTGTGCACAGTTTGGCAGCGACCGGGCCAACGGTGCTAGAGATTAGCTGGTAACGGACGGACGGACGGACGGACGCACGCACACACGGACGGACGGACGGACGCACGGACGCACGGACGGACGCACGGAGGGGAAAACATACTCTCCCCCATGCCTTCGGCTGGTGGAGACAATAAGAAATGTCTGTAAATGTTCCAGAGGTGGAGGTGTATATTCCTTAGTTATTAATGCATTACCACATTTAAATGTGGTCTCCAGTGCCCGTGCAGCAACCCTTGAACCTTGAACCCAGTTACTAATCTATATTAACAATACCCTAGTGCAGGGGTCTTCAACAGGGGGTTCGGGACCCCAAGGGGGTCCTCACAGTTACTACAGGGGTTCCTCCAAATCTTTGTGTGATAGATTCTTTTATCTCCTTTTTTATATTAACCACTTGAATAGCGTCCATATTCTGAGAACTTAAGCCGAAAATAGCCGATCTACAAGCTCATAACGCCTCGCAGCTTTGGTGTTGAGGGGAAAAAGAGTAGACTGATGCCTCATTCACACTACAGATATATAGTTGAACGTTTTGCTTGGTAATTCAATGTAATCTCAATGGAAACCAGCTTTAAAGCTTTCAAAGCTTTGTTCTTTGTGTGTGCTGCATCTTTAAAGCTGGTTTCCATTGAGATAACATTGAATTACCAAGCAAAACGTTCAACTATATATCTGTAGTGTGAATGAGGCATAAGACACTAAGTACAGAGTAAAAGGTCAGGTTTATTAAGTAATGATGGCTCAAGTGGTTAAATATCTAAAAACACACATTGACATGAATCCAAAATACACTGATAATTGTGCTGTCAAACAATTAAACTATATGGAATATATGAAAAGGTTGTGGGGGTCCCTGCTTAAATTCTCTCTCAACTAAGGGGTCCTTGGCCTGAAAACGTTTAGGACCCCTGCCCTAGTGGGTTGGACCCTCATCTGGGTAGGACGCTAGGACCCTACGTTGTACCTACAGATGTTCTACCAGACCACGTGTCCAAAATGTATTTAGCCGCAAATTTGATCATGCCTGACGCCGCTGGACAGTGTACTTTTAATTGTTCAATAATACATTTGAATTTGTTATTTCGCTCATATTTTGCCTCAGTAGCGAACTATTCTATCCTTCTTCTTCATGTACCGCAACACTGGATGCCTCACGGCTCTTTGCTGCCTCCCACATGTTGGGATAACGCAGGTTCACACCTGCAATGTTGCAATCCAGGTTGTGTTGTTATTAGCACACATACAGTAGCTTAGCCCAAACAGCTTCAACATCAATGTATCATGGCTGTGGGAGAGAGTGCACATCCCCACCTAGCAGCGCCAGGACCCCCAGCGAATGCTTCACAGACCCCACAAAGCATTTGCTGCATGGGGGTCCAACCAGCCTCACGGCTGTGGAAAAAATATTCTCTCTGGGAATCGGGACGTGTGAAGCTGTCCCGTACAGGCGTACACATGTGTGATCGTGGGTATTACTTACTACTTACTACTTACTAGGACTGAGTTACTATAGGGCCCAAGGTGGATGGGGTCTTAAAGGAGTAGTTCACCTCCAAAATGACTTTTTTTCTATCGATTACTCCCCCCATGGAGACTTGAGTTCAATAATATAGTTTTGTTTTTGTCGCATTCCTAAGCCAATAATTTGAGGAGACTCTTTGTCCATTGATTACGGATGGAGACCCAAATGCATTCTTCATCCGAAATCAATGGGGGTAAATTTATTATAATCAAATTATTGGCTTAGGAATGCAACAAAAACAACAAAATATTATTGAACTCAAGTCTCCATGTGGTGAGTAATCGATAGAAAAAAAGTCATTTTGGGTGTGAACTACTGCTAACTATTTTATACTCTAGCTATTGAAAAATAGCAGATATACAAGCTCACAGCGCGGCACCGAGTGCCGCACTGCAAGCTTGTAGATCTGCTATTTTTGAAAAGTTGTGAAAATGTGTGCAAATCTTTGAATATATGTATTTTTTAAGCGAACATTTGTAACTCAAATTTTGCTTTTGGGGGGTCCCTGCATGGAAATACATATTTTGACATGGGGGATTTTGCGATGGGGGACGGTTTTTCAAAAATAGCAGATCTACAAGATCTACAAATAGTACAATTTATGTTCTTTTGTTCCATTCATTGATATAGGCTACTGATTGTAAAATAATAGAATATAGCATGGAATTATTGTATGCCCATAGTACTTCGCAGTATATGTATATTTTCAAAGTCTTTGATTTCAGTCTGTCATACAGTCATCAATGCAAATACAAAATCAAATACAAAAAGTATATATTCCCTTTCAGCCATGATTCATATTATTATTAGGGCTGGGATGCGATAACATTTTTTAATCTAATTAATTACAGGCTCTGTGATTAATTAATCACAATCACAATCACAACCTGAGAAGCATTTTTTTTTTTCAAGTAAAACACATTTTGTTGTACAAGTGAATCAATGAGTGAGTTTTTTAAATCTAAATTTCGCATCCACTGGGCCAAGCAAATTAAGCGCTCTGATCAGCTACTTCTCCCTTTGCGTTTGTTGTCTCTTCTTGGTTGGTGCATCGCTATGATCGGTATGCCCGAAACTGAAGGTTCTGTAGTGCAAAAACTAAGTGCGATTAAAATGCGTAATTTTTTTTAATCGTGTTAATTTTCTGTAATTAATTAATCGCAATTAATCAGTTAAAGTCCCAGCCTTAATTATTATTAATCCGCTTTCTTAGCATGTTGTCTGAATGTAATGTTGACCACAATTCTGCAACACTGCCAAACATCCATACATGTCCTGTAGCCTGTAGAACATATAGTAGACCTACAGTACAAGCCACATTTCAGATTTTATGATTTTATGATTTAACCAAAGCTGTGACTTAATTAGAAATAGCTGTGGACATAAGTATTGCTAAACAAGATGAAATAACAGGTTCAAGGACCTTAACTAATTGTTTACATAATACTTCTTAACTCACATGAATTGCATAGTACATGTACGCTAAAAGGCAAACATGAGAAAATAATACTAACTTTGCACAATCAGAAATCAATGTCTCAAAGACAACAAAAGACATTTCACATGTTCTTTATTGAGTTATTACTCCTTAAAGTAAACATTCATATCACATTGCTACGTGTTGTTTACTCTCCGCCACCTCCAGCAGCAGCTGCAGCAGGTGCAGGGGTTGGAATAAGAGTTGCCAGCAGGAATGGCAGCAATGCCGTTAAGGCATTGTTGTTATTGGTGGGTGGATAGTAGGGGTAGTATGGAGGATAGAATGGTTGTTGTGGAGGATAGAATGGTTGTTGTGGAGGATAGAATGGTTGTTGTGGTGGTCTTTGTTGTTGTGGTGGCTGTGGTGGTGGAGGTAGGTATCTTACAACAACCCTCTCCCTCTGGAACAAAAGAGAGAGAATTAAAAATAATATTTTAACATTGTTTCTACCAATCAATGCTGAGACAGATAGAGAGAGAGAGAGAGAGAGAGAGAGAGAGAGAGAGAGAGAGAGAGAGAGAGAGACAGAGAGACAGAGAGAGAGAGACAGAGAGAGAGACAGAGAGAGAGAGAGAGAGCACACTGACCTCATTACTGCTTGACCGCTTGACTCTGTCATTCTCCTCAGACACCTACAGAAATAAATAATGCAAATGAAATATGAACATATTACAAACACTATAGAGCCAGCACAATTACAAAACAGACCATTTGTTGATATGGAGACTTACAGTCAAGGAGGAACTAAGTGCTATTGTTAAGCACATCGCCAGGACCAGCAGTTTCATCGCTGAGATTCAAAATAAGATCTGTGGAGCAACATTGAAAGCATTAAAAAAAGAAGAAAAAGTTTACATAGTTTAACCACTTGAATCACAGCAACAGCAACCGCCTTAGAGCAGGAATGGAGCGATCAAAAGCTGCTATATGGCCATAGATGGGGCTACAAAACCGTCCCAATCATCTGACTGTGGAGAAGATGACCATATGATGCAGCACGGCCTTGTCTGCCCCCTGCTACCCAACCTGTGCAGCTTAAAAGATCTCACAGAGTTCAATAACAAAGCAAAGGACTGTGTAAAGAAATGGGAAAGTGTCATATAACTGCTTTAAAGACGCAAAAATAAAAAGAATGGGGGGACATTTGCCATTGCAAAGAGCTGTGAACTTGTAGACTTGGCTATTTGGTAGATGGAAAAAAGTACAGTTTTAAGAAATCAAATACAGGGTTTAAGTGGTTAATTGTATGAGGAAACATCTAAAAGCAAATGTCCTCACATTTAATTCTTACCTTATATTGAAGAATAATGGTTACTTTGTCGGTGACGACTTTGACCATCCGTCAGTGGAGCTGGAGAATGTGCACCTTTTAAAGAACCTTTCCGCCTCCGGTCATCCAATCAGCTTTCAGAGGTGTTGTTAGCTATTTTTGTACTTTCCTATTTGTTATGAAATGTAGTTTTTGGTGGTTCTTGTCTATTAGTAACCATCCTATGGTACCCATAAGCCCATGGTGTTGGGAAACTGCAGAGAGATGTTGAAACTGGACATGTGCTTTACATTGTATGTACAGTATGCATTCTTCAACTTCAACTTGAACTCAAGTGCATGAAATTCCCATCATTTGCACTTTTCCACCTGCAGATCTGTGAAATAAAACAACTACTGTAGATTCAAACATGATATAACATTCACAAAACATTTAATGTTTAGTAACTGCTTAAACATGTTGCATACTGCTGCTTGTCTGGTATGATTTTTTTTTAGATGCCTATTTTGATTTATTTTGTTGTTTTTATTCGCACAATAAAAGCAGTACAAAAGGTAACAATTATTAAAAGACACAGAAATAAGTGCAGGTGCAATAATAGGGCTTACACAAAGTTAAACATGAAACATTCTATAAAGACAAACAACAAGTAAAGCCTTTGTTTAACATGTGCCTATAAGTTTTTATCTTTTAGTTTTTTTGCATTCAAATTTACATTTAATAAAAAATGTAATGTAAATGTTCCACAGGTGGAGGTGTATATTCCTTATTAATGCATTACCACATTTAAATGTGGTCTCCAGTGCCCGTGCAGCAACCCTTGAACCTTGAACCCAGTTACTAATCTATATTAACAATACCCTAGTGCAGGGGTCTTCAACAGGGGGTTCGGGACCCCTAGGGGGTCCTCAGGGTTACTACAGGGGGTCCTCCAAATCTTTGTGTGATAGAAAAAAAAATGTCCTCCTTTTTTATAACTCATTCTGTGCCAATGACTGCTTATGACGGTTTTTTTCCAATAGCCCTGTGTGCCAATGATGGCTTATGACGGTTTTTGTGTTTTTTACATAGAAAAAAAAAATCATTTTTTTTTTTTTCTAAAGATGTCAAAATGACCTGAGATCAGAGAGATGCTTTTCTCTGTTTGTGTGTTCGCTCCCTCGTTTAGCTGATTGAGAAAATGTGTGTTCATGTGTGTCCATTCTAGTGGATGGACACTTTTTTTCATTCAAACAGCTCTATCTCTGGAACCATTTGTCCGATTGCCAAAATTCTTTTTGCCACAACTGTGTCTGTTTCTGTGGGGAAAAAATTATAAAAAACAAATCTTTTTTTTTCATTGCATTGTAAAGAAAAACATACAAAATCTCGGCACAGCTACCTTGGAGCCATTCTGGCATCTGGCACAGAATGATTTGAGTAGCGTCCATATTCTGAGAACTTAAGCCAAAAATAGCAGATCTACAAGCTCACAACGCCTCGCGCTGCGAGGTGTTATGAGCTTGTAGATCGGCTATTTCCGGCAAAGAGCTTTGGTGTTGAGGGGAAAAAGAGTAGACTAAGTACAGAGTAAAAGGTCAAGTTTATTAAGTAATGATGGCTCGAGTGGTTAAATATCTAAAAACACACATTGACATGAATCCAAAATACACTGATAATTGTGCTGTCAAACCATTATACCGGTATATGGAATCTATGAAAAGGTTTTGGGGGTCCCTGCTTAAATTCTCTCTCAACTAAGGGGTCCTTGGCCTGAAAACGTTTAGGACCCCTGCCCTAGTGGGTTGGACCCTCATCTGGGTAGGACGCTAGGACCCTACGTTGTACCTACAGATGTTCTACCAGACCACGTGTCCAAAATGTATTTAGCCGCAAATTTGATCATGCCTGTCGCCGCTGGACAGTGTACTTTTAATTGTTCAATAATACATTTGAATTCGTTATTTCGCTCATATTTTGCCTCAGTAGCGAACTATTCTATCCTTCTTCTTCATGTACCGCAACACTGGATGCCTCACGGCTCTTTGCTGCCTCCCACATGTTGGGATAACGCAGGTTCACACCTGCAATGTTGCAATCCAGGTTGTGTTGTTATTAGCACACATACAGTAGCTTAGCCCAAACAGCTTCAACATCAATGTATCATGGCTGTGGGAGAGAGTGCACATCCCCACCTAGCAGCGCCAGGACCCCCAGCGAATGCTTCACAGACCCCACAAAGCATTTGCTGCATGGGGGTCCAACCAGCCTCACGGCTGTGGAAAAAATATTCTCTCTGGGAATCGGGACGTGTGAAGCTGTCCCGTACAGGCGTACACATGTGTGATCGTGGGTATTACTTACTACTTACTACTTACTAGGACTGAGTTACTAGGGCCCAAGGTGGATGGGGTCTTAAAGGAGTAGTTCACCTCCAAAATGACTTTTTTTCTATTGATTACTCCCCCCATGGAGACTTGAGTTCAATAATATAGTTTTGTTTTTGTCGCATTCCTAAGCCAATAATTTGAGGAGACTCTTTGTCCATTGATTACGGATGGAGACCCAAATGCATTCTTCATCCGGAATCAATGGGGGTAAATTTATTATAATCAAATTATTGGCTTAGGAATGCAACAAAAACAATAAAATATTATTGAACTCAAGTCTCCATGTGGTGAGTAATTGATAGAAAAAAAGTCATTTTGGGTGTGAACTAACCTAAAAAGTCATTTTGGGTGTAAAGCTAACCTAGCCCAACCCTACCCTCCCCTGCCCCTTCTTTGTATATACTTACTGTTTGTTTAGACTTACTGTTTTCTTTTTTTGTTCTCTCATTTTCTTTTTCTTTACATATCTACTGCATAGTACTGTGTTCTATTCGTCTGTCATTCAATGTTATATGAGATACTTTAATGGTTTCCTGTGGAAATAAGCTTAGTCTTTTCATGGATCTCCTTTTAGTAGACCTTGTACTTGTGAACTGTACCGTCATGAAACTGTACCTTTTCCTATGCAAACTTCTAATAAAGTCTTCAATCAATCAAACTACTGCTAACTATTTTATACTCTAGCTATTGAAAAATAGCAGATATACAAGCTCACAGCGCGGCACCGAGTGCCGCACTGCAAGCTTGTAGATCTGCTATTTTTGAAAAGTCGTGAAAATGTGTGCAAATCTTTGAATATATGTATTTTTTAAGCGAACATTTGTAACTCAAATTTTGCTTTTGGGGGGTCCCTGCATGGAAATACATATTTTGAGATGGGGGATTTTGCGATGGGGGACGGTTTTTCAAAAATAGCAGATCTACAAGATCTACAAATAGTACAATTTATGTTCTTTTGTTCCATTCATTGATATAGGCTACTGATTGTAAAATAATAGAATATAGCATGGAATTATTGTATGCCCATAGTACTTCGCAGTATATGTATTTCAAAGTCCTTGATTTCAGTCTGTCATACAGTCATCAATGCAAATCCAAAATCAAATACAAAAAGTATATATTCCCTTTCAGACATGATTCATATTATTATTAGGGCTGGGATGCGATTAATATTTTTAATCTAATTAATTACAGGCTCTGTGATTAATTAATCGCAATTAATCGCACATCGATATTTGACCTGAGAAGCATTTTTCTAAATTTCGCATCCACTGGGCCAAGCAAATTAAGCGATCTGATCGGCTACTTCTCCCTTTGCGTTTGTTGTCTCTTCTTGGTTGGTGCATCGCTATGATCGGTATGCCCGAAACTGAAGGTTCTGTAGTGCAAAAACTAAGTGCGATTAAAATGCGTAAATTTCTTTAATCGTGTTAAATTTCTGTAATTAATTAATCGCAATTAATCAGTTAAAGTCCCAGCCTTAATTATTATTAATCCGCTTTCTTAGCATGTTGTCTGAATGTAATGTTGACCACAATTCTGCAACACTGCCAAACATCCATACATGTCCTGTAGCCTGTAGAACATATAGTAGGCACACAGTACAAGCCACATTTCAGATTTTATGATTTTATGATTTAACCAAAGCTATGACTTAATTAGAAATAGCTGTGGACATGAGTATTGCTAAACAAGATGAAATAACAGGTTCAAGGACCTTAACTAATTGTTTACATAATACTTCTTAACTCACATGAATTGCATATAGTACATGTACGCTAAAAGGCAAACATGAGAAAATAATAGCCTACTAACTTTGCACAATCAGAAATCAATGTCTCAAAGACAACAAAAGACATTTCACATGTTCTTTATTGAGTTATTACTCCTTAAAGTAAACATTCATATCACATTGTGTGTTTGTTTACTCTCCTCCGCCTCCTGCACCAGCTCCGCCAGCTCCAGCTCCAGCTCCAGCAGCAGCAGCAGCTGCAGCAGGTGCAGGGGTTGGCAGAAGAGTTGCCAGCAGGAACGGCAGCAATGCCGTTAAGGCATTGTTGTTATTGGTGGGTGGATAGTAGGGGTAGTATGGAGGATAGAATGGTTGTTGTGGAGGATAGAATGGTTGTTGTGGAGGATAGAATGGTTGTTGTGGTGGTCTTTGTTGTTGTGGTGGCTGTGGTGGCGCAGGTAGGTATCTTACAACAACCCTCTCCCTCTGGAACAAAAGAGAGAGAATTAAAAATAATATTTTAACATTGTTTCTACCAATCAATGCTGAGACAGATAGATAGAGAGAGAGAGAGAGAGAGAGAGAGAGAGAGAGAGACAGAGACAGAGAGAGAGAGAGAGCACACTGACCTCATTACTGCTTGACCGCTTGACTCTGTCATTCTCCTCAGACACCTACAGAAATGAATAATGCAAATGAAATATGAACATATTACAAACATTATAGAGCCAGCACAATTACAAAACAGACCATTTGTTGATATGGAGACTTACAGTCAAGGAGGAACTAAGTGCTATTGTTAAGCACATCGCCAGGACCAGCAGTTTCATCATCGCTGAGATTCAAAATAAGATCTGAGGAGCAAAATTGAAAGCATTAAAAAAAGAAGAAAAAGTTTACATAGTTTAACCACTTGAACCACAGCAACAGCAACCGCCTTAGAGCAGGAATGGATCGATCAAAAGCTGCTATATGACCATAGATGGGGCTACAAAACCGTCCCAATCATCTGACTGTGGAGAAGATGACCATATGATGCAGCACGGCCTTGTCTGCCCCCTGCTACCCAACCAGTGCAGCTTAAAAGATCTCACAGAGTTCAATAACAAAGCAAAGGACTGTGTAAAGAAATGGGAAAGTGTCATAACTGCTTTAAAGACGCAAAAATAAAAAGAATGGGGGGACATTTGCCATTGCAAAGCGCTGTGAACTTGTAGATTGGCTATTTGGGGGGGATTTGGTGTAGATGGAAAAAAGTGCAGTTTTAAGAAATCAAATACAGGGTTTAAGTGGTTAATTGTATGAAGAAACATCTAAAAGCAAATGTCCTCACATTTAAATCTTACCTTATATTGAAGAATAATGGTTACTTTAACGGTGACGACCTTGACCATCCGTCAGTGGAGCTGGAGAATGTGCACCTTTTAAAGGACGTTTCCGCCTCCGGTCATCCAATCAGCTTTCAGAGGTGTTGTTGGCTATTTTTGTACTTTCCTATTTGTTATGAAATGTAGTTTTTGGTAGTTCTTGTCTATTAGTAACCATCCTATGGTACCCATAAGCCCACGGTGTTGGGAAACTGCAGAGAGATGTTGAAACTGGACATGTATGTACAGTATGCATTCTTCAACTTCAACTTGAACTCAAGTGCATGAAATTCCCATCATTTGCACTTTTCCACCTTCAAATAGCAATTATTAAAAGACAAAGAAATAAGTGCAGGTGCAATAATAGGCTTATACAAAGTTAAACATGAAACATTCTATTAAGATAAACAGCAAGTAAAGCCTTTGTTTTCATATGTGCCTGTAAGTTTTGATCTTTTAGTTTTTTTGCATTCAAATTTACATTTAATAAAACATTTCTGTAAATGTTCCAGTGTTGGAGGTGTTTATTCCTTATTAATGCATTAACACATTTAAATGTGGTTTCCAGTGCCTGTGCAGCAACGGGGTCCTATGTTCCCCGCTCTATGTTCCCCACCTCACAGCATTAGTTTTAGTGAGGTTATGGTTAGGGTTAGGGTTAGGGGTAGGTTTAGGTGGTAAGAAAGTAGGGAACATAGAACCTGGGGAACATAGGTATGGTCCCGCAGCAACCCTTGAACCTTGAACCCAGTTACTAATCTATATTAACAATGCCCTAGTGGGTTGGACCCTCATCTGGGTAGGACGCTAGGACCCTACGTTGTACCTACCGATGTTCTACCAGACTATGTGTCCAAAATGTATTTAGCCGCAAATTTGATCATGCCTGTCGCCGCTGGACAGTGTACTTTTAATTGTTCAATATACATTTGTATTCGTTATTTCGCTCATATTTTGCCTCAGTAGCGAACTATTCTATCCTTGTTCTTCATGTACTTAATTCCGCAACACTGGATGCCTCATGGCTCTTTGCTGCCTTCCACATGTTGGGATAACGCAGGTTCACACCTGCAATGTTGCAATCCAGGTTGTGTTGTTATTAGCACACATGCAGTAGCTTAGCCCAAACAGCTTCAACATCAATGTATCATGGCTGTGGGAGAGAGCAGAAAAGAAGAAAAGGTCCGGACACTGTCTATAAGCTCCCTAAATATATTTATTAATAGAGCGGAATAAAAAATCACAACGTTTCGGCCTACATGGCCTTCTTCAGGTGTAAACTTCAGTTTACAAACTTCAGTTTACACCTGAAGAAGGCCATGTAGGCCGAAACGTTGTGATTTTTTATTCCGCTCTATTAATAAATATATTTGGGGAGCTTATAGACAGTGTGCGGACCTTTTCTTCTTGTCTAGTATTATTCTTTTGGTCCAGCACCCGTCGCAGTGCTTTAGGATGTGCGTGTATCCACAGACCGCTGTGGGAGAGAGCACACATCCCCACCTAGCACAAAGGACCAGAGCGCCAGGACCCCCAGCGAATGCTTCACAGACCCCACAAAGCATTTGCTGCATGGGGGTCCAACCAGCCTCACGGCTGTGGAAAAAATATTATCTCTGGGAATCGGGACGTGTGAAGCTGTCCCGTACACATGTGTGATCGTGGGTAGGCTATTACTTCAACCCGCGTGTCGGACGCGCTCATTTTCGTGCTGCTCACATGTGTGCTTAAAATGAACTGCATAAACAAATGGACTTTACATTAGAACGGAATATGACTTTATGACAGCCAACATCTGGTTGATCATCTTTCTTTATCTCAGTGTGTGTGTGTGTGTGTGTGTGTGTGTGTGTGTGTGTGTGTGTGTGTGTGTGTGTGTGTGTGTGTGTGTGTGTGTGTGGATGTGTGTGTGTGTGTGTGTGTGTGTGTGTGTGTGTGTGTGTGCGCGCGTGCGTGCGTGCGTGCGTGCGTGCGTGCGTGCGTGCGTGCGTGCGTGCGCGTGTGTGTGTGTGTGTGTGTGTGTGTGTGTGTGTGTGTGAGGGCAGGCTACTAGAGGTAAGGGCTGCATAGTGGCCCGAACCTCTAGTCAGGGGTGTCTCAATAATTTGAGTAGACTCTTTGTAGGCCCATTGACTACGGATGGAGACCCTCCATCCGGAATTAATTTATTATAATCAAAGTATTGGCTTAGGAATGCGACAAAAACAACAAAATATTATTGAACTCAAGTCTCCATGGGTGAGTAATCGATAGAAAAAAAGTCATTTTGGGTGTGAACTACTCCTAACTATTTTATACTTTAGCTATTGAAAAATAGCAGATAATACAAGCTCACAGCGCGGCACCGAGTGCCGCACTGCGAGCTTGTAGATCTGCTATTTTTGAAAAGTTGTGAAAATGTGTGCAAATCTTTGAATATATGTATGTTTTAAGCGAACATTTGTAACTCAAATTTAGCTTCTGGGGGTCCCTGGAAATACATATTCTACCACTTTTTCTAGTCACATGTTCAAATACTGGATTCTGATTGGCTTAAAACAGTGGTAAATGAGACAACTCTATGGAGTTGGCTCAAAGACCCCGGATGCGTTGTGATGCAAATGTTGCACATTTCCAAGATCAATGCGCCTCCCAAACAACTAGAGTCGGAACACCTTTCCCGATCCAAAACAATGACAGACTTCATTGTTAACTTTGATTTGCTGGGTGGTTAACGCTTGACGAGTGGTTAGAAGAGGATTTGAGATGGGGGATTTTGCGATGGGGGACCTGCACACATTTTCAAGATTTTTCAAAAATAGCAGATCTACATGATCTACAAATAGTTAAATTTATGTTCTTTTGTTCCATTCATTGATATAGGCTACTGATTGAAGGGGTTGTAAAATAATAGAATATAGCATGGAATTATTGTATGCCCATAGTACTTCGCAGTATATTTATATTTTCAAAGTCCTTGATTTCAGTCTGTCATACAGTCATCAATGCAAATCCAAAATCAAATACCAAGAGTATATATTCCCTTTCAGCCATGATTCATATTATTAATAATCCACTTTCTTAGCATGTTGTCTGAATGTAATGTTGACCACAATTCTGCAACACTGCCAAACATCCATACATGTCCTGTAGCCTGTAGAACATATTGTAGGCCTACAGTACAAGCCACATTTCAGATTTTATGATTTTATGATTTATGATTTAACCAAAGCTGTGACTTAATTAGAAATAGCTGTGGACATAAGTATTGCTAAACAAGATGAAATAACAGGTTCAAGGACCTTAATAATAACTAATTGTTTACATAATACTTCTTAACTCACATGAATTGTATAGTACATGTACGCTAACAGGCAAGCATGAGAAAATAATACTAACTTTGCACAATCAGAAATCAATGTCTCAAAGACAACAAAAGACATTTCATATGTTCTTTATTGAGTTATTACTCCTTAAAGTAAACATTCACATCACATTGTGTGTTGTTTACTCTCCTCCTGCTCCTCCTGCTCCTGCTCCTCCTGCTCCTGCTCCGCCAGCTCCAGCTCCGCCAGCTCCAGCAGCAGGTGCAGCAGGTGCAGGGGTTGGAATAAGAGTTGCCAGCAGGAACGGCAGCAATGACATGAAGGCATTGTTGTTATTGTTGGGTGGATAATAGGGGTAGTAGGGGTAGTATGGCTGCTGTTGTGGTGGTGGTGCATATCCTCCGTACCCCGGGAAGAACCGCCCCTGAAGAGAGAATGAAATATTGTGTTTTATACCAAACAATATTGATTAAGATGTGTGTGTGTGTGTGTGTGTGTGTGTGTGTGTGTGTGTGTGTGTGTGTGTGTGTGTGTGTGTGTGTGTGTGTGTGTGTGTGTGTGTGTGTGTGTGTGTGTGTGTGTGTGTGTGTGTGTGTGTGCGTGCGTGTGTGCATGTGTGCATTCATTTGAGAGATACCGTAGATACAGAGAATCAATAAGGAAAGGACACTAACCTCAGAACTGCTTGATCGTTTGACTCTGTCATTCTCCACAGACACCTATAGGAACAAAATGTAAACAGGGTGCACTGTAACATGCATGTAACAAGCAATTCAACCAGAACAATTAAAAAACTGCATATCTATTGATATGGAGTTATGGACACTTACAGTGACGGAGGAACCAAGTGATATTAAGCACATCACCAGGACCAGCATTTTCATTGCTGAGATCGAAGAAAACATCTGCAGAGAAAAGTTAATAGCAATGTATTTAGAAAAAATCGTTTTTTTATATAGTGAAATAATATGGAAGCTTTTGAAAGCATCTTTCCTCCCATCTAAGTCTTACCATCTTTCAAAGAATAACGGTTCGTTTATCGGTGACCGGGTTGACTGTTCGTCTGAGATTCTGCAGTGGAGATGGACTTTTAAAGAAGATTTCAGCCCCCAGTCATCCAATCAGCTTTCAAAGGTGTTGTTATGAAATGATGTATTTGGTTTTTCTTGTCTACAGTCCTAAAGATGTATAGTACACGTAAGCTCATGGAGTTGGGAAACTGATGTTGAAACTGGACATGAATCATATGCATTGCTTTACATTGAAAACCTACATACTGTATGCTTCCCTTTTTGCCTTCCAATGTCTCTTATCGTATTTAATCTATTTTATGTTTCTGTCTTTTTAATTGCCTTTTCAAGCCTTTAAATTCACTTTTTATAAACTTGCTTTGCCTTTTTTATTTCTTAATTCAATATTATGACTTTATCCCGTTATGCAGAGGTACAGTAAATGTCCCTGAGGTGGACATAATTTTTACAGTACTCCATAGCCTACCTCACAGCCTGTTCTCCAACTAGGTCTGTATGTTGTGTTGCAGAAAGGTGACATTATAGCCATATTTATGTATTCATTTATTATATAAACCATATATTGTATACCATAGCAATCGATTGAAAAGATGAACAGGCATGCCTTATTTGACCTACTGCCATAAATGCATCAGAGAGTGTAATACCTGGGCACTTCAGGAAAGACTACCCATGACTCTGAGGAAGACGCAAGTGGATTCGTCACTCAGCCCTACATAATAATAAATACGTGCAGAGTCAAGTATTTTGTTTGGGTAGTCTGAGCTCCTGAAGTTTTACAACTGTTTTTTCTTTTTGCTATTGATGATATCCTCTGCATAGTACTGTGTTTTATCTGTCTGTCATTCAATGTTATATGAGATACAAAAAGGTTTCCTATGTTAACACTTGACATGATTTTTTCTCTTCAATGTCCCACGTTGCCATGGTTACCATAGACTTCCATGTAATTGCGCAATTGTGTAAAAAGTGCACGCCCATGCCTAGATGATGCACCACGTGTGTTCACACTGTTCACAGCTTTCAAACAAAAAAATCAGCTTGGAAATCCGTTCAGGCATTCATGATTTATCAGCCATTATGTTTTCTTCAGATGTAAACAAGAATGGGTTGGTATGGGGGTTAAACATGCAATTTCGCGATCGCGATCATGCCTAATACATTTCTGGAGGTCCAAACAAAATTTTTTGAAAAACAATATATATATATTTTTCAAAAACGGCCCAAACTCGGGAAACTCGGGGTTGGCACAGCGTTGGTACCAATACAAACTCGGGAAACTCGGGGTTGGCACCAGATGTGTTAATAAGCCGAAAGGCTTTCTTGGATCCTCCTTTTAGTTGACCGTGTACCAGTGAACTGTACTGTACTGTACCTTTTCCTATGCAAACTTCTAATGAAGTCTTCAATCAATCAATCAAAGCGCCCAGGTAGTATTCTCTCTGATTCACATTGTCCCTGTTGAGCTCCAACAAGCCCTTCTACCTTCAACTGGCTGAAGTGCACTGGACTATGTAGCCATAAATCATAAACGCCTATTTGTGAGGAGTCTTAGCCAGGCGTGTCGCACCAAATTCTGGGCCCTGCAGGATTCACTGTGGGCCCCCCATGAATGTTCCTCACAGGGGGAGGAGGTTTAACCCATTTAGACTGGGAACGCATTATTACGCATTATTTTGTGCTTTAACTATTGAAAAATAGCAGATATACAAGCTCACAGCGCGGCACCGAGTGCTGTGCTGTGAGCTTGTAGATCTGCTATTTTTGAAAAATCGTGAAAATTCTTTGAATATTTCAAATCCTTCTAAGGTTTTTCAGTGGTGCTCAAACCTTTTCTTTTTAAAAGGACCCCCAAAATGATATGTATTTGGCCACAGACCACATCTCAAAATATTTTGTTCCAGGGACCCCCCAGAAGCAAATTTTGAGTTACAAATGTTCGCTTAAAAAATACATATATTCAAAGATTTGCACACATTTTCACGACTATTCAGAAAATAGCAGATCTACAAGCTTGTGTGAGCTTGTAGATCTGCTATTTATCAATAGCTAAAGTATAAAATAATTAAGTCCCCTCCACCTTGGGCCCTAGTAACTCATCCTAACCCTAACCCTAACCCTTTTGCCATCAGATCTGGTGGTGGAGGTGTATGGTGTGGTATGTGTTCAAAAAAGTGCAGCATGCACTTGATTTACAACACATTATGACAGGGGTACATGTGTGGGCACAACTGGCGTGCACACTTGGCCCTGTTGGGGTCCCTGTCCTACTGTCTTGAATATAACAAGAAAAATCACATTTCACACTAGAAAATATTGCAGTGAAAATACAGTGTGGGTTCGATGATGTACGGTACAGTATGATGATGATGTATGATGACACATGATGTCACAGGGGGATTAAGTATTTGATAAAATGCTGATACACTGCCGATTGTGCAAGTTGTAAGAAAAATGTTTAATATTCATGCATTTTTATATCAATGTAAATGTTTGCAGGTTACATGAAGAGACATGAAGTGAGAATCAATTTTCTAAGTTCGTAAACATCGGACAGCAAAAAGTATACAGTATGTTTGCAATGTAAAGCGCTGTATATGATTCATGTCCGGTTTCAACATCAGTTTCCTAACTCAATGGGCGTATGCATACTGTAATCACCTATACATTTTGTTAGGAGAACCACGAAATAGCCTACATCATTTCATAATATTCCACTCCATTAGGAAAAGTACAAAAACTAACAACACCTTTGAAAGCTGATTGGATGACTAGGAGCTGAAATCTTCTTTAAAAAGTGCCCGTGCTCCAGCTCCCCTGCAAGATTTCAGACAAACAGTCAACGTGGTCACTGATCAAGTAACCATTATTCTTGGAGGTAAGACTTAGATGAGAGGATAGTTGCATGCCTTTAAAGGCTTCCTTATAATTGAATTATGAAAAAACAGACCCATTTTCTAAATACATTGGTATTCAATTTGCTCTGCAGATGTTTTCTTCTACCTCAGCAATGAAAATGCTGGTCCTGGTGATGTGCTTAATATCACTTGGTTCCTCCGTCCCTGTAAGTGTCCATATCAATAGATATGCAGTTTTTTTAATTGATCTGGTTGAATTGCTTGTTACATGCATGTTACAGTGCACTCCGTTTACATTTTATTTTGGTAGGTGTCTGAGGAGAATGACAGAGTCAAACGTTCAAGCAGTTTTGAGGTTAGTGTCCATTCCTTATTAATTATCTTCTCTCTCTCTCTCTCTCTCTCTCTCTCTCTCTCTCTCTCTCTCTCTCTCTCTCTCTCTCTCTCTTGTCTATTGTTTGGTAAAACATTATGCTTTATTCTCTCTTCAGGGGTTCTTCCCGCGGTACAGAGGATATGCACCACCACCACAACAGCAGCCATACTACCCCTACTACCCCTACTATCCACCCAACAATAACAACAATGCCTTCATGTCATTGCTGCCGTTCCTGCTGGCAACTCTTCTGCCAACCCCTGCAGCTGCTGCACCTGCTGCTGGAGCTGGAGCAGGAGCAGCAGGAGCAGGAGGAGCAGCAGCAGGAGGAGCAGGAGCAGGAGGAGCAGGAGGAGAGTAAACAACACATAGCAATGTGATGTTTACTTTAAGGAGTAATAACTCTGCATAGCCTAAAATAAAGAAGGTTGAAATGCATATTGTTGTCTTTTTTTGGACTTTTGGTACTTTTACTTTTGACTGCACACAGTTAGTAGGCCTATGACATGCAGCCTTTTATATAGCTTAATGTGTAAACAATAATGCACAATGTATTTGTGAACTAGGACGGATTTCTATTTCTAGAAATCGCAAAAGAAAATATTTTCTTTATCCTATATATATATATCCTTTTTTTTATTGTTTTGGGTGAAAATTGTAATCCTTATATCACTGTTTTATATTTGATGTTTGTACAAAAGAAGCTGCTACTCCTATTATTGTACCACTTCATTGCCTTAATGCTTCATTTGAAAATCAATTAACAAAGTTTAAAAAAAAAAATGTCATGATAAACAATTTAAAACGTGGCATATATATATATATATATATATATATATATATATATATATATATATATATATATATATATATATATATATATATATATATATACTGTAAGCTGATTTTTTGTAAAGCCACAGCTACATGTTACACTCAGACAACATGCTATGTAACAAATTCCATTACTTCCAGTCTGGCAGAGAAAATATTAAGGCCTGATGAATACAGTGGCACCATTGTGACCACAATTTTATCAACTGTCATATCACTTCACAATATATATATATATATATATATATATATATTCAGAATTTTACAGTGGGAACAGGGAGCGCTATTGTGTCATCTCCGACAAACAGTAAATAAGGATTATAGTCCTTCCCACAGCTGGCCCATGTTCAAATACAGCCAGAGTCTGTTTGCTGCATGTCATCTCCTCTGTACTGAAATCCTCCCCTCTAATCTCACCTTCCTCTGTTAGTTCAGTGTCCTACTTCAATAAAGCAGATATTCTAAAGTAATCTGTAGGCTACAAGTATAGTAAGCACTGCACAACAAAGCCTGTGTGTGTCAGAGAGACATGAATACACATTTTATATTCAAAATGGAGTAAAGTAAATGATACTAATCCCAGTAGTTGTAATAAAAATAAAAATAAACATTACATTCAAACCATGTTCTTGTTCACTTGCTCTTTATTGGTTTAATTTCACACAGTGAATACAAATGATATATTATGTACAGTAAAAAAAATGGAGGTGTATTATCCTTGTTGGAAGATTCCCATCTCATTTCCCAAACGGAGGTGGGGGAGGAGGGGGAGGAGGACGTATCATCAGCATCATTTGCATCATCATGTTCATATCCTGCTTAGGACAAAGAATATAGTGATAGTATTGTCCATAAATACAGTTATAGTTATTATGAGATGATCAGAACTGTACACTGACCTCGTCACTGCTGCTGGATCGTTTAACACGCTCATGCACCTCCCCTGCCTTTGGAAAATCAATAATGTCATGTTATAAACTGTACCGATGTAGCTGAACTAAACGTGCTGCTCTGAGCGCATGTTCAGCCTTTTCCAATCCTATAATTACAGGACACATACTATATTACACATAACCTGGCGACCTACCGGGAAGGAGGAACACAGTGCTATGAGGCACAGGACCAGGACAAGCCGTTTCATAGCTGAAACAAGAAAAAGCATTCATTCAAAACAACAATTCTGTATATGTTTTAGTAGTTTAGATTAATTATTGCTACTTGAAAATGAACAGTGCGTCTCCTGTGAAGAAAGGTATACCTTGAGTATAAGAACAACAGTCACACAAGTAATAACAGTCACGATGACAATCTGATGGTGAATCCTGTACTGGTCCATCATATGTGCATGTGAGCTTTATAAAGAATATTCCAATCGTGCAATCAGGTGTCAAAGCTATTGTCATTTAAATTGGACCCCCAATTGTGGTAATGGTGAAATAATATAATAGGTAGGTGGTCCTGTCCACAATAAATGGCCAACACCCAGGTCTAATCTCATGGTGTTGCGAAACAGTGGATGGATGTTGAAACTACACATGATTCATGGGAGGTTCAGTGGTGCCTATTGTATTTTTATTTTCACACTTAATAGTCTTCATATCACTTACCTGATATTCAGAATTGGGTTAAGGATACAGGGGTACTAAAAGTTACATTAGATAATCGATTATTTTGGCATATTATCTATTCTGTATTAATTCATTCATTTCTTGATTATATTGATAACATGAGTTACTTATGGATCACTTTTCTTTGTTGGTATCATAAACCATAATGAATAATTTAAAATAAATAAGCATTAGATTAATATTCTTTAACGCCACAAAAGAAAGGGGTGACCAGATATTCTCAACCTTCAGTGTGAAGTCAAAACTCACATCTTTATGGGTAATGTTTGGCTTGTGGTTATTCCTCCACTCTAACCTTCCTGTCTCTGTTCACTGTCCTATATGAATAAAGCAGAAATTGTAAAAGAGAACTTCAAATGCAGGGAAAAATATAAAAATGTTATTTCTCCCCACATTGGAAGTTCTCATTCCCTAATTAGAAGGAGGTATTTATTATAGGAGGTCATATTGTGATCATTTGCATCATCATTTGCATATTTTGCGGAGCACATAGGGTATAGCCCATAACTACACAGTAGTTATCTGTTTGGTGTGTGAGGTAATCAGAACTGTACTAACGTCTTCACTGCTGTCTGAGTGTTTATCTTGTTCCTTATCCTCTGCTACCTTTGGAAATCAATGATTTCATGTTATAAAGTTTATTTAAGTGAAAGTATTGAAGTCCAGAGCAAAAATAGTAAACATAAAGTAGGTGGAGGCCAGTCTATGGTGTCAGTATATGACATCAGGCAAACATCAGATATAAAAGGTCCATAAAATGAATGGATTGGTTGAATCTCCTCACAGACACCATCATATTTGTTTGCATGCTACAGCATCTTTCTCATGCTGCAAACTCAAGTAGTGCTAGTGGTGCCAGTTCCTGCATCATGAGTTTATTTAACTCTGAATGTAAGCGTACACATTTTACCAAATGGACCAGTTCCATTCGTGCACTTGTTGAATCCACAACACTCTGATTGTACAGTGTAAGGTGCCATAACACTGCTTGTGGTGCATGCAAAGTCAGAATATTGAGGAGAAAGGATGCAAATTACCAATTGTGTGGGGTGTAACAGTATAACAAGTTGCCTGGTTTAACTATAGTTACTTTCTTGACAATTGTAATAAGTAAACATAGACAGACAGACACACCCAAAACTGTAATGTTATATTCCATCATGCAATCAGAGGTCAAAGCTATTGTCATTTTAGTTGTATCCTCATGGTGGTAATATGATGAAATAACATAATTGATAGGTGGCCCTGTCCACAATCAAAGACCAACGCCCAGGTCATGGTCTTGGGAACAGTGAATGCATGTTGAAACTCTACATGATTCATAGACAGCTCAATGGTGGCTTTTATTTTCCCTTGGAACTTCAGCAAGCATATTAACTCAAACTTCTTTGTGTAAAATAGCCTACACTAAGTAAGCAATTTACCCCGAGTGAGAGGACATTATGCTCTCATAATGTCCGCAGTGATGGTGTTATCGGACGAGGCGCAGCCGAGTCCGATAACACCATCACTCAGGACATTATGAGAGCATAATGTCCGACCCCGAGTGGTAAATAGCTTTTCTACCACTTTTTCCCGTATACATGAAAGAAAACACATAGTTGTAACTTGCAAGGATCTTAAGTTACAATCATTATTGCCTATAAAACTTCCGCGAGACAGCAGATAGTTCCACAAACAACATCTTCTACTCACCAACAGATGGCGCCAACTCCATACTAATCCATGCGTCTAGCTTACAGCTAAGCTAACGTCAGTTAGAAGTACCGTTCCGGCCGTAAATAGAGGCTGTTCGCTTCCAGAAAGGCATAGGTTCAGAGAAAAGGGGCTTTAAAGTTGGCGGATTGCATTGGATCCAAATAAATCGGCGACTATAGCATGCACGTTAGTAAACATAGGACCGTTGCCACCGTCATTTGTTGGTTGGGGGAAAGGACCTCCTGAAGTCCCCGGATGTACACTGAGGCGCATTGATCTCGGACACACAACTTTGCGGCAGTTGTCCTCTGATAACCTCCGGAATTTAGCCAATCAGAATCCAGTATTTGAACACGTGACTCGAAAAAGTGGTAGAAGTGGTGTTTTTTGTATTGTTGTTTTGTTAAATCATTCTATATTCCAGTAGCAATCATTGCTATAATGTTGGTTCAATAACATGGTCTCTCCAGATCTCTCCAAATACAATTTTGCAATCAAGATATAGATCTCATACTGCATGTCAGTATAATGACTAATGTAGTTGGCAGCAGTGGCCTAACATCCTTGTAGGCCTGCCCTACCGCAGGCCTTAAATGAGCGGACGATGTGCGTGCGTGCGTGCATGCGTGCGTGCGTGCGTGCCTTTGTGCGCGTGCGTGCGTGCGTGCGTGCGTGCGTGCGTGCGTTTGTGCGCGTGCGTGCGCGTATGTGTGTGTGTTTGGCAATATGGAGGGCTGAGCAGTATATGGACTGACTGTTCTTTGCGTTAATTATTTCTTTAAATCATTAAATAAATGAGATGGAAAACAAGAAATTATCTTCAGTTTCCAAAGCGATGATTATCAAGTGCACCCAGCCTAATTGCACAGTAAGTTTTTTCTATTTAGTTTGAACTTTTAAAAAAATGGTTAATTGTATTCCCTTAAAGGTTAAATGACATTCTGTTTTTACCAATCATAAAAGTCTTTGCCCTGGTCCTAAAAACATGTTTTAAAATGTTTAAACTTGAAAATCCACTCCATGGAGCCATGGTCTCTTTCTCTGTTCAGGTGTCATGAAAAACGGTCTGTCACCTGAAATACTCTATAATCACCACTAGGGGAGCCTCTCTCTCCCACTCATTCTAACAAATATTATTATAGCTTGAGTACAATTTTGAATATTTGTACTTTACTTGAGTTTTTCCAATTTTCAATTATTATACTTCTACTCCACTACATCTCAGAGGCAAATGCACTTTATCTCTCCACTACAATCATTTTGATTTTGATTATTAATACAAATCACTCACTTCAGCCCATTAGGCCAGCAGTTCTCAAACTATGGTACCCAAACGTTCCCTTGCACTGGCCACACACACGCAGTCACGCACACACGCTCTCACACGCACGCTCTCTCTCTCTCTCTCTCTCTCACTCACACACACACACACACACACACACAGAGGACCGCCCCGGCTCCAACACTGACCGAGAGATGCATGCATTGTTCGCAGACGCGATGCATTTGTTTCGCTGCTTTGCTTTGGTACAAGACACACTGTGACAGACAGACACACACACACACACACACACACACACACACACACACTGACACACAGAGGCTGAGCTGAGCCCTGAAGAGGCACACACGAACAGCATCGAGAGTCGCGAATGTTTTTTCTTACCCCGGGACCGAGGTTACCGGCTAAATGCCTCCGTTTAGAGAACCACCTATTGCTTGTGTTATCATAGCGTTTTACTGTCTGCTCGCCGGGTCGCCGTGCCCGTGTGTGTGTGGGGGAGGACAGGGCAGCATGGAGTTATAGTAGGCTCTCCACGGAGCTCTGCTGCTCCGGGAGCAGAGCGCTGTCCTCTGCCTCGGTAATGAGGAGGGAGGCGCTGTCCAAGGACGCAGCCAGGGCGGAAAATACATAGCGATACATAGCGATTTTCACTATTTCACAAAAGCATAAACTGACTACTTGATATGAAGGATATTGATGTAAATAAGATATTTGAATGGACACATGTATTTTATATGCCCATATTTACGATTAAAGGACAATATAATGTAGAGATTACTTCCTCAAAACGTGGGCTGTGGAGAAATATAAACAGGGAGAGAGTAGAGCCCAGGAGGAGGAGGAGGGGGGGGGGTGCACTAACTGCTAGTGACGACACTGTCCGAGAGCCAATGATCAGAGCATCAGAGCCTCATTATGCAGAAATCGTCAAAAAACCACAGATAACAGGGGAACGACTGCAAGTTAAAAGTTGGTGTTTTTTTGGTGTAATTGAGGCCAGGAAACATTAAAAACATTAAAAAACTCAAAATTTATTTTTGGATGTCACCACCCCTTTAAGAAAATGTCCCTTAAGATGTGTTTATTTTTTGCCTTTATTCCCTCAATGTTTTGTGTAAAGCACTTTGAATTGCTTTGTTATTGCAATGCACTACAAAAATAAACTTGTCTTACCTTGCCTTAATAGGTGATGATGAATGATTTCATAATATTACGTATTAACATTTTCTGCATCACTGCATTTGAACGAGATGGCGACAGAGGCAAAAACACTATATAAGAAGTGTTCATGACTTTTTTCAACAATATCGGTGCTGTCCTTCTTGACAAACGTCTGAAATTAGAGAAGACTACCGGTACAAGGTAACAACTTGTTTCAGTATGTGTATTGATTAATGTTTGTATAATTAAGAATAATTAATTAGGAATCATGGTGATATGTATTTTAAAGTACTATGAAAACTACCTTACAGTATATGCATGAATTGTGCTGTACTATAGAAATACCATTTTACTAATGCAACACAACAGAATTTTTTCTTTTCACTTTACAGCTGAAATCATGCTGAAGATAACAATCTTGTTTGGCTGCCTCCTGAGCCTTGCTCTGGCTTTTCCTGTGAGTATTAAAAGATAAAACTTCAATAATCTTCTTCTACATACTGTACATACAGTACCACAGACCACCACTGACGGTGCACGTTTGTTACATGTGTTTTCTGTAGGTCGAAGATGAGCACCAGCGATTTGCAAGATCAAACTCCAACTCCAATGAGGTCTCCATCATCGGGACTTCCATTACCGGGACTAATATTATCCGTGCTCTTTTACCAACGTTGACCCAAGCTCAACAGCTGGCACTTCTTCGCCTGTTGTTTCCAGCTCTACCAGCAGCTCCAGCTCCAGCTCCAGCTGCCCCTGCACCTGCACCTGCACCTGCACCTGCAGGCCAAGGCAAATGATTTCACTGAGAGATCATTAACTACTTTCAACCTGGCATCCCTATTTTGGACATGTGATGATATCAACAACATTTAGAAAAAATTTGAACAATGTTCAAAAGTATAGATTAGCAATCTAAAGGTTCAACCATTGTTAGCTTTTACATCAGCTATTTTCATTGTGTAACACCAATGTGCCATGAAGTATAACATAAGACATAAGTGCTTTCTGTATGTTCTTTAAACTCAGACATCTTTTGATTTAGTTGGCAAAAGGCGAGAAATAAAATCTTATTGGTGAACCTTCCCTCTTGTTTCATGTGGGTCCTACACATATGACTGGTAGTCAGACATCTACAGTCAACATACAAAGTGAAAATGATTTGTTATGAAATTTGTTGAATAAATCTGCTATGAGGACAAAATATGAGTCAATACTTTTTTATTTGAGATCATTCATAATCAAGCCTGATCATGATCACAACAACATTTGGGATGGTTTTCGCCCCGTGTGTGTGTGTGTGTGTGTGTGTGTGTGTGTGTGTGTGTGTGTGTGTGTGTGTGCGTGCGTGCGTGCGTGCGTGCGTGCGTGCGTGTTTGTGTGTGCGTGTTACGATGTTCAGGGCGTTGCTGAAAATGAGCACCTGTGCTCAGCTACCACCCTGGGTAAATACAGAACAAAACTCAAATTGAAATTGGAAATGTTGAAAGGATAATATGGACAGACAAAACTGGAACACAACCATAAAATGGAATGCTTATAAATAAATTCTCCTGATAGCATCAAATTGGTATCTTGATCTGATTCCCTGACCTGATTTTGTTCTGCGTATTAAAGAGCTGGAGAGATGGACCCCTTGCTGGTATCAGTGATTATCTAAGTATATAGATGTAATTGTAAATACATTCTTAATCCCACTTAATGGCATGAGCTGCCACTCCCTTGTCAGATTTGGCAATGTGGAGGGCTGAGGAATACATGAACTGTTCCTTGCATAATTTATCGCAAATGTCTACATTTCTTTCCATTATCTTCAATTTTCAAAGCGTTGATTATTATCAAGTACACCCAGCCTTATTGCACTATGTAATGATATTGTCTTAGTTTTCCTATTTTGTTTGAACGTATTCTTATTTTCTATTCTCTTATCCTTTTAAAAATGAATTCAATTGTTTTCAAGTGTCCCTGTGTTTCTTTTGCACTGTCTTGATGCCCTTGATGTTTTGTGTTAAGCACTTTGCCTTGTTATTGCAATGCACAACAACAATAAACTTGTCTTACCTTGCCTTAATAGGTGTTGATGAATGATTTCATAATATTACGTATTAAGATTTTTGGCCAGATGAGATGACGACAGAGGCAAAAACACTATATAAGAAGTGCTCATGACATGGTTTCAACAATATCGTTGCTGTCCTGAGTCTTGACAATCATAGTAATATGTTATTATTATAATTTTTAAGTACTATGAATAGTAGCCTACGTTATATGCATGAATTGTTCCATGGAATAAAAATACCATTTTACTACTGCAACACTACAGAATTTGTTCTTTTCACTTAACAGCTGAAATCATGCTGAAGATAATAATCTTGTTTGGCTGCCTCCTGAGCCTTGCTCTGGCTTTTCCTGTGAGTATCAAAAGATAATCTTCTTTCACATACATACAGCACCACCAAACCAACACTGACGGTGCACGTTTGTTACATGTGTTTTAGGTCGAAGATGAGCACCAGCGAGTTGCAAGATCGTAGCCTACTCCGATGAGGTTTGTGGGGAAAAGAAATCCAACCTCACGATTCCATTTCGTGACATGGTTGTAATTAATGTCATTCATTCATCTACATCTTCTGTACGTCCAGTATGTGATTTTAAAATGTTCCTGCTTTTGTAGATGACTACTGCTATTATCCGGGCTATTTTACCAAGGTTGACCCAAGCTCAACAGCTGGCACTCCTTCACCGGCTGTTCCCAGCTCTACCAGCAGCTCCACCTCCAGCTCCAGCTGCCCCTGCAGGCAAATGATTTCACTGAGAGATCATTAACCACTTTCAAACTGGCATCCCTATTTTGGACGTAAACCCCGTTGTGAGCTCAGCTATTTTCCCTGTGCAATGTTCACCAATGTGCCATAAAGTATAACATCTTTTGTTAAATGACAAGAAAAAAATCTTCCTTGTTAAGTTAACCTTTTCTTTTGTTTCCAGTGGATCCTTGTCTACACATGACTGACAATCAGACATCTAGTCAACATATGAAATGAAAATGATTTGTAAAGACATTTGTTGAATAAATCTGCCATTATAGGACAAAATATGAGTAAAGATGTATTTATTTGAGATCATTCATAATCATTGTGTGTATTTGTCTGTGCACTGGACCAATCACCAAAAAAAGGCAGCCAGTAGTAAGGAAGACCCAATCCTATTTCTTTCAAAAGATGAGCCCACTTCACATTGTGGCCTATATTGAAAATGTATTTTTTTCCTAGATTCCTTTGATCATGACACATTCCTTGGATCAACAGAGCAGGGTGGAGATATATGCGCTCTGTGGAGCTTTCTCACTATCATGGTAAATTATAACATTTGGCTATGAATAATCTAATATGCATTTATTACATTTTTATTTTCCTCGTATATGAACAAATATGATTCAGTACAAATTGTTTTCAATTCATATGTTACTGTATCTGAATATCAATCAGGTATGAGACATGGGTGAGCAAAATATCTGCCTGGTGGGGCTAATAAATATGAATCTTCTTCAACACCACATGCATGCCTAAGAAAGAGTTGACCTGATATACTCGAGCTTCAGTGTGAAAAACATAAAAACTCCTCACATCTTGTAGGAAACGTTAAAATACAGTCTATTCTATAATGAATAGCCGTGGCATGACATTATGTTATTCCTCAACCTGCACCTTCCGGTCACCTATTTCTATAAAGCAGAAATTCTAAAACAAATCCATATAGGATGCAAAAGCTCCTGGTTAGAGAGAGAGAGAGAGAGAGAGAGAGAGAGAGAGAGAGAGAGAGAGAAGGAATGTTTAACATTCTTCACACGTCATGGCCATACCAATTGAATTAAGGAATTCTACAAAATCCAATAAAGTTCGTTACAAGCCATGTTCTTGTTCACTTGCTGTTTATTGATTTAATTTCACACACTGAAGACAAATAAAGTACAAAAAAAAAAACATTGTATTTTCCCACGTTGGAAGCTTCTCGTCTCATTTCCCAGGTGGTGGAGGAGGTGGAGGAGGAGGAGGAGGAGGAGGTGGTGGTGGAGGTGGTGGTGGAGGTGGTGGAGGTGGTATAAAAGGAGGTATAAAAGGAGGGCGTATAGGAGGCCGCATCATCATCATCATCATCATATTTTGCTGAGAAAATAAAAGTATATGCCCCATGAGTAGTACAGTCATACAACCATTATCTGTGTGCTGTGTGAGAATATATGAGAAGCAAGTGTATACTGACTGACCTCGTCACTGCTGGAGCGTTTAAATCGGTCATGCTGCTCCGCTACCTTTGGAAATCAACAATATCAACAATGTTATGAACTGTATCAATGCAGCCGACGTCATGTAGCTCAGTGGTTCTCAAACCTTTTCACGTTAAGGGCCCCCAAAATGATATGTAAGCTCATAGCATGGCATGGCAAGTGACGCTGCTATTTGCTATTTTCTAATACAAAATGTGGTTAAAATGGTTGAAATTATTTTGACTATATTACCACATTGCCTGAGGACACCCTGCTACCCTCCAGGAGTTATTTGAGAACCATGGTGTAGCTAAAATCAACTAAACGTGCTGCTCTGAGCCCATATTCAACCTTTTCCAGCCTATAATCACAGAACAAACTATGACCTACCGGGAAGGAGGAACACAGTGCTATGAAGCACAGTACGAGGACAAGCCGCTTCATAGCTGAAACAGGAAAATAATGTATTCGTCATAACAAAACAAACCCTGAAATAGTAGCAAAGATTTGGATGAATTATTGCAATTTCTTCTCCTGAAGAAAAGGATATGTATTTACCTTGAATACAAGAACAGCGATCACACAAGTAATAACAGTCACGATGACCATCTGATGGTGAATCTTGTACTGGTCCATCATGCATGTGAGCTTTATAAAGAATATTCCAATCATGCAATCAGATGACAAAGCCATTGTTATTTTAATTGTATCCTAATGGTGGTAATATGATGAAATAATAATTGATAGGTGGTCCTGTCCACAATCAAAGACCAAGACCCAGGTCTAATCTCATGGTGTTGGGAAACTGTATTTGGATGTTGAAATCCCAAATGATTCATGGGCAGTACAATGGTGACTGACCCTTGGAACTTCAGCAAGCAAATTAACCCACAATTAATGTCTTTGTATATTGGATGTTTAGAATGCACATTAACCAGATTTTCAGAATACATTATATGGCATAATATAAAAATAAGTAAATATACTGTGATCATGATCAAGCTTGAGTCTGAATGATAACAAAGTATTATTATTACTCACATTTCTTCCTCATAGCAGATTTATTTAACAAATATGATTCATTACAAATCATTTTCACTTCATATGTTGACTATATCGGTCATATGTATAGACAAGGACCCATAGGAAACAAGTGAGAAGTTCAAAGACCATACAGCAAGCACACATTATTTAACCACTTATGTCCTACAGTATGTTATACTTCATGTACAAGCTGATCGACAACTGTTCAACATGTTCAATAATGTTTTGCATAATCATCACATGTCCAAAATAGGGATGCCAGGTTCAAAGTGGTTAATGATCGCTCTGTGAAATCATTTGGCAGGGGCAGCAGGGGCAGCTGGTGCAGCAGGGGCTGGAGCTGCAGGGGCAGCTGGGGCTGCAGGGGCAGGGGCAGCTGGAGCTGGGGCAGCTGGAGCTGGGGCTGGAGCGGGGGCTGGAGCTGGAGCTGGGGCTGGGGCTGGGGCTGGGGCTGGGGCTGGGGCTGGGGCTGGGGCTGGGGCTGGGGCCGGGAACAGCTGCTGAAGAAGTGCGAGCAGTTGTTGCTGGGTCAGGTGAGGGATGAGAGCTCCAAGAGCCCCAGCCATCTACAAAAGCAGGAAGGTTTTTAAAATCACAAAGTGTACGTACTGTATGAATGAATGAACACTAATTACAACTGGAAATGGAATTGTGATGTTGGAAGATTCGTTCCACGAACCTCACTGGAGTTTGAGTCCGATCTCGATCTTGCAACTCGCTGGTGCTCATCTTCAACCTACAGAGAACACATTAACAAACATTGTTGGTTTGGTGATACATGTGTGTGTGTGTGTGTGTGGAAGAAGATTATTTACTTTTTAACATTTAATACTCACAGGAAAAGCCAAAGCAAGGCTCAGGAGGCAGCCAAACAAGATTGTTATCTTCTGCATGATTTCAGCTGTAAAGTGAAAAGAACAAATTCTATAGTGTTGCAGTAGTAAAATGTTATTTCTATTGTGCGGCACTATATATATATATATATATATATATATATATATATATATATATATATATATATATATATATAACATACCATATATATATACCTGTACATAACATACCAGATAGCTCTTAATTATAAAAAACATTAATCAATACACTCACTGAAGAAGTTGTTACCTTGTAGTAGTCTTCTCTAATTTCAGATGTTTGTCAAGACTCAGGACAGCACGATATTGTTGAAACCAAGTTATGAGCACTTCTTATATAGTGTTTTCGCCTCTGTCGTCATCTCATTAAAATGCAGCGATGCAGAACATTTTAATACTTAATATTATGAAATCGTTCATCTCCACCTAATAAGGCAAGGTAAGACAGGTTAATTGTGTCGTGCATTGCAATAACAAGGCAATTTAAAGTGCTTTACACAATACATTAAGGGCATCAAGACGGTGAAAAAATAAACACAGGGACATTCGAATACTATTACATGTGTTTTTAAAAAGTTAAGACAATAGAAAATAATAATAATAATAAATAATAAAACTAAATTGAAAAAATAAGACAATAAAACTACAGTACTACAGTGGGGAGTACTGTAGTTTTACTGTAGTACTTGATAATCAGCGCTTTCAAACTTATCAAGATAGTTTCTTGTTTTCCATCTCGTTTATTTAATGAATTATTTGAGGAAAGTGCAGTATTGTTATACTTTTGTCTTAAATTCACATTACTTTGTAGCAAGTGTTATGCAGAGAAACAGACCATGCAGGGGCGTCAATTGGGTATGGCAGGGGTATGCAGCTGCCATACCCTGGGTCCATGGGGGGAAAATAAAAGTTATAAATCCATGAATGTCTCTTTGTCTATCTGTCCTGGTTATTATTATGTTAAATTACATAAAAATAACTACAAATGTAAAATGTTACAAAATTGTCACTTTAACAAGTTATTATAATTATATTCTCCACACTTTTATTCTCCCCATCTTGTCAATATGGTATTCCCAGGTTCCGCAGGTCAGCTGCACAGGTGCAATGCATTGTTGTTAATTGTGGCACATTTACTAACATGCCAAATTTAGCTGCACTTGAACAACCGTTCCAGGCTGCCATATCCAGCCCAAGAAACCGTAGAAACCTGTGTAAAAAACTGACAAAACTCTTTTTTTTATTTTCAGACATTGTGGAAATAGCCGATCTACATGCTCACAACGCCTCTCAGCGTTGTGAGCATGTAGATCTGTTGTGAGGCGTTGTGAGCATGTAGATCTGCTATTTTCACAATAGAACCGTGTTATACAAAATGTAATGCCTCTTTTCCATGAGGACTCCCATCTTTGCCATACCCTAGCTTTTGCTGAACTGACGCCACTGAGACCATGTACTTCTCAGCCCTCCATATTGCCAACTCAGGGAGTGGCAGGACATGCCATTAAGTGGGATTAAGATTACAAATTAAACGACTTATTGGCTTAGGTTACACACACAACACCTACTTGTCTCCTTGTTTTAGCAAATTGCTTACTTCCTGTTGCCTAATGTTGTTTTCATAAGTTACGTGAACATTTTCATTTTGATATGTATGCTTATTGTACGTTTATAAAGTAATTCATGTGAGTTTTAATGTTTGCATTCAACCATCATTATTTGTTGCATTCATTTTTGCAAAACTATTAAAGCAGGGTTCATTGTAAAATTTGTATGCACGTGCGTGTGTGCGTGTGTGCGCGTGTGTGTGCGTGCGTGCGTGCGTGCTTCTGTGAGTGTGATAATGCCTTAAAATGCCCCATTGCATGCATGTTTTATTGCATACATACACATACGTGTGAATCAGGGTGGAGATGTCTTCAGGGATGTTGCAATGCATACTGTCTGATATAAGTACCAATACCTGAGCGCTTAGACAACACAAAGGTACAATCTCTGTACAGGTAAGTGTGAGATGGAAATGAAAGGTTCAGGGTGTTTCATGTCGGTTTTTAGCTATATGAACCATAAAAATAAAAAAAGAAATACTGTATTTAATATTAATTAAATACAGTATATGTAATTAAAGTCCAAATTATATTTGTACAGGATCCCAAGGTGCAATGGAGCTCCTTTGTATTGTGGCTTTACTCCTGTCATCAGTATCGGCTCGTGTGAGTATTAAGAACAACATAACATTGTAGTAGGATCTGAGAATGAAAATCATGTGTTGGTTCAACACCTTAAACTCACTTAGGCCTACTTGTTTTGTTGTTAAATTTTACAGCCAGACCAGCGATGGCCAGGGCAGCGGAGACCATTTCCCCCAAATGCTGGACAAGGCCAAGGGAGACCATTTCCCCCAAATGGTGGACAAGGCCAAGGGAGACCATTTCCCCCAAATGGTGGACAAGGCATGGGGAGACCATTTCCCCCAAATGGTGGACAAGGCATGGATAGACCATTCCCTCCTAATGATGGACCAGGGCAGGGCATACCATTTCCTCCTAATGGTGGACAAGGCATGGGGAGACCATTTCCCCCAAATGGTGGACAAGGCATGGGGAGACCATTTCCCCCCGGACCAGGAGAGGGTAGACCATTCCTTCCTAATGATGGACCAGGGCAGGGCAGACCATTCCCTCCTAATGGTGGACCTGGGCAGACTCCCCCCGGATTTGGAGAGGGCAGACCATTTCCCCCCAGACCAGGGCATGGCAGACCATTTCCCCCCGGGCCAGGAGAGGGCAGACCATGTCCTCCTGAATCAGGAGAGGGCGGTCCATTTCCCCCGGGACCTGGAGAGGACGGCCCATTTCCCCCGGGACCTGGAGAGGACGGCCCATTTCCCCCTGGACCTGGAGAGGACGGCCCATTTCCCCCCGGATTTGGAGAGGACAGACCATTTCCCCCTAATGGCGGACCAGACTTTGACTATATGGTAATATGACACAAACCATACATTTCCAGGACTGCTATTTACTGTCCCAGGAATTCATAGTGTCACATATAGTGCCCAAAGGTCATCATAGCCCCCCCCCCTACCCCAGCCATAGTAGGATGGGCCATTCACAACCTGTCAGGGAACCAAGCAATCCTGACAATCCTGGGTTGTTGACCATTATAATCGTTAGGTGGGAAACTGATACATTTTTTTGTGTGTTTTTCCACCTCAGCCTGGAGGACCTCCTGATCGGGGTGATGAGGTATGTTCTGTTCTTCATGACTTTTGATTATTTTTTATTTTTGACATTTTGCTTTCAATTGTTTAGTTTGTGGGTTTACTAGTTTAGATTAGTTTTTGAGCGGTGCTCCTTTCATTTTGATTCACTCCTAAAAGCCTGAACATATCTTTTAATGAGCATGGCTAGTGATTCAGGGACTGGAGCCAGGCTACCGGGAAGGAGCTAAGCTCCAACAGCTGGCTTTGTCCAGTTTGTTGTACACCCGCTGCAGGGTCACATTGGCCAATTGCGCGTCAGTTTTACTTGTCAAAGGTGAGATACAAAAAGTTAAAAAGGGTATTGTGTAAAAGAAAATACTCAACAACATCATAAGTTTAAACTGGCACAGCTAAAACAAATTGCATGATAGATTTCATACAATCAAAATAGCAATCTCAGGTATATGATTTTTTTTTTGTTTAATTTAAATGTTTTCACATCTAGTTTTTGTTATTTTGGTAGTTTTAGTACCTTGCTTCCAACATAATTCTTAATGATTCGTAATCCATTATAAAAAAAATATGGTATCAGTCATCGTGTTTAATTTAGTGTAGAAATATATCCTTAAGAGTCAAAGCCATTCAAAAAAGAATACAAAATTGCATGAGATACTGAATGAAATCTTGGATGATCCACTAAAATGCAACAATCTATCAGAAAATACAAGGTTAATTTGTGCTTGCTTCAGGATGCTGGTTTTGGGTTCATGCCTGATGGGCCTGGAGCCTTCCCTGGTCAGGGGCCTTTCCCTGATCCTGGAGGAAGGCCGGGGGGACGTGGAGGTCCACCAAGAGGGGGGAGACTTGGTGGCAGGGTGGGTTGTCCGCTAACACAGACAGTAAAGTCTACAATACAATATACAAGGAAAGCTCATTAACAGTGTGTCTCTCCAAATTCTTCAGCCTGCTCGGCTTCCTCTGGCACCCCCTGATGGAGAGGATGCAGCCCTTTTTGATGGCAACTTCTTCAGAGGGAAGCCAATGCACCCTGAGATAGTGGTAGGCTGCTGAAAAAAGAAATATTGCATTCTGGCCAAATATGTTGCTTATTTTGAACAATACCATGTTTGATAGAATATAAACTATAAACATAAAAGAATGTAACATTGTTTTTATCTTGTTACAGAACAACAATGCGTTAATCCCCATATTCAAGGTATAGCCTACTTTACATCATTTCTCCAAGGTGAAACATGGTGACTGTTGGTTACAATTAAACAAAAAATCTGATTGTTTTATGATGGGATTGCTTTTCAGGCGGACAATGTGACATTTCAGGTAAAGTCGTGAAAACAAACTTATACAACATGGCGTGCCATTGCAGTCAATATATCATATAACATATTCAACAAACTGGCTTTCCTCCATAGAATGTTACTGGTCTACCCCTGAAAGAGGTATAGAAAAATAACTTTTATACACATTATCTTTTGTATTAACTGTATGCTGTATGCATATGTGAATAAAGGTTTATGTCTGTAATGTATTTTACAGGGAGAGAATATATTTCTGCTGCCAAAGGTAAATAAGTAAAAGTATTTGAGCATGCAATACTGTAATGTAGTGGTTCTCAACCTTTTCAGACTGTGACCCCCCAAAATAATCATTTGAACTGGGGACCCACCACCCTGAGCTTGGAATGTAGTTGAGGCATTCAGTTTTGTTCGACTAGGTTCCACAGATAAATATTGTGAAAATAGGTTGTGATGATTACTTTTGATGCAGTAATGAGCCTTTATTTTATTCTATTTCTTATTTTTTATATTTCTTTAGGTATTAGGTCTTAAAAGTCAGTAAATTGTCACTCCACTGTCACACCACAAATCACATAGCCTCTGGGGGTCCCGACCCACAGGTTGAGAACCACTGCTGTAATTTCATAGCTGCAGTGCTGTGTGGCAACAGACCTTAAATGCTATCTACACCATGGTTAACTATGACAATCCTTTAATATCAGGCTAGAGGCGGACACCACGGACCTCCTCCACCAAAGGTAGTAAACAACCTCCACCCTGCTTGCCTCATTCAGTCATTACATTACACTCAGCATGGTGGCACCACCCAGATGTTACAGTGGTTTCATATCTGTTTAATTTTCCTTCTATGTTTCTGCAGGGAGGACCAAATGCACCTCAGAGCATGGTATGTGATCCTATTAATCAAAAATACGTTCAACAAAATGTTTGCTTTAGCGAATGAAAAATAACATGTTTTCTCTTTACGTGTGGTAGTTTGGTTATGGACCTGGACCGCAGGTAACCCTCATTTGCTTTGATTTTGCAACTCATGGTATTAATTAGTTAAATACTGTATCTACACTATGTAATTATTTGTGTTTCATTTGTCTTATTCCATTTTAGCCCTATTTGAAGCTCGTCTACAACCCTGCAGCCACGGTAATGACTTAGGCTAGCTGATGATAGTTTTCACATTAATTGTTCCCTAGGACATTTGACATTTTAACAGTTGCATGTTTACCTCTTTACTCTTACAGAATAGAATCTCCTTTGAATATGGAGTATATATGCCTGTAAGTAGACACCAGGTGTTTGTGCGCGTGTGTGTGTGTGTGTGTGAGTGAGTGTGTGCGTGCATGTGTGTGTGTGTGTGTGTGTGTGTGTGTGTGTGTGTGTGTGTGTGTGTGTGTGTGTGTGTGTGTGTGTGTGTGTGTGTGTGTGTGCGTGCGTGCGTGTGCGTGTGTGTGTGTGTGTGTGTATAATGTTCCTTCTTTAATAATAAAACAACTTCTTTTTCTGTATCTTTCGTCCAAAGCTGCCAGTTGGTAAGAATATTTATAATACTTTTTTGAATAGTATTTTAGTATATAGCCTATTCTTTATTTACTTTGGATAAACCTAACAACACTAAAGTCTACAAATCTACAATGTATGAGCTTGTAGAAGCTTAATCCATTAACCATACTGTGGGTCATCATCTGAATTGTTACTTACATCACTGTATGAACATTTCATTTTCAGGCTAAACCTCACAACGTTTCAAAAAGCCAACTATTCAGCTAACATGTAGCCTATTGACGGTAAGGACAGAATCATTTGAGTAAATGTACTGTAACTATATTATTTTAAATTATATCATCTATCATGTCAGCTCAATTGTTTTTTGTTTCCACATTTCTAGGAAGGAGACAACAGCAAAACTCAATTTCCAGCACAAAATTACTTTTTTTTAATGTACAAGACAAACTATTGTAAAATTATAAGTGTTCATTCTATCTCAGAATGTAGTGTACAGATTTAAGTAAATGGACCTAAGGATCCATTTGGTTACATTGTAAACTCTCCGAGCTGCAATGATACATTAACACTATGTCAGTCTGATTTTACTGATATTATTGTGCATCAAAATAAAATAAAAATCTTGACACATTAAATTTGACAAAATTATTTCTTTATTAGGCAACCGGTACAACAGAAGAGCAGATTCCTGTAAAACACATCACGTTGATTAGTTAAATGAATAAGCATGGACTCAAGAATCTTGTTCAAAACAATTGAATGGCTCTTACACATAATCACCTTATTTTTATTTCCCAGATGACATCTATGGCTCAAACAGGAAGGGGAAGTTAGGACGACCCTGGGGAAAGATGATCAATTCATGATCAGTTTGTTGTTGTTGTTGACTGTTGTTGTTTAGTTCAGGGGTTTTCAAAGTGGGTGACGGGGCACCCTAGGGTGCCGTGTTGCCAGTCCAGGGGTGACGCGAGATAATTTGATAATATTTGGAATTCATCAATATCACTTCACTATGCTTAGTAAAACAGACCTGATTTGCACTGTTCTTGATGAGTTATTTTTCCATCTATACGACAACTCTCTTCACCAAAAATAGCAGATCAACGTGTCACGTTGTGACGCGTTGTGAGCTTGTAGATCGGCTATTTTTTTGTGAACTCTCCCCCCAGAATAGGCATGCTGGGGTTCAATGGTTAAACGTCAAGTATAACGTTATTTTCAGTCCGTTCTGATGGAAACGGATAATTCTCCAATAGGATGTAAGATTCTAAATATTAACATTCTAATTCAGGGGTGCCGTGGATGAAAAGGTTATTTAAAGTCAAAAAAGTTTGAAAACCCCTTAGCTTAGGTTTAGCTCATGTAAAATGTGAGTTTGAAAGGGTGTTGACATGATATAAGGCAGAAAGTGGAGTTTTTTAAATGGTCTTGAAAGTGTCCGGACTGCTGACCTAGCGTTACGGGCACCTATGCTCATAAGTAGCCTGAGTGCGCACTGCAGGTTCGAGTCCCGTTCCCTACGGTCCTATAGCTGCACGTCTCCCCCCATCTCTCTCCCCCTGTTTCCTGTCCATCTCTGCTATAAAACTATAAATAAAGTCAGAAAAAGCCTAAAGAAATACATTTAAAAAATATCTTGAAACAATTTGGAATCATTTAGAACATTTTAACAACTTAAATCTTCTCTTGTGGGGCCCATAACACCTTTTCAGATGAGGGTCCGGTCCATGGCCAAAAGTACATCAACGTAGGGGTCTTAGACTTAGACATGGAAACGTGTGAGAACCACTGCTATAAGGTACTACCGTACCTCATCAACTCCAGGACCAGATGCATCACCACGGGGATCAGGAGGAGTTGTAGACGTCTCTTGTGTCAGCGATGGTCTTGTCTGTCACAGAAACAAAAAACACATGATTTTATAAACAATACATAAACTCCAATAATGTCCAATTACTTGCTCTTCTAGACCCTTGGTTCTCAAAGTGGGGTCCAGGCCAGGGACTCCAAGGGCTCCTTAGGGGTTACACATGTAATTCTGAGAGACATGGACCCCAATAGACCCATGAGGGTCCATTGGGGTCCAGTTGCACTCTCTCCTTGAAATAAAAAAGAACCACTGGTCTAGGCTATATATTTTGAAAAGATAATAAATTGAACTCACTCCTCTAGGCTGTATGGCCTGCTGAAAAAGAAGAACCCAGTGCATTTAAAATAAAATAAAGAAATACAGTGCAATTAAAATATGTTTTAACAATTTAATTTAATGTGTCAATTGGTCATACATTATACAGGTGAATGTGTCGAGGATTTTCTTATGTTGGTGTTGTTTTACATTCTCACCTGCAGAGGTAGCTGTGGCCTCATGGTAGTCCTCTCTACCAGGTTGAGCTGGGGTGGGAATGTGTTGGGCTGGAATGTGTTGGGCTGGAATGTGTTGGGCTGGAATGTGTTGGGCTGGAGCACCTGACGGTTGTTGTTGATGTTTGGCTGCTGCCGTGCCACATTCCTCTGCTGGGGGTAGCCATATGGTGGCAGGAAATAGGGGTAGCCCTATGGAGCATGGCAAACCGAGGTTGAATGTGTGGTATGTATCTGAATGAAGATTCATATACATTTGCATGACAGAAATAATAAGTAATGATTATGTTTGTAGTGACTTTACAACACCTGCATTCGAGGCTGCTGTGGGTATCCATAAGGAAACTGGTATGGCCCTCCCTGAAAGATATTTAATCACATTAAAGGGAAAGTACACATACAAACATTCGGCCACTAAATGTTAAACGTTTACATCTCTTTAACTGTGGCTTAAAGGAGTAGTTCACCCCCAAAATGACTTTTTTTCTATTGATTACTCATGCCATGGAGACTTGATCGAGTTTTTGTGTTTTGTTGCATTCCTAAGACAATAATTTTATTACAATTAATGTACCTCCATTGATTCCGGATGCGGACCAGAATGCATGCAAATTTACTATAATATATTTTTTTGTCTTAGGAATGCGACAAATACCAAAAAGTATTATTGAACTCAAGTCTCCATGGCGTGAGTAATCAACTGAAAAAAAGTCATTTTGGGGGTGAACCACTCCTTTAAGGTTTGCTATTTCCCTGTCATGTCTATGAGGCAGTAATCATGTTATTGACCTTGTAATATAATAACACTGTTGATTTATTTAAAAAATATCTTTGTGCCCTTTAACCCTGGTATTCCTATTTTGTGCATGTCATTATAGGCGAACATAGAATAATAATTATAATAATTATAATAATAATTAGTCTAGTACTATATAATTCATGCTTGAGTCACACTGTGACGCAATGTGACGCAATGTAAGCTTGCAAGTCAGCAATTTTTGCAGTGCAACAAATTAAGTATAATAAATCAAGGCGTAGCAGTACCATTAACACTTTCCCGTTCATAACTTTTGGAGAACTGCTAAAATGGAAACTAATGCAATAATCACTTGAATAATCGGTTGAATGGTTTGATCTACAGCAGTGTTTCTCAAAGTGGATTCCAATCCAGGGGTCTAAATGGACCCATACAAGGCTGTAACTCTGACAGTGTACAAATGGAACCAAATGAACCCTAACGGGTCCATTTGGTTCCATTTGTACACTGTCAAAGTTAAGGGGAGACCTTAAAATGTGAACGTTTGAGAAACACTGGTCTACAGTATATAAAGTGCCATACATGAGGCTTACCTGTGGGTTTTGTACCTGCTGCTGGACAGTGTTGGGGTCCTGTGGCCCAAATTGTTCCTGGCCATTGGGGAAAAACTGATTGGGGAACTGATTAGGGAACTGATTAGGGAACTGTTGGGGGTTAAATTGTTGGGGGTTAAATGGGCCCATCATTTGAGGATTAAAGTTCACCAACTGGGGAGTGAGTAGCTGCATGTCAGGCTGTTGCAGCTGCACAAACTGTCCGAGTCCCTAAGAAAGAAAGATTTGTTTTAATTTTCGGTTTTCGCACCCAATATTTAAAAGATTTAAAAAATGTAGACTGAAACACCGTATCTGAATATGTAAACGGCTTTTGGAACAGACCTGTGTTTGTCCAAGCGTTGCCAGAGTTAGTCCATTCAGTCTTAGGAGCTATAAGCACATAGAAACAGGAAAGGGACATTTTTCAAAGTTAACAATTAGTTGTAGTAATAGTACTAGTGCTATCCTTGAACATAAACCAGTGTTCAGAAAGCATATGTTGCATTTGAGACATTTTACCTCATTGCTGTTACTTGCAAGTATTCCAATCTGCACCTATGAAAGCATTGTCAAAGAAATTAATGCTTCTTGTTTTAGAAGCGATTCAGTATTGTACAACAGTATTGCTCGCCAAAAATAATAGACTTTCAACAAAATAATGTGTTCATGCGTTGAGCGAAACTGTCATCCAACAATGTGTAAATGAGGCTTTTCAAACTTAGCTGATGTGATGTGCATGGAAACTTAACTTACTGGAATGGAGAGGCTTGTACCAAAAAGAAACACCAAAGCTAGGACTGTCTGCACCTTCATGATCTCCTGTAGCACAAGAACAAAACAAAAACTTGTTGATAAAAACTATTAATTTGTTTCCCCCTTCATGTAGAATGTCAAATAATCTCTGTCTATGGAGAATAAAATAGTAATATCTCCCTCTGTATCAAGATATGATCTTACCTTATTCTGGTTTGTTTCAGTGCGCCTTTCCTGTGCACTGTGTCGATAACCCTTTTAAATTCTCCCATTTTGAGCTGTTATACTCCACCACCAATCCATGCAGACAGCGTGTGGTCAATGTGACACACATCATTCTCATTGCATCAGTCTCGGCAGACTCAGACAGTCATGACACAAGATGTGTAGATGTGTTATTAAGAGTAAGTCATGTCTCTAAATGTCATGACATAGCATCATTCCCTGAAACTAATGCACAGTATCATGTCTGTAAATTGAATTAAATGTTATATTGTGTTTGTCGGCTAGGCACAGTGCCGTTATAAAATCAGTGGCCTTGACTGTTTACAATAGCTTTCAGTTAAAGTGTCCCTTTACTAGGCCAGGATACAAGAATCTTTAGTTAAGAAGCCCATTGCATAACACAATGAATTGTTGATATAGTCTCCTATAAGGTTGTGTTGAATTGTAGCACCGTTTAATAACACACCAAGGAGGATTCACAAGCATGTGGTCAGACAAACCTGTCATAATTTGACATCATGTTTAGATTGCTGCTGGAGTCTGGCCTGTTTTGATTTATGTTTATGATATACAGCTAAGAAAGTGACAAGGCCATAGAGATGATGTGCAGACATACAGTATGAAGCCTTTTCTCTGAGAGAGAGAGTGTGCGTGCCTGCATGCCTGCGTGCGTGCGTGCGTGCGTGCGTGCGTGCGCGTGTGTTGTTATGTAAAGCAGAGTAAAGCTACACATTCTGTCAGTAAACGTTAACCTGTAACGACACTGAATACACAAGCCATGTTAAAACCCCAACCACACCAATGCAACTAGTCGCAACTTTTTGCAACAAAACAGTTTTGATAATAATAATAATAACTCAGATTTATATAGCGCTTTTACAGACGCTTTACATGGGGGGCAAGAGAAAACTAAAAACTTAAAGCAACTTCATTAGAGAAAACACATTAAAACTAAAGAAAAAAATGTTAAGGACACCACACCAAAGCAACTCCTTGCAGCTGCCATAGGGGATAATGGTTGCAAGTAGCTGCATGTCGTTGCATTCAACCATGGTGAGTCATTGGTGTGGTTTTGGGGCTTTAGACTGCTATGGGAAGGACAGATTTACCCTTTTACAGTATGTTGAAGTTCAGCTTGCTTATTATCTTTTTTCTTTTACTTTTGAAATCCTCTAGATGGCAGCAGAGCTCTGACATTCATGTGTCAAGTTCAATATTTGGCTTTTCCCCTTCTGTTTTCCTCTCACATCAAACAACTCCTTTAATATTGTGTAGAAAGCATTTTATTGTAAAGAAATAAGATCATGCAAAGATTCATCTAACATCTATGTGCTTTATGTAAATCTTACAAAAATGTCAACAAAGAGCAGCAGTCTGATTTCACAAAGTTTCAATGGCCATCATTACAGGGACAAATGCTAGTATGGAAGGAGATTGGCCTGTACTAAAATCATCACCATCACGTAATCACCAGTGACGGCCATTTCAATTAATCTTCGTGATGACTGGCAGCACCAGTACAAGGAGTAGTTTTGGGAGTTTCAGTCGGAACTGGAATCTGAGGGATTGAAGAGGTCATAATGGTCATGACACATGCAAAAATGTACCATTCATCAAATAAATAAGTGTATTTGCTTTGAAAATTAGACAATGTTACCTGAGTATCCACAGTGGTCTTAGCAGCAGGTTTTGCCTGTTTCATTACTTCACGCTAGAAATTAGAACCATTAGAATCATTAGTCATAATTTTATAGTTTTGACACACACATGTATGTATGTATGTATGTATGTATGTTTGTACGTACACACATGTATATAACCATGTGTTTGTGTTTTTGATTGTACTGTACCTTGAATCGTTTCATCATGTTAGGGTCAGGGTTAAACTGGCCAGGCTGTTGCATTCCACCAGGTCCTCCCTAATCATCAAAGGGTGTAAATTAAAGTAATTTATGTCAATACCATGCTTCAATTTTGCATTACAAATCAGTTTCCTGGAGTGCAGAGTGGATGCATATTTAGTTTGGGTGTACTTTACAGTTCTATTATGCTTGTTGACCTATTTTATAGTAATATCTATCACCATTTATTTGTGTACACCCTTCCACCTTGTTTCACTTGAATCAGTGTTGGCTTCAAAATAGACAAAATACTATTAAAAAACAACAACATTGTGGACCATTACCATGTATTGCTGTTGGAAGGGATTCATTCCACCCCCTGCTTGCATGTATGCGAACTGTAAAAAAGAAAATGAATAGGACATTATTATCTTTATGTCTGGTATTCAAATATTAAATGTGTTGTTTTGTTTTAAAAATATATGTTTGAAGTCATACTAACAGGATTGCCTTGTGGGGGTGCTTGTTGAGGAGCCATGGCATACATGGGGTATTGTTGAGGAAACTTTGTAAGGGAGAGAGAGTACATCATTATTCTCCATGTAATGCCACATCTTCATTAGCACTTAAAGCATAGTAGGGTCACATACTGTAGCATGAGACCCTCTGTTTCAAATGCAATGGCAAATATTATGACAGAATATAATTTTTGTTTAACCACTTCAGACCTATATGCTTTTCGTAAGACGAAAGGCAAAAATAGCAGATCCACAACCTCACAGCACACAGCAATGTGATGCAATTCGCTATTTTCACAGGTTTTTCGCAATGGCATTCCCAAAATAAGGACACCAGGTTTGAAAGTGGCTAAGTGGAGCTCAAAAATGAGGATTCGACTGACTGACTAACCTGAGCAAACTGTTGTCCCCCCATTCCCATTCCCCCCATGCCCCCCATGCCCCCCATGCCCCCCATGCCACGCATGGCACGAGCATTCCCCCCCATGCCTCCTCCCATTGGGTTGCCTCCATTTTGCTGTGCTTGCAGAGCGGCCAGTCTCGCCCTCTGTTCCAAAAAGAAAAAGAAAGAATGTTTTGCATTCACCATAGCACTGTTTAGTTTTTCTTTTTAAATATTTGATACTCATTTGTAAAATTGCGAATCAATGCAGTTATTGAAAAATAATCATTTCTCACCTTTGCAGCTCCAGCATTGACCTAAATACATAAGAGTTGAAAGTAATGATTTTCATAGACCAATTTCACACTTAAAATGTTCTACTATTAGTGATTGTGCGTGCCTGTGTGTGTGTGCGTGTTTACGTGCGTTCATGTGTGTATGTTTGATGTTGCTTTTTATAGAGACCAGTGTTGGCCAAAACATGCAAGATTCCATATACACTAATGTATAGTTTATGAAATAACAGCTTTTGATATTTTTAATATAAATATTTGTCTTAGTATTTTACCTTTGGTTGTATACACAAAAATGTTTGAATCATGTACTCACATAAACAATAGTGGATATAAATGTTGTGAGGAGAAGAAGCTTCATTTTGATGTTTGAAACCTGCCAAAATAAAAACCATTTGTTTACCCCAAAGTATTGTTTGAATTGTTCAAAACAAAAACACCCACTATATGAAAGATACCTATAGCATTACTTGATGAATTTGCAAAGTGCAATTACACAGAGAGACATACCTTAGAAATATTTTGACGTTCTTGCTTCGGATGAATTATGACGAGAACGATACTTGCCCTCCGAAATTAGAACACCTTTTATTGGACCTAGAGATTATCAGGAGCCAATTAGAGACATGATTTAAGCCCACATGCTATATTTGTCACCCATATGTCATGGTAGGTGCTCTTTTCATGGAGATACAAAGAAATATAGTAGAATGTGTTGCAGGTGTTAGGTGACTCCATATCACATTCAACCATCTCGCATTGTTCCATGTGTTGCTGGGTGAGACCACAAACAATAACAAAATGATTCAGTGACTTGTCAAAGGGTTTCCCAAGGGTCCTGATTGGAGAACAGTATGAAACACCTAAATGCTGAGAACTGTGGTTGATGAGAGTATCAGGAGACACTTTTGTTTCCCAACATTGAGGCTTCAAACGAAGGCCCATGCAGGGGCGTCACAAGGGAGGGGGGGAGGGAGGGACTGAGTTACTAGGGCCCAAGGTGGAGGGGCCCTAATTATTTTATACTTTAGCTATTGAAAAATAGCAGATCTACAAGATCGCAGTGAGCTTGTAGATCTGCTATTTTTGAAAAGTTGTGAAAATGTGTGCAAATCTTTGAATATATATTTTTAAGCGAACATTTATAACTCAAATTTTGCTTTTGGGGGATCCCTGGAACTAAATATTTTGAGATGTAGGTCCGTGGTCAAATACATATCATTTTGGGGGTTTCACATGAAAAAGTTTGAGCACCACTGACATAGAAACTTATAGGTTTTTCAAAAAAAAAAAAAAAAAAATTGAAATATTCAAAGACTTGCACAAATTTTCAAGATTTTTCAAAAACAGCAGATCTACAATTTTTCAATGGTTAAAGCACAAAAGAATACATAATAATGCGTTCCTTGTACCCAGGGCCCAGAATTTGGTGTGATACCACTGGGCCCATGCATCATTTTTCTTACCTTATAACAACTTGACCCCGAGCGTCCCTATTCTGGGAATGTTATGATGGGTGAACATTCAGCAAAAACGGACGGTATACAAGCTTACAACATGTCACGTTGCTGTGCGTTGTGAGCTTGTATGTAGATCTGCTATTTTCGGTGAAGAGATTCAGTGTAGCGGGATAAAAGGATTAGACCTACTGTGGTAGACTGCTGGGGCAAACGTAATGTTTAGGTTATCATCAGAACCTGATCAGGTATTTCCTCAGTGGAAATCTACATATCCATATCCATCTGAATTCCAGCATCTCCATACTTACCTTTGATTCCATTATGGCAGTATCATGTAAGAGACTAAATTGAATAGTAACACCATATTTATTACAAATTAAAGACAACCTTGTGTTCATATATGAATGACTTGAGCTTTTATCTATATCTATATTTCATGTATTCAGATTAGATGTTTTGGGTACATATAGCCTAGCATAACTCAAGAAGTTATGATGTCCCCATTTCCTGGTGTTCCAGAAAATGTAACTGGGTCTTGCTTACGCGATATCCCAACATAGCATTCCAACAATAACAACAGCGAAAAGAACAAATCCCACTTTCAGCCTGTAAAAGATTCATTTTACTAATATGCTGGAACAAAGTTGTATCGTCCTCATGACTTAGCACATATTCGCAAGATATGAGTGGAGCCATTACACATCCCCTGTGTGGTTGTCTGGGTATGATGTCACGTATTAAGGTCGTCTAGGACAGCTTTGAGTTGCTGACAGAGCACCCACAGCATCCCAGGTAAACACCCTCTGTGGAAGTCTGGGACTTTACATTAATTATACCTTGCCAGGTGGTTGAGGTGGTTTCAGTCTCATAGTCTTCCTGTTTGCAGTCTCATGTCGTGACAAATGACTTTCCCAAAGACTCTCTATAAATATAACTGCTCTGTTCTGGAATTGTATTGTGTTTCTTTGTTTGGTGTTTGTTTTTTATATGTGTGGTCAGATGGGTGGGCCGCATGCATTTTCAGACCATGTTATTTTAATGATAAATCAATTGATTTTGTGTTCTGGCTTCAATAATACATATTTTTATTAATGTTATATTATGAATAAAATCTCAGTGTTTGCCTATTATTTGGGGGCCCACTTGCAATAGCCTCACGGCCTACCTTGAGGATCAAAGATCTACACAATGTTGGACCTTGAATACATGCACTAATTTGATGTAAACACAGGGATCCTCTTTCCTCTGAGGGTCATAATGGAGTATTTAGCAGGAGGATCACATTATTGTTGAATGTTATTGTTATCACTGTTTAAACATCTCTGTGCAAACACGCACACAGAGCCATGTTTAAGATGGTGTACTCCACTGTCATTTCTTGCTTTGAAAGGTGCATTACAAATAGTTTGTTGCCTTGTACCTACTTTACTTAATAACTTTTGAGATTAGTTTAAGGTGTAATTGCTGATTGATTGATTGCTTGATTGAAGTATTTATTAGAAGTTTACATAGGAAAAGGTACAGTTTCATGACAGTACAAGGTCAAATAAAATGATAAGCTCAGGTAAGCCGTGGCTTATTTCCATTGAGATCCTTTTCTTTAACTCACATAACATTGAATGGCAGACAGATAGAACAGAGTACTATAGGGGCACCCACTGGCCTACTGGTCCAGGCACATACCACTTAGGCATTGCCACATAGGCATGGATGCCTAGCGGCGTCGCCGGTTCGATTCCTGATCCGGACAACCTTTGCCGCGTGTCACTCCCCATCTCTCCCCCCATTTCCTGTCAGTCTACTGTCATATCAATAAAGGCATAAAAAGGTTTACTGAATAAAGGACAGGGTTTTGGACACTTTTAATCACATCACAGGTCAATCATTTCAAAATGTCCTCAGACGATTTGCAGTGGTTTAACTCATACCTGGGGGAGAGACAATAATGTGTCAATTTGGGAGTAGTCACAAAAAGGTTTGTCTCAGACTGCTTTACAGGCATTTACCCTAAAATGTAACAACCATGATTTTGTCGTTGTCAGGTGGAAACCTTGTATGTGCAAGACCGTTCCTTTTTTATTATTATAAAAATAGCTGATCTACAAGCACACAAGGCCCCAACACACAATGCCCGCATCGCATCGTGATGCGCTGTGTGCTTGTAGATCTGCTACTTTCCCTAGTTTTGTGCGACAGTCTTGTATGATGAAGCAGGGCTTTACTTTATGAAAAAAACATACACATTTGAAACTTGGAGATACAAGGTTTCTGCTTAACAGTGACTATTTACTTTACCACATTGCAGTGTGTGTCAGCTGTATTTGGCAAAACAGAATAGACAGATAGACAGAATAGAAAGAATATACAGCATAAGTTGCTTGAGTTGTCTCATTTTACTCAATTTTAACAGTTTTCATTTGTCTCTCTCAATATTATGTCAGAAATAGTTTGATGTGGGTTTGATTGATTGAAGACTTTATTAGAAGTTTGCATAGGAAAAGGTACAGTTTCATGACAGTACAGTTCACTGGTACAAGGTCAACTAAAAGGAGATAGAACACAGTTTTATGCATTAGATATAGTCAGAAAAAATATGGGGACTAAAAATATAATAGTTGAAGAGTACATATTTGATATTATATAGGCTAGATATTTAAAAAAAAAAGTAAAACACATTTGTAGGAAGATCAGGGCAGTTTGATATAAGGGACTTACATCAAACTGCATAACTAGGCCTATATATGCAATGGTTATCTCACACTGTCACATTACATCATCGTCACAAGCCTCTTAACCACATTATAACCTATAATTTCTATACAGGCAGGCAAATCATGGACCACAAACCAATAAGGTTTGTGGTCCAATAAGTTTGTGGCACCGATGTGATATTTTAAGAAATTGCAACCATTGAAAATGACACGACTTTTATGAATCCTAAACTGTTTATAAATGTTTATATAATCTTGTATAACATTTCAACAATTTTGACTTATGTCAGAGCTCCGGTAAAGCAACTACATGAGCTTCCACATTCCATGTAACCGACCTCATTTGGTCAGACTTTCTTTATGGGAAAGGGGGAAAACTCAGGAATTCTGTATGTTGATCACTTCACTCCGTGGGCTGGCTCCAAAATACATATCCAAACTACTGCACCCCAAGGTCAATGTGAGATTACTTAGGTCATCAAACAAAGGCCTTCTTGATATCCCTGGCCTGCAACCAAGCTAAGAACAAAAGGACCTTTTGAACCTACTCTTTGGAACAACTTACCAGTATCAGTCGATGCCTTAAAGGGTTCCTAAAAACTCATCTTTTCCGCAAACATTTTGGTTTGTAATATTGTTTTTCTATGTATTGTTGATTTCTATGTATTGTTTTGCTGCTTTGTTTTTAACTCATTTTGTTGTTGTCTCATTTCATTATGATGTTGTTTAATTTTGTTTATTTATTGTACAGCACTTTGTAACATTTTTTTGAAAAGCGCATTATAAATATACATTTACCTTGCCTTACCCACTGGTCAAAAACTAAAGATTGATAAATCTATCCCACGATTTTTGTAGCCCACTTGGGCTGGGCTCTACACTCCCTCTGCCAACCTGGGGAGAGCAACGGAGTGACCTCATGCTTCCTTCTATGCATGAAGAGCTCAAGCTGCTTTTTTTCACCTGACAGGGGATTTTCCCTGGCTGACGTAGCGTGTGGAAGGAGGAACACGTTATTCAAACCAGTTCCTTTCCCCTCCATCATGCGCCCCGGCTGGCAAGAGGGAGGCAGAATAGAGACCAGGATAACTGCATGTTTTTCGTGAGCATACCTGGGGGACACTGGGAGAACATGCAAACTCCACACAGAAAGCCCAGTATGGGCACGGATAACGTGGAGGAGAGAACACGCCCCTAGCGCCCACAGTGGGAATCAAACCCAGGACCTTCTAGCTGTGAGGCAACAGCGCTACAACTGCACCACTGTACACCAATAAAACTATTGATTGATGGCAAAGTTTTAATAGAATTTTCAAATTCTGGCTAAAATCAAAACAACAGTACTTATGAAGATTATGACATGTTGTCCTATGTCATGTTGTGTTATAGCTCATGTATGTATTGAATTCTAGTTATAATGCTTTTCCCCTGTGTCTTAATTGTACACTTTATTATTATTATTTAAACCTCCTTTGGACAGGTTTGGAGAATTGGCATGTACAGTATGCTAAAGCATTTAAGCAATGCATCTGTTTTGTCCAATATATTGTAATGTGATAGCATGTCAAGTAATAACTAAGTTGTTAAATATGTGTCCCCTTTACAACCTTAGTTATATCACAACACACACAAACAATGTCAGCCACCAATAATCTGTCCATATGCATATCTGTTATTATTTATCAAATAAGATGTATTTTTCATGTGCTCATGCAAGTAGGCTATGTGCAGTGAAAAATGTAGTCCTACAGACAATTTATTATATTATTATTCTGTATCAGTGGTGTTTGTTTTGTTTTCTGATTTGTTATTTGGCATTGAGAAAAACATTGGTACCTCTTAGAAACACTCTAACATTGTTGGACTGATCAAACCCATTAGCTACTGTATGGCTCAGAATAGTTCTCTGAGAACCATAACTTTCTTTTAGTGTTGTTGTCCCAAGGCTATGCCCTACCCCGGATGGGGTAATAATAATATTAATTGTAATGGCTCTGTTGTTATTATTATTATACCACCCTGTCATCAAGGATTGTATTTTGCGCATCCATTAAATATATAACAAAAATATAACAATTTCACAATGGACAAACAATCAGTTTTATTCTTTATTCATTATTTCCAATTACACGTGACTCATGAAGGTAAAATTCAACTTTAAAACATGAACATCAGATGTAAGATGTAAGAGGGAGTCGTGTAACATTGACATGTTGTCTGAGAGCATTAGGTGCTCATCTGTCCAGCTTCTCCTCCGGCTCCAGAACATTCCTCCTCCTTCTCTTCAGCAGTCGTCAGTGGTATCCCAGAAGGCTGTGCTCTTCTGAGGCGCGCCGCATGCAGTGAGCGCTTGATCCTGACTCTCCCGGTGTCCTGCCCTGCCAGCTGCAGCTGGTTGTTCGCTCCGTTCAGTGGAATCAGCTGCACTTGTTGTCCGTTAAATAGAAATTGATTCTGAGGGCTTCCTATTGCATTTGTCTGTGGCAGAATGGTAAGTAACCCACCATTGGCGGACTGACCCAACTGCAATGGTAACACTGACCCGCTAGGGTAGACCGCATTGGTAGACAGAGCCAACTGTCCCTGTTGCTGTGGAATGCCATTGGCTCCTCCTGCTTGCGCCACAAAAATGGTCCCACCCTGTTGAAGTGATCCACCCGGAACCACCTGCTGCACGGAAGCCTGGTCAATGGGGGCCCCAAATGGTTGGATGATGAATGACCCGCCAGCTTGCACTACCTTTGCTAAAAAGACTTGACCATTCTGTTGAGCCCCAGTTTGACCTGCCTGGTTGGCATTGTTGGCAGTGTTGGCATTGTTACCAGCTGCTCCAGCATTATTCGCTGCCGCTTTGGCAGCAGCCTCAGCACTCTCTGAAGACCCACCTTCAACCACAAATGCCATGGTCTGAAAAATTATAAAGAGTATGCAAAACATTCTGTTTTTTTGCTCAGTAACACAGGAGTCAGTTGAAACCTGACATGCTCCTTCATTCTTTGCTTTTATAGAGAAACTCTGCTCCCATGTTCACCCAGAGAGCTCCAATCACAGTCAAGTGCTTGATCTCAACACAGGTCACTGTAATCATCTTGACCATGTTGGCTTGCTATTTTCCGCTTCCTTACACCATGCAGCGGTCCATTATTCAGGATTATATGGCAAACCATACCATAGTCAGTGGCTAGAATTCTCATCACCTAGGTTTGTAGGGTGCAGATGTCACCTCTTGATGTAATGGCCACTAAAGTAAAATCACCTACTAAATAAAAGTTTGGTATCAGGGCTCTGTGGTATTTCCCAAGGCAGGTTTTATGTATAGTTGTTATCACAAAATATATGGAGCCGGTATCATTATAAATTGATAACAAGGTAATATTCTGTGTGAAGACTATGAGGTCCATTGTGGTCCAAAAAGCTTTAATTAGAACTGTTATGAAGCATCAAACATGGGAACAGCAACAAACATGTACACCTCTCACCACCACTTGAAAAACTGGTAAACAGGACAGTGTTTTTACATTTTCTAGAATAACAACTCTATACAAGGATATTAACTTTTTCTATTTAAGCTTGACTTTCTGTCCTAAAGCATTCTAATATATCACATGTATTTTCTGCCCCTTGAAAATGTTTTTTTCTCTGCCATAATGATCTCTTGTAAACATTTCCCCTTTTTGGAATGCATTCAGAAAAGGTTTTTGTATAAAACTACACATAGCTATGGGAGATGTGTCCCTCATCCGTGTATCACTATCTCATAGTACAATGATTCTCTTGTATTTGTACTATTCCGAGTGCCTTTGACATAGTTGAAATGCACATAACTGCCTCCTTTCTGCTTCTATCATTTGTTGGAGCAGTATTCCACAGTAGATGAGGTAGAGAGTTGGAATCAGAACAGTAGGTTGACATCCATGTCCTCTGTAGAGACAATAAATAAGAGGGATTGAAGGGGTCATCTGAACTCATCACATCGTGTTAAACATTTAACCACTTAAGCCATATTTTCTTTGTCCTACAATGATGATGCAGTGAAGAGAGCTGATCTGCAAGCCCCCAACGGGTCACGGTGGGTGCGATGCATTGTGACCGTTGTAAAATCTTTGTGAAAGTGTGTGAAAGTCTTTGTTAACGTTTTCTCCAATAATAACAATAGGGGCCCCAGGGTTAAAGTGGTTAAACAAATTCTACATTGTCACTGGAGAGACTTATATCATCATTGTTTCAAAGTAGCCTACAGTATAGTGGTGGACGGAGGGGGATATACTATTTGAACTTAAAGATATCGAACAAAACATTTGTTATTATTCTTGTTTTACTTTTTATTAGTTTACTTAGTTACTTACTATCTTCACGTGGGACTTTCTTTTTTTTAAACTTTTTTTCCTCAAGCTAATTCAATCTCTGATCTTTCAAAACCCAAATAGTATTAAGGGCCATGCACACTAAGCACTATAACTATTAGTATGACTCTACCATCCACTTGAGTTAGAATGATTGTTAAAACAATATATTATACTATACTTGTGCTTGGTTGGTGTAGACAAACCGTAAGCGGTAGGCCTACCCTCTTTTCACAACATTTCACATACATCCTACAGTATATGTTGCTGGTTTGGTCCCATTTTGACATCCTTACCATCCTTGATACCGAAGCACTGAGTCCACTCCTTGAAGGACACTTGCTTGTCCTTGTCAGCGTCACACTCCTGGAAGAAGCGGGAGGTGCAGTGTTCCATGGGCACCAGAGGGACCCTGAGCGGAGCCAGCTCTGAATGGGACAGGAACCTGCATGGCACAGAAATGAATGAGCATGTGAGTGTGGAAGGTGATTTTAACAGTGGTGGGAAAAGTACTCCCATTTCACTTAAGTAAAAGTCTCAATACTTCAGTGTGGAAATACTCTGTTACAAGTAAACGTTCGGAATTCAAAAGAAGAAAGAAGATTTTTTGCAGAATGTCCTGTTTCACAAGTTTTAAAAAGTATAAAAAGTATTACAATCTTTTGAAAATAGCAGATCTACAAGCTCACAATGTGTTGCATTTTGAGCTTGTAGATCGGCTATTCTCAAATTGCCAAAATGTATATAGGGCTGAAGTGGTTAATGTATGTTTTGTAATAATAATGCAAATCTACAAAGTAACTAGTAACTAGTTCTAATAATTGTAGTGGAGTAAAAGTACAACATTTGACTCTGAGATGTAGTGGAGTAAATGTAAATGTATAAAGAGATTGAAATACTCCAGTTGAGTAAAAGTACATCAAAACTGTAATTAAGTAAATGTATTTAGTTACCTTCCACCACTGGATTTGAATACTGTCAAATCACCTTCCACACTCACACGATCCCTTACAAATATTACCATTTATTCAATTCTCTTTCAAACATGAATACATGGCATACTGTAAGTACAGGGAAACCATGTCTGAAGTGTACCTGTCGGGAGGGTGCTGGTCTATCTGGGCAAATTGCCAGTGCACGGGGTAGATGTACATGTTGTAGTTCTTCTCAAAGTCCTGTGCGAGGAGCTCAAGAGTGTGTTCACCCACATGGAGACGCCTCTCACTCTCATAGATCTTTCTGACCTTGGGGTGAGGAATATATAGATATGCCATTAATGGTTGATGGTCAACACACAGAGCAGGTTAAAGCCACGTTTGATCAAACTGAAATCTGCTATGGATAAAGTTTAATTCTTATTGGATAAGGAAAATGTTACATAGAAAAACAAATAAGTACTAAAAAATGATCCTTAAAGGCCCAATACGGGACTGTTTGATTCTTTAAATTGGGGCTATATTCACAGACATTCTTGGTGTTCGATTTGGAGTTGGAAAATATGCTATTGTGGCTTTTTACACATACTGTACATACAGTTTTGCTACAATATTTACAAGCATTACCAACATGAATATAGATACAACATAAGCAAATTCAGTTTAGATAATCTCTGTTGTCTATAATAAAAATATGTCTCCGCTGCTAATTTTACATTTTGTTTATTTTCATCTCCGACTGGGCCTTTGCAAGCTAAAATGATATAGGTCATATTTATATCCTTTTTCTTTTTTCTTTTTTTTTCTTTTCTTCTTCTTCTTTTTTTACACAAATCTTCTCTTCTGGGGGTCCCTGGCACAAAACATTTTCAGATGGGGGTCTGCGCACTCTGCGGCGAAATACATATTTGGATATCCTTGAGATGAAAAACCACTGCACTGGTGGTGAGCTGTATCTTACTCTGACACGTTGTTTGGAGGTGAGGAAGCCAGGGGTCATGGAATCATGTTCATAGAGCTGCAGCAGCACATTCTTCAACCAGTCCCTCATACGCAGAGGGAACTGGATCAGCTCAGTGTCCAGACATGGGGCTATGACTGTGAAAAGGAGAGAAAGCATCAGTGTGTGTGTGTAATTAATGAATACCTATACTATCCCGCAGGGGAAATTCAGATATCGCAGCCCAACCCAGCTGCTTTTTTTATCAGCTTTGACCCAGCTGAACTCAACCCAGTGATGCCCACAAGGAGCGCAAGGGGGAAGGGGAGCAGTGGTAGCTGGAGTGGGGAATCGTACCTGCGACCTCTGGGGCCTCCGGAGTTCTAGGTGTGGACACTAACCACTCAGCCACCACTGTGTGTGTGTGTGTGTGTGTGTGTGTGTGTGTGTGTGTGTGTGTGTGTGTGTGTGTGTGTGTGTGTGTGTGTGTGTGTGTGTGTGTGTGTGTGTGTGTGTGTGTGTGTGTGTGTGTGTGTGTGTGTGTGTGCGTGCGTGCGTGCGTGCGTGCGTGCGTGCGTGCGTGCGTGCGTGCGTGCGTGCGTGCGTGCGTGCGTGCGTGCGTGCGTGCGTGCGTGCGTGCGTGCGTGCGTGCGTGCGTGCGTGCGTGTGCGTGTGCGTGTGCGTGCGTGTGCGTGTCCGGGCACACATACTGTACAAAACCTAAGTAGGCCAGAAGGCGGATGAAAGAATGAGTCCATAACAAGATGAAAAAATATCTGCACACTCTGCACAACATTGTTTGTGTGTGTGTGTGTGTGTGTGTGTGTGTGTGTGTGTGTGTGTGTGTGTGTGTGTGTGTGTGTGTGTGTGTGTGTGTGTGTGTGTGTATGCATAGGATATGTCGATTAATTTTTATATGTATATGTATATATATATATGTATATGTATATGTATATGTATATGTATATGTATATGTATATGCACTGTATATAAACAGACCTTTTGTTTTAAAATAGCATCATCTAAATGCTCACAAGATTACCTTGTGACACGTTGTAAGCTTGTAGACTGGCATTTTTGGGAAATGTTTGAATGGGGCTTAGTGGTTAGATAAAATAAAGTAAAAATCAGTCGTGCTGTGACCAGGTGCAACTAAGTATTTATCAGGCATTACATTTGCATGGCCCAGTGTAGTCGAGGTGAAGTCTGTGTCCTTTCTTGGTTCCCTCCAGATTGCATTTGGTTGCAAAGAGCTCGCACGAAGTGTCATATGTGTTATTGTCCGTCCCGCAGACCTGTAATGGTGGCACATTGCGAAGAATAAAAATACAACACAATAAATGTACTGTGAACACATTTCCATTATGGCTGCCATTAAGTGAATTTGTTCGTACGTACATTATCAAATTCATTCACGCTAGGGGGGCATTCTGATGGCTGCCGACACACACAGGAAGGCTTGTTGTTCTCATCTAGTTTGCAGGTCTTTCCACGCTTACAGCGGAAGTTGTCACAAGGGTCTAGAAGAAAAGGTAAAAACATATATATATGTGCAGGGCTTGACATTAAGGCTTGTCCTATTGTCCGGGACAAGTAATAAATCATTCTGGTCAAGTTCATTAAAAATGTACTTGTCCGTTGGACAAGTGGCTCTTGGTTTCACTTTTTCTGTGACGCTCCTAGCAGCTTTGTGCTGTATGCATTGCAGACTATATGGACTGCCCAAACTATGAAGTGGAGGGTGGTGGAGGGAACAAGGGGAGTTGGTAGCAGTCTTTTGTTATTCATTCTATTTCAATGTCTGACTCCTATGCATGCATTTGATAAAGAAAGTCTTGTTTTATCCTGACAAGTGACTTTTGTGCCAGGACAAGTGAATGGGAAAAGTACTTGTCCAAAGGACAAGTGCCTCAAAAAGTTAATGTAAAGTATATATCACAGTATAACCATGGCTTGTACAGCACAATTTGTATTGTGTAATGTTCATACAATGGATTATGTGCACAACCAATTGCTGTTTTCAATGGGATGAGAGTATATAAGCGGGATCAAAGTATAAGCAGTGCACAGCAGCCCCTACATTCCATCAGCATTTAGGTTTGTACAGTGCCTAAATTCAACCTGATCTCTTTCATAGGTTCCTTAAGCCTGCAGGGTTGTGTTTAGGGATTGACCGTGAAGCAGTGTCACTGTTCACGTGGGATTTCTAGCTGAATGATCCAGTCAGCAGATTCCCCAGGGAGATTGCCGGGTCAGTGAGGAGGTTTTTGGTGGTCGTTATCATGGTGGGGAATATGGCTGCTACTGAAACGGCAACTGCTGACTTAACAAGACACTAACCAGCAGGGGCTTCTGGGCGATGTATGCCTCCAGCAAGAGAGGGTCTGGCACTGGGATAGAGATCCACCGTTGCTCTAATTTGAACTGGATTCATGCCCACTAAGGTAGCCTGGAATTACAGACAGAGAATAGTAGCACAGTCAGAAGTGGATAAAACTATACCGTAGGACAGTGGTTCTCAACCTTTTCAGGCCCGACCCACAGGTTGAGAACCGCACTGCTGTAGGAAAGATGTATTACAATGAAAAGTAAAATCAGTGAAGGTACATCCAATACTAAATACAGTACCCATTTTCCTGCCCTTCTCCTCTTAGCCTTGTGGACAGTGTTATCAATGTTGCTGCCAGTGCCCTCAGTGTCCTCTTGACTCTGTCCACGTCCTTGTTGGCCTTCATCTCTCTGCATCTGGTGCTTCCTCACCCTCTGGTTCTTCTTATGTTTTCTTTTCTTCCCTTTGGCATGGCTGGCACTGTCATTGTTGCCGTTCTCTTCTTTCGCTGCATCCTCCTTTCCAGCAGGCCGTGTCCCTCCAAGCTCCACACTGCTCTTTGGCTCCTGGAAGTCAGATTCTGACTTGGTTTCGGCCGGGGAACCTTCACCCTCATCTTTGCCCTGATCGGCTACTTCTTCGTCACTTTCTGACGCTTCAGTGTTTTGAAAGTCTTGTTCATAGTCATCAGCAGCCGCAGGTGCAGCTTTCTCACTGGTCACCTTATCCTCCTCTTTAACATCTGCAGCATCTGTCTCCGAGAGAGGCCGGGCGTCATCGGCTTGGGGTTCAGTCTGAAGAGCCTGTGAACTGTCGCTATCAGCAGCGTAGTCGAGGTCAGCAGGGATCTCGGACCCTGTGCTGCCATCGGTCTCCTCCACCCCTGACTCTTCTGCTCTGGTTACAGAGTCTCCCTCACTTGCCTCAACTGACATCACCTCTTCCCCAACCTCCCTTTCTTCTTTCTCCATTTCTTTCTCATTCCCTTCCTTCGTCTCCTCCTCCACCTCATCTGACAGCTTTGTATCTTCCTCTTCATCTTCCACATCTCTCTCCTCCTGCTCGGCTCCCTCGCTATCGATTATGTCACCAGCCTCCTCCTCATCTGCCTTCTCTCCTTCCTCTTCCGACTCTTCCTCCTCTACCGACTCTCCTGCCTCTTCTGACTCTTTCAACTCTTCTTTTAGGAGATCCACCAGTTCTTCCTCACTCAGTAAGACCGGGGTGCTTTTGTCATTCCCCTCCAAAACACCATCCGCCTTGTCAGTGTGAGCATTAGCGTTGTCCTCCGAGCTCATTTCCTCATCCTCTTGCTCCTGGCTGCTGGCCTCAAATGTGATGAAGGTCGGCAACACCTGTCCCTCATTGGCCTCCTCTGGGAGCACATCCTTAACCAGGAGAGAGAGTGAAGGAATTTGTTTAACACCGCAATTACACATGAACACTGATTTGATACATTTTAAACCATCTAATGTTTCAATTGTACCTTCTCATTGGCTGTGTGTGAGGTCTTGTGTTTGCCATGTGGTTTACTTTTTACCTGAGTAGAAGTAGAAAGATCCTTTATATAACTTACTGTAGGCCAAATGTGTGTACCTATAAGTATATTATGAAACATAATACACACATACATACACATACATGCATACATGCATACATGCATACATACATACATACATACATACATACATACATACATACATACATACATACATACATACATACTGTAGGGGAGAGCGGAGTAAACTGAGACACCGGGTAAACTGAGACACTCCATTTATCTTGGCAATGGAACACATTTGTGGTCATGTGACCATTATATTTTCAAGCCCCTTGAATTTCCCACTTGCCATGAAAAGAGAGACCTGATAGTGCTGTAGAAAACATGATTTTTTCACAAAAATGTGTTTTTTGCGGGTAAAAGTAAATTTTCTTGCTGTCAACATAATCAGCTGTTGTGTCAAAGCAAATTGATGCAGGGAGAACATTTTATATCATACATGTTGATGAACTACCAACTTATAAATCCATGTGATAGATGCTATAGCTGAAGATTACCCTGAATTGATAAAAACATCCCTTTTCCCAAAATGTGGCTGTGGGGTAAAGTGAGACAATTGCTTCGGGGTAAAGTGAGACACTATCTCACATTATCCCAACATGATAGACAGGGAGAAAGCTGTACAAACCTGGTTAAAGGCTGTAACAAACTAGTCTCAGTTGATTCGTATGTATTTTCCCCTGTAGAATCCATTTCTGATATATATTTCTTTGTATTGTGCATAATTAATGAGATAATTAGCATATTTGACTAGATTTGACTAAATATGCAAATTATTTCATTAGTTATGCACAATACAACAATATACTTTGCAGAAATAGATTCTACAGGACAAATGACATAAGGATCAACTGAGGAAAGTTTGGTAAACCCTTCTATCATTTTTTTATAGGGTTTTTAGTTTTTTCCTTCTGCCCATGTGTCACATTATTTTACACATGGGTGGAAATTACAGGACAAAGCCTATTAAAAGAATGTCTGCTATGTACATTTTTGTATTGCGCATATTTAACCCGGTTAACCAGGTTTTTGTGTTTTTATGGTAGTTTTAAAGTGAAAAAAGTGAGTGAATCACTTTACCCCGTTGATTTCTCTGGTCTGTCTCAGTTTACCCCGGTCTTGGGGTAAACTGAGACACAAGACCACTTTTTTAAAACAATCATATTTTCTCTGCCTTTTGTCTTGAATATGTTCTGATATCTTCCATTGTTAGGAAACATCCCAAATTACTGGGAAATGTGTACATTTTTACTGATATATCTTTTAGTTCACCTAGAGGGGAGCAAATGTAAAAAGTGTCTCAGTTTACCCCGCTCTCCCCTACATACATACATACATACATACATACATACATACATACATACATACATACATACATACACGTTTTACTTGACAAAACAGAAGAAAAATACAAATGTATGGATTACTTACAGACAAAGCAAATGTTGATGCCAATAACCAAATAAATACGACGCTGGCCCTCATACCTGTGACATTAACATAGAAATGTTGATAACTGAACAAAAGTGTAAAGAAAGTCATGTTGCATGAGTAAGTGGTAATATACAGTGTATATATATATATATATATATATATATATATATATATGTGTGTGTGTGTGTGTGTGTGTGTGTGTGTGTGTGTGTGTGTGTGTGTGTGTGAAGAAAGAATATAAACACATGAAGGACTAGAGGAGTACACAGTCACTACTAATTACTCATTAGTCACTGATAAAGCAAACAAGAAACTTATAAACATCTAAATCATTGGTTCTCAAAGTGGGGGTCTTGAAGGGGCTCCAGGGGGTCCTCAGCAACATTTGTTAATACAGCATCACAATCATTTTAACCGCTTCATCCAGCTTGTACACCTGCTATTTTTGAAAAGTTTTGAGAAATATCGAAAACGTTTGGAAACTTTAGAATAATTTAGAATTTGTTAACCATGAATCTTCTCTTTTTCAGATGGCGGTCCCCGGCCAAATACACATCAATTTGGGAGTCCTTGGTATACAAATCTGTTTTAGAACCACTAACTGGTCACAAACAAGATGTGAACTTGACACACTTCTCCGAAGTGGAAGTAGTTCAGTGCATCTGTATGCTGCTAACATGACCAGGAGGGCCGTGGGATTATCCTGCCCCGTTGCCATGGTTACATGCCGATGAGACGTGACCCCTCTCTCAAAAGTCACATTCAGAACCGGCAGACTAAAGTCAACATTGGAGGCTACCAGACTGGAAAAAAGTTGACTAAGTCCACAACGTTTTTGTCTCACTGGATGGAGATAAAGCCCACATTACTGGACCCGGACAATAGACCATGTGGACCCCAAAGGGGTGTATATGCAAGGGGTGGGGAATGAGAATGCCTCCCCAAATAATAATAAATCACTACTTGATTCCACTGACCATTCTATTCATACATAAAATATTAATTTCTTATAATTAACTAAGTTAATTTCACCATAAACATCTTAACAAAAGTAACACATTTGATTACCTGGCCAGTGGCCACATTATATATTGAGATAAAAATGTATATGTTGCAACCATCAATGTAATTATGTTCTGTTAAAATCTTCGTTAACCCACCTTTAATGTGCCAAATGCAGTGATATTTGGTAATATATTAATTAACTTAAGTACCGGTATATGGACAGCACTTTGTAATGCAAACAGCAATAATGATGATATTAAAGTCAATATGAATCAGTAGAGCAATGTTTACTTTACAAAATAAGTTATAATTATACATATAATTGTACAGTAATTGTAAATATGCCACAACCCACTCAGATTCCAACACATACTAAAATACTAAAAGGAATGTCAAGAACACATTTTGGTCATTAGTGCTTTCAAAATAAGCTTAAAAGTATCCATGATAAAAGCTTTACCTGAGGTCGGGAGTTGCAACAGAACTGAGAATCCCACAAAAATATCAATACATGCACGTGTTCTATGAGAAGATGTCCTTTCTTATTCAAGACAGCACACACACTGTCCACATACTAGCATGCTGGACACACACACACACACACACACACACACACACACACACACACACACACACACACACACACACACACACACACACACACACACACACACACACACACACACACACTTTTGAGGTCTGTTGTATCAACAGCTTTCCTGGGATATGGGAGGGTCCCTGTTCACAGCAGCGACAAGTTGCAAATAGACTCGGGGTGCCTCTAACCCAAATAAATTGGAAATAAATAAACTATGGCAAATACATGAAAACAGATTATGTAATGTAATTATTCTATTTAACAAGGGTTACATAAAATTAGATACTGTATACACACACACACCTGTACAAAACAGCTTACTGTATGTATATACTTTACATAATATACAGTACATAAGCAGACACAGATGGAATGTATACACATGCACGCGCAGGCATGCATGCACGCACACACGCACAAAACAAAACTGAAAACATGATTTATCAAATTGAAATTATGTTTAGCTTATTTTTGCCACTAGATGTCAGTATATGACAAGTCTCCTTTTCAGTTATACATTCTGAAGCCATCTGAAATGGATGAATGAATGGATGAATGGATGAATGGATGAATGGATGCATGGATGGGATTGATTGATTGATTGTTTGTTTGTTTGTTTGTTTGTTTGATTGATTGATTGATTGATTGATTGATTGATTGATTGATTGAAGAGTTTATTAGCAGTTTGCAATAGAAAAGAGTACTGTTTGATGACGGCACAACTCACTGGTACAAGGTCAACTAAAACGAGATCCTAGTAAGCTTTATGGCTTATTTACACAGGAACCACTTTATGTATCTCATATAACATTGTAAAACAGACGGATAGAACATAGTAGGCCTACTTAACATAGGATAGATAACATCAACTAGAAAATATTGTTCCTTCGAAACAATTGTGGGCTTGCTTTAAGCCAAAAAACAATGGTATAATATAGCTGCAAGCAGCAATAAAGTGGCCAAGCGAGGAAAAAGTAGGAAAGGAAAAAGGCAGTGGAAAAAGGCAGTGGAAAAAAGCAGGAAAAGCAAGAAAAGTGGGAAAAGAAATCAAAGAAAAACTATAAGCAGTGTTCTTCCGAGAACAGATCTCCGGCAGGTCAGGTAGTTTTTTTTTGGCCTTCTGGTGGCGCTATAATAGGCCAATGTAAAAAGGGTGCCGCGTGTTCTTGGGACTTTCGCGGCAATCGGTCGCTGCAGGCGTGATTTGAGGCATTTTGTTCCAAAAATCTGTTATGCAAAAGTTGACCCACTGGTGGCGCTATAACAGGCCAATGTGAGAAGGGTGGCATCTGTTCCTTGACCTAGTGGGAATGTGTGTGGAAAGTTTCACGCACATCGCAGGCTGTGTTCTTGATTTTAGGCATTTTTGGCCACGTTATCGCTGCTTGCAGCTCTATTTATTATTATTATTTAATTTTTATTTTTTTGTGAGCACTTCATAGATAAAGGTCCTTAGATTGTGTGTGTTTCATGCAAAAATCCCAGGATAAAAACGTGTTTAAGCATTTCACAAAATGATCAAAATGATATAGCGCCCCGACGCGGTGGGAGGAACACGCCGCTCATATATGTCCTTAATATTGATAACATAATATCCTTAATAATGTCCTTAATATTGACAATATATAGGAATCTCCATATATGGGCATAAAACGTACGTAAGTAATGACAAGCAGGGCCTTGGGACCTTGGTTTGGGCCTTGGTTTGATGCCTGTAGATCTCCATATATGGGCATAAGGGGGTACCCTAACATTTTCATTTTCGGCCTGGGATTTATGACATCAGAAATCTCCATGTATGGGCATAAAAGGTTTTTTCTTTTTCTGGGAATGACCATATATGGACTTTTTTATTTTATTTTATCCTTTATTAATAATAATATGTATCCATATACATACAATATTATGTTATGCCCATTGCCCATACATGGAGATGGGCATAAAAAAAACGTACGTTAATTAGTAATGCCAAGCAGGGCCTTGGTGAGTTAGGGCCTTGGTTTGATGCCTGTAGATCTCCATATATGGGCACAAGGGGGTACCCTAACATTTTCATTTTCGGCCTGGGATTTATGACATCAGAAATCTCCATGTATGGGCATAAAAGGTTTTTTCTTTTTCTGGGAATGACCATATATGGACTTTTTTTATTTTATTTTATCCTTTATTAATAATAATATGTATCCATATACATACAATATTATGTTATGCCCATTGCCCATACATGGAGATGGGCATAAAAAAAACGTACGTTAATTAGTAATGCCAAGCAGGGCCTTGGTGAGTTAGGGCCTTGGTTTGATGCCTGTGGATCTCCATATATGGGCCATATATTGTACCCTAACATTCTCATTTTCGACCTGGAATTTATGACATCAGAAATCTCCATGTATGGACATACAAGGTTTTTTCTTTTTATGGGAATGACCATATATGGACTTTTATACCCCGAGAAATCTCGTAGCTTGTCTGACTGTCAATACAGGAAGTGATGTCACGTGACATCCTTTTTATGCCCATATGAGTCATTCTGTACCACATCACTGTGACTCAATGACATCACACTGACATCACTTCCTGTACAGACAAACAGACAGTCAGTCAGACAGACAGACAGACAGACAGACAGACAGACAGACAGACAGACAAGCTACGAGGTTCTTCAGGGTATAATGCGACCTTCGGTCGCAATAAACACGCTATAGCAGTGATAATATCACAATATGGAGCTTTAACAAAAAAGAGCCTTTACCCTGTCTTTGAATAAATAACTAAAAAATATTTTTGATTGCACAATAAACAAGAAAGTTATGATAATACACAACCTTCATGCAGTAAAGTTATGTATAATAACGCTATGTAATTACAACACAGATATTGAACAATCACTTTGTTATCTTAGGTTGTGAGACTAGTGATCTGACAATAACAGTCAGTTCAACTGATTCAGTATCGGTATAAATATTAAAATCCTCTAAACAAATAGTTGGAAAGTTAGTGCCTTCCTGAAAAGTGCCATACCATACTGTACATCTTAGACTACAGTAACATTTGGACAAAAGAGACGTTTTTACCCAACACCAATCGTCTCTGCCACACTCCTCCCTGTCTGTTTCAAACCAGCATGATGTTACAATGGCTGGTAGCTGTGGTTTCTTGAACAGCTCCAGACTGGCATACATTTTGTCTAATTATATGTTCCGTTTCTATACTTGTAATTACCAACGCTAAAGTGAGGTCAGACAAGGAATTCCACAGATTTATTTTAGACTTGCCCAAATATGGACTTCCAGGAAACAACAAGCTCAAACATTTGGGAGGGATAAAGCAGCGAATGACTTCTACTTTCTACTCATAACATGAAGTTTTCAAAAACCATCGGCAATAAATTGGGCTAGCCCCCTAGTGGTCTGTTTGAAATTAATCTATTATTAAATAGGTCTATACATGGTTGAAACCCCAAATAATTGATGGGAGAGATTTTTCAATTGATTCTGTTACTATTAGGTATGCTAAATAACATCTTAAAAGCTTAGAAGAAACAAACCACTGAAAAGGCATAATCTTCACAATGGCGTCCATGGGAGCTTAAAATGCATATAAATTGGGAGGGAATATGTGCCATCTTGAAAAGTATGCATTTCCAGTAGTTTTTCTTTTCCTAAGCTTTTAGTATGTTATTTAGCATACCCAGTAAGAGAATCCATTGAAAATTATCTTCCATCAATTATTTTGGCTTTCAACCATATACTGACCTATTTAATATTTAATGAATTGCAAACAGACCACTAGGGGGTGAGCCCAACTTGTTTGCTATGTTTTTTGAAGACCTTATGCCCATACCTAACACCATGCCAAAAATCTAAAACTAGTCACCAAGTGCACAATTGTTATGATTTTTTACATATAAATCCCACGTTATAAGCAGATTTTGGTAGATTTTTACTATGTTATTTAGCATGCCCAATGCTACCAGAATCCATTGAAAAACCTTTTGTATCAATTGTTTTGGGGTTAGGCCCAGTTTTGGGGTTAGGCAGTGGCTCAGGGGTAGAGTGGCCGCTTGGCAACTGGAAGGTTCCCAGTTCGATCCAGGGCTCCCGCAGAGTTTGTGTCGAAGTGTCCTTGAGCAAGACACTGAAACCCTACCGGTAAATGCTACCAATGAGCAAGTTGGTGCCTTGCATGGTTTCCTCCGCCATCGGTGTGTGTGTGTGTGTGTGTGTGTGTGTGTGTGTGTGTGTGTGTGTGTGTGTGTGTGTGTGTGTGTGTGTGTGTGTGTGTGTGTGTGTAATGCACAATCTCTGTAAAGCGCCTTGGATAAGGGTGCTATATAAATGCACCATTTATCATAGGAATGAACTGCTGGGAATGCTTAAGAGGTGCTGCAAAATGGGAAACAAACATTGTGGGTGCAACCCCACAGTGCAGTGGGAATTGGGAAGTTTTTGCATGATGCCTGGGTAAAACAATAGAGATGCTGTTGTATGACCAGAGGTGGAAACCAAGCAAAACACCAAGATTATACCATGACATTTTGAGTTACTTACTGCAAGGATTCTCAAACCTTGTCATGTCAAGGACCCCAAATAGATGCGGATTTGGCCGTGGAAGATCTTGTGCCAGGGACCCCCATAACATTTGTAGATTATTCAGATTATTCCCAATTGTAGTACCGGTATATATTATAAGGTTAAAGTTAACGTTGTTTTGATGCAAACAATAACACATTTTGTTAGATACCCCCTGGAACCCCCTCAAGGGTCCACACTTACAGTACTAGTTCTTACTTTACATGGGTTTACACATGTACTGACATGCTTGTAGAGACTATAAAACTGCAGCCATTCCGCCGGATGTAAGCATATACCCTTATCTAACCCATATCCCTGCCCTCCTTTCCTACTTCCTCTTTGAGTGGGTGAAATTGTTTTCTCTACCAGCCACAAACCCTATGGTTAAGCATGCTAAATTATATTTCATTTAAGACAGAGAGGGGGTGGAGCAAATGTAGCTACCGAATAAAACAACTGTATATGGGTGTTTGCGTGTGTGTGTGCGCGTGTGTGTGTGTGTGTGTGTGTGTGTGTGTGTGTGTGTGTGTGTGTGTGTGTGTGTGTGTGTGTGTGTGTGTGTGTGTGTGTGTGTGTGTGAGACTGTGTGTGTGCTTTTTGATTTAGCTTCCAGAACAAACACACCTTCCCATGTCAACATGGGGCTAGACCTCAGAGGAAATGATGCAACTGCCTTCATTAAGGTTAGATATATAGTCGTCTCTAGTTCCTACCACACATCCACAGCTGCCCTCATCCTCTCTACAGCGAGCTTCTATGCATGAGATAGTAGCTATAGGAACATTGTACTCCAGTTTGCTGCAATAAACTACACAAGGACATCTCACACTGTTCATATATTCTACCTCTGGAGAAGAAAAGGTAATTCATCACTCATTGATTACTTGTACACAATACTGATTGTGCTCATGTGTGTGTTATTAATACATGTTGCAATATGCAACTTGCACTAAATTATATCTAGGTGGCATTATTCTAATAGTTATTCAAGAATTGCTATTGTTAAAGGTAGAGTATGAGACATTGCTTTGTTTTACAATAAGTGTTAAATAGCTATACTATCTGATAGTCATTGCTACAGTATATACAGACTATAGGGAGACTCCTGTTACTACACAAACACTGTCTGCCCAGGTCTTTAGTAAACAGAAAATGCATCAATTGTATCCAATCAGGAGAGAGAACTCACAGGATACAGATTAAACAAGCGAAATTAGAAGTAATGATGCAAAGAAATATGCAGACAAATTTGGCACTTGAACACTATAACGTTGAAGTTGATAAATAGGTACAATCATGATCAGCTGACATTTTCAGATTTTTTATAGAGCTGAAGAGACGGGGAGACCTCTTTTACTGAGCAAACACTCCATGGCAATGATAACTCTCAGAATATAGCAAAACATGTTTTAACCGAAAAATATAATTTACCATACCCTTAACCTTGACATTGTTATTCATATTGATACTGTATAATGCAAAACTGATGTAATTTCATTTATCCCCAACAATATTAACATGTTCTTATGTGTCATTACAGAATGAAAGTTGCTATCATATCTTTTTGCTTGATTGGAGCAGTGTTTGCCAATCCAGTAAGTAAATTATTTTTATAAGGATTGCCCTGACTTCACACAATAGCATGCTGTGATGGAGTCCTTATATGATGTGACTGTTTGATTATGAACATTTATTGTAAGAAACAGGCTGGAGTGTTCTTCAAATGCTTTTAGAACAGTAAAAGATTGATTTCTTCAGAGGAAAGCTTTCAACAATGCTGTCTTAAAAATGCTCAAACAACCAATAATCAAAACTATCAATTGTAATAGCATCGACCTTGACCTTTAGAATGTTTGTAGATCAAATCCATGTCAGAGAACACAACACAAGCCATTACTGTGCCTAAATCATTGCATGAAATATTCATACTATTGCGTTATGTTACAGTTTCAATAGTCTCTCTTTCTTTTCTCACAGATCTTGTACAATGTCATTTTGGAACAAAACGGGCATGAAACAAACACGGTGAGTGTTTTAAAATGTACAGTCATTTTCATTTGAGAAGTGATTGTGCGGTTAGACAGTAGACAGTATGGCAACTGTAGACACACAAATCATTTGATTGCAATCAAGCTGTCTGCCACCTACACAGTCCTATTTCAGGAAAAATGCTGACTTTTGGAGTGGGAACACGTATGCACAGCAAACCTCAACCCAACATTTGCATGTCTCTGACTTTGTTTACTACAAAGGCGATGAATACAGAACAATAGACTGACTGCCTGCAAGCGTTGACAAGACTAGATTGTAAATGTGGTGGTTGTTTATGTTTCCAATTGCAGGGTATAATTAAGAGCACTATGGTTTATGTTGCCATTCTTTTTCAGACGCTGAGTGTGTCTTCTTCGCAATCATCTGAAAGTGACACCTCAGAACTTCAGGTAGGATGCCACTATAAGTGTAAAAGTGTAACTGTAACATGCATGCAGTGAGTTATCTGAACAAGTATTTGTAGGGGACATTTCATGGATGCTTATACTCCTATTTGTGTTGTAGAGTTCTGAAGAAAATACCTCACACCAAGTAAGTGCATTCGGTTTCTCAATCTCATGCTATCTCTGGAGATATTATGTGACACCTTGTATTCTAACAACGTGGTTGAGGTCTCATCAGATGTTTTTGTTTTTCAGAGTTCCAAGTCAGAATCCATAGAGTCAGAGTCCACATCAGAGGATACGGTGGGTGATCATAACAGCAGCTCTGGCTATAATATTTTCCCCAATGTATTTCTTGTTTTTTCTCCAAAAACACATTGTGACCTTGTAGATGTGCTGTTTTCGTTATTTGTTGTTTGACAAGAATAAAGTGGTTAACTTCATTATAACTTCATTATAAAATAATTTGCATAATTTTCTAAAACTGTGTCTTCATGCTCCAAACAGACCTCAGAGGAGATTGACAGCCAGTCACTTGAGGAGGGGGTAAGACTAAGTCTTTTCATCAAACCGCAATCACAAAAACATCCATTGTGTACAATTATTTTCTGATTGTTGTTTATACCTTGGTTATTGTTGTTTATTGTGTAGGCCTATTTACCAACTTTTTAAATGTATAATCTTGAGTTTCAACTACTGACTGTGATTCCCTCTCTATTTCCCCAGACGGACTCTCATGGTGAAACCAGAGATAACAGTCTGGGCAGTGAGGAGAATGTTCGAAGGGTGGGTATAGCACTTTATAGGGTTTAAAAACTATCTATATTTAAAGGAGGTGTCATCTGGGATCAGTAAAATAAATAAACATGAATGTCATTTATCTAATTTCTCTATAACACTGGTGGCAGCTAAAACAAGGTGTCATTTTTGTCCATGTTCATCTATGTCCCATATTCTAGCCTACATTACAGCATGGCTGGATCCATGTGTATGCGAATGTCATCAAGGCCCTGAGCGCTGAGGACAACAGCAGCACAGAGATCCAGAGTCAGACAGAACACCTAGAAAACACGCCATCCCAGAAGCCTCCCTCTCACAACTCCTCCATCATAAGTCTTGGAAGGGCAGGCAACATGCCAGCCCAGAGCAACAACACTCAAACGTTGGTTGAGAGCCAGACCAAAGACAGCGGCGAAACCAGTGACAGCGCAGACACCAGTGACTCTGCTAACGTTACAGACACCACAAAGAGCAGTGAAAGTTCCAGCAGCGAAAGCAAGGACACCAGTGAAACCAGTGAAGATACCAGTGAGAGTTCAGAGAGTAACGCCAGTGAGAGTTCAGAGAGTAACGCCAGTGACAGTACAGAACTCAACCAGATCAAATCTAAAGACTGCTTAGAGGGTGGTGACAGCACTGCCTGTGAAAGTGAAGAATATCTTTTCCAGGGGATAGGAGATGATGGCCATCACCCAGCTGATCATCTCATGGTACCTGATGATGACCATAGGGAATTAATCTTACGGAGATGATATCATTAATTTTAGGCCTAGAATTATTGAATGCTTTAACCAGTGAAAAATAGCAGATATACAAGTTCACAGTGCGGCACCGAGTGCCGCGCTGCGAGCTTGTAGATCTGCTATTTTTGAAAAAGTCGTGAAAATGTGTGCAAATCTTTGAATATATGTATTTTCAAAGCGAACGTTTGTAACTAAAATTTTGCTTCTGGGTGGTCCCTGGAACTAGATATTTTGAGATGCGGGTCCGTGGCCAAATAAATATCATTTTGGGGGTCCTTCACATGAAAAGGTTTGAGAACCACTGACCTATAGTCTCTCAAGAACAGACTAACTGAGCTCCAGTTAAGTGAAAAGGACCTTTTCTTTGACAATGGCTATAGCCACATTGCTGACATAGAAACACAGGTTTTTCAAAAAACCTTAGAAGGATTAAAAAAAAATCTAATTTTCACGATTTTTCAAAAATAGCAGATCTACAAGCTCGCAGCGCGGGACTCGGTGCCGCGCTGAGCTTGTAGATCTGCTATTTTTCAATAGTTAAAGCATAAAATAATGATACACAATAATGTGTACCCGTTCTAAATGGGTTAAATATTATTTAAAAATTCAGCAACCTACTGTACTGTATTACACCTACACTAGGCTAGCCCCATCTGTGATCTCATTCATTATTAGCGTACTGTAGATTGGACAGCAGTGGGGGAGGTGAGGAGAGGTCACAGATAGGTGGGGCCTAACACCTACACATGCACCGCCCTACTGTACTTTTTGTCACAGAACCATGCATGCTTTATATAACCTCCCTCAGCTTCAAGAGATGATACTACTCACTCAGTGTTTTAACTACTTATTGCTATTTGATTGTTGTTGACATGGCACAGTGTTAGTCGCTGTGCAATATCCATAATGTTTTTACTTTTAATGTTGTTAACTGTGTGTATCTTTTACTGTTTTGGTTTTGTTGGTATGCCAGGTTCCTTTGATAAGTTAAATAAATATGATGACTATGTTCATAACGAATAGGTACTGTATACTCTCTATTGCATCATATAGGCCTACACGTCATTCTGAAATAAGAAAAATAACATCGCCCACGTCAGTCGGCCGGTTAGCTCAGTTGGTTAGAGCGTGGTGCTAATAACGCCAAGGTCGCGGGTTCGATCCCCGTACTGGCCACTCGTTTTTCCACCTGCTGATAAAAAATATAATGACAATACCGTTATAGACTCGCCTACTAGGCTACTCTTTCGTTCTCGTGAGCACGTGCTGCAGAAGTATTTCCATACCAGTTTATTTTTCATTTAATATATCTCATATTTCTTGATCATGGAAAGGAATACTTCCACTAGATGGCGACACAATAAAACAAACTGACTGCAAGCAGGTGGTCAGACTGGTCACAAGTCAAAACGACCTGCCAAAAAAAAGAAAAGTCGATGCCGAATGCCGGGTTTTCAACACAAATTGGACAGCTAAGTTAGTATTTATTTACTGAAGTCGGAGGTAAAGCCGTGTGTTTTGTTTGGGGGTGCACATCTTGCAGGGAGCACTGCCTTTTGGCCCTACAGTCTGTATGACTATCTGTTGAAAATACAACATGCCAAGATTCCCAGCATGTATTATAAGCTACACAGACGATTCAGACTATAAACTTCTGAATAATTACATAATCCAGCTTATTGAGACAACATCCAATGATCAAGCACAAGTGATGATGTATGCATTGCGTCCATATGTACGGTACATGAATAAAAAACTTCAAAATAAAATAAATACAGCTTTAGTCCATGCATGAGGTAAAATTAGAAAATGTGTAATTTGCCATTAACCCTACAAGGGCCGGTCAGAGTGATAATGAACCAAAGGGCTGCATATGGGCAAAGTCTAACCAATAATTTGTTAACCCTTGCTAACACTATGGCAACGTGACATCACATATGCTGACAGCACTGACTTCCTGCAAATTGTTCATCCCAAGTCTCAAAAAGGGGTTCAGCTAATTTCTCCCTTTGGTGTTAGGATTTTTAGGCAATTCTGACAAACAAAATAGAGGTGCATTCATTTGAATCAGGTCTCAAATATTTCTTTCCCTTTCATTTACATTTTATTTCGAAATTCATTTGTCTTACAACAAAACACACCTTTGAGAGCGGTAAATGTGTGAAAACTTATTTTTTTAAACAAAACAAGCCATTGTTAATAAGTAACAGTGTAAACATTCTCAACCAGGTTTATACTGTATATGAAGGAGGGGAAAAAAAGAGAACAAAAGAAATACATTTTCATCATCAACCATTAGCATGACATGCATAGTTATACTCATCATCACTGTCTAAAATGTTCAAATGAAAATACTAACAATGGCGAAATGTTCTGGAAAAGTTCTGGAACAATACAGCCTTTATAGAGAAAACGCTATAAAGGTACAAAGGGGAGAAAATAAACATTAATGACTTCTCTGACTCTAAAGGCAGACTCTCACTCTTCATAGTTAAGGTGTGTGAACTGAGCCACGATATTTTGTTGATGTAAAGCCTTATTTATTATACTGTACTTAGTTGTGTGACACCTGCCCACGACGAAGTATAACTAAACGGCTTAACATTCTTACATAGGCAAATGAGATTTCAGATGTTCCTTCAGACTAGGTATAGTGGGGAGTTCTTTGTGACACTTGTGACAGCGGAGAGGTAGTTTCAACAGCTCATCGATCCTTTCTTTGACAGTGATCCTCCCACTTTTTTCCAGCATCATCATTACATCTGCGAATGAAATAACCATGGTGATTTTCATCTGCAAAACAACAACAAAAAACGAATAAAGGCTGAACAAAGGTTAATTAAAATGCCTCACCTTGAGAATCTATGAAATAGTCTGTTGTGAAGGAATTCCAGTGCTTCTTGTTCTTTAAACAAGGAGAGTCGAAGTCTTGGCTGATTACATGTAAGTGTACATGACTGTAAAGAATCATACATAGGACACACACACACACACACACACACACACACACACACACACACACACACACACACACACACACACACACACACACACACACACACACACACACACACACACACACACACACACACACACACACACACACACAGTAGGCAAATATGTTCGACCATTTGTTATTATGCATTTGTTGTGGAATTGCTGGGGACTATTGATAGAAATTTCTGTTATTCCACAAAAGTCAATACAATAATAAATCATAAAAAAATACTTTTCTAGTTTTTCTGGTGGAACCGGTGCCACTGCAATAATTCAGAACTGGTCGTTCATTTTTATTCACAATTACAGCATTACATTTGAGTTGAAATGAATGCAACAAGGACCAAAGAGTTAACTTAACTATTCTGTTCCACAGTCACTCAGTCAGTCGTTCATTTTTATTCACAATTACAGCATTACATTTGAGTTGAAATGAATGCAACAAGGACCAAAGAGTTAACTTAACTATTCTGTTCCACAGTCACTCAGTCAGTCATAGTTTACCCTTACCTCATACTGGGAATGGCATGATAACCTGTGCGGAATTGCAACACGCTGGCATCTGGGCACTGTTGAATCATTCTGTCAGCAATTTTCTGCATGTGCCTGAAAAGATCACAATGCTCGCTTCTCACAGCTTTGAGACTTGGAATGGACTCCCAGGGGAGGACCAGCCAGTGGTAGCGGGCCTTGGGGTATTTATCTTTTATCACCACAACTCTTTCATCTTTAAAAACCTAAAAAGGTGGGAAGGGCAATTCATTTAGGATTAATTCCAAGAAGAGAAAGGTCTGTCGTCAAAATTGTTACCATCTTGTGATAAGTTCGATTTTCCACGTATGGGAATCACAATAACAACCAGCCTTAAACAGAAGAACTACCTGCATTTCAGGGTCTTGCATTGAGACCTTCAGACCCTGACTCCAATGTGAATGTCCTTTTGTTTCCTGCAATACATACAAATCAGGACATTGTGGTTTATTTTTACTATTATATACAACAGTGGTTCTCAAAGTGGATTCCAGGGACACTGTATGTGGGTTCCTTTATGGGGGTCTAAATTGACCCATACAAGTCTAACTATGACAGTGTACAACTGCAAATGGAACCCATTTGGTTCCATTTGTACACAGTCAGAGTTATGGGGAGACCTTGAAATGTGAAAGTTTGAGAAACACTGATATACAATACACTAATCATTCTAAACCTTGGCTGTAGTCACATCAAGACAAAAAAATATCTAATCTTTATGGAGTTTGGCTTACATTGGCTGCAGATCCTTTATGGCTGGCTGGAGAGACCGTTATCTCTTGTCTAGCCATTTTAGGACTTGGTGCCTCTCTATGATGCTCTCCCTTCTCTGAGACAGGCTCATGTGGTCTTTTGCTGTGCTGGCTGCCTCCTGTAGGATCCTCTTTGAATTGTACAGTGTATGGGTACTGCAGATTGACAATGTGGAGCTGCTGGCCGGGCTTCATTTTCAACTCCTTATCTTTACGCACCACCTCATTGTCTACAGTGGTAGGGTTTGCCCCCAGCTTTGAAATAAGAATGGCAACATGGTAAATAAAACGCAGGCCTTTCCATTTTGTCAATAAGGTGTGTGCATTATGGACATTTGTGTGATTACAGAAAACATGGTTAAAAAGCAAGAAAAATAAACCTGGGCGATTGTGAAATAATTTCACAACTAGTGAGACACCCTAAGGGCGAGAAGTGACGTCACCCTGAAAGGCGAGGTCGCGCACATTGGCGCGTGCACACATCCGTCTGAGTGACGGAAGACTTCTGGCCGAGCGCTGGCGCTTTGGCATGGGATCAACTTTGACCAAAAAAATGCACAGACTTGGTTAGTTGTTTAAGTTGGACAAAATGTGGCCATATTTACCCAAATATGGAGATGACTGACGTCTGACATCATAGATGTCTGACGTCATAGACCACATGAGACTGACACAATTTGTCCATATATGGGTATTCCCATATTCTCCATATATGGGCATAAAAGGGACAATGTGACATGTGATGCCTCATTAACTTTTAATGAGGCGTCACGCCTCATAATGACATGTGACGGATGGACGGACATGATCTGCAGGTTTGCATACCCACACAGCAAATGAACAATATTACATGGCTGTGGCAATTAATCTCAAACAGGTTACTGTACTCAATCTCAAGGCAGTCTCAGTCAAATGGTGTTGCAGTGTAATTCTTACCTGTTTAACGCTGACATACCCTTTGTTGCAATCTGCTTTCAACTCAACTAGTAGAGAGGGGATAACATTTGCACAAGTTATCTTAAGTTAGTTTTAGCCTATTTAATTTTAGCTACTGTATTTTTTGCGTTACGGTTTACTTGCAAACTAGCAGCTAAGTAAATAAGTAGCCATTGTCACTCGAGCGCACCAGCAGTAAAGCACAGTACCTTGTTGTCTAGAGCATTTTTTGTCTTTAATAGTAGTCTCTGGACCCCGGCCCAAGACCACTGCTTTATGGTGTGGAAGTTGAATGGGTTTATGAGTTCCTTCCTTGCTGACGAGCCAACAAATAGGCATTTTTTTCGTCCTTTACTTGACCATACCACACACAATCTAGTGCTTTTGTTGTTGACACGTTTATTTTGTTGCCGCTTGATGGCGCGTATAAAAAACGTCAGACTCGCGCACAGCCAGTGATATGGTCAGATCAGAATGAAAGGAAAGGATTCGTCAGTGATGTCATCGTCACGGAGATCGAGAGTTACTCGTCACGTGCAAAGAAATCAGGAAGCGTTAAAAACCAAATATCATAGAAAGACTAATAATTCATAGTATTGTGTCCTCATATTTTTTCTAGGGTTATTAAAACATATTAATGTTTCACATTGTTCAAGATTTGTTTGGGAAAATAGCAGAACATAGAAGTGGCGGTTAAAAGTGGCGGTTAAAAGTGGTTTGCCGCCGTGGGGATTAGGTGACGTCAATGTCTTGTCCTTGTATCTATATTCCAGTCAGTCAGAGTCACAGGTTAAGGCTTTGGATCACACAGGGTGAGACCGTGTGAGAGAGCAGAGCATACAGTGGACCTTTGAGTGAACTCCTTCCTCTCTCTTAACTTCTCCAAATTGAACCTGAACAGTTTAACAGGTATGAACCAACCGACACGTATCTATAGTTATATTATGTAAATAGTGTAATGTTGTTGGTGTTGTTAACTTGAGGGTTCACTTTGGTTACTTAGCCCCGAATGTACGTTAGGCCTGGTGAATGGCGCTGGTTGGCCTAGCTTAGCATTGAGCTAACAGTTGCATTCTGTTATGCTAGCAGTCTTCAGTGATGCCTTTACTGTTACTGCCTTTCCCACTCTGTTAAGTGCTATCATAACTCTGTGGTTGAGTGTCCATAGAACAGTACTGTTGCTTGACCTGCAGATTTGACGTTGCAACGATTCTGTTAACTTGTAGCATCGACTTTGTTTTCGTAGCATGACAGTTTCGAGAACGTATGCTAGCTAGCTAGCTAGTCCTTAATGCAGTGGTTCTCAAACTTTGAAATGTGAAGGTCTCCCCTTGGGTGTTTCGGAATGGCGGTCTGACACCCTCCCCTTAACTTTGACAGTGTACAACGGGTCCATTTGTACACTGTCCAAGTTAATTTAGACCCCCCATAAAGGAACCTAGAGAGTCCCTGAAATCCACTTTGAGAACCACTGTCATAATGTACATACAGGTTATCAATAAAGTCAACCAACGAATTCGCTTCTTGCAAAGGGTTGCCCCGCTGATCAATACTAAATCCCGAAAGACACTAGGAGGAGCTCTTATTGGGCCCCTCATTGATTACGGAGTCCTTGTCTGGTATCGCGACGCCCCAGCCGCCTTAAAGTTAAAGCTTCAATCAGCCCAAAACAAACTAATTAGGGTTGTGCTTGGTCTCCCTCCTCTGACCCACCTTACCGATCATCACCACGAAAGCGTGGGATGGCTCAAAGTAGCTGACAGAGTACAGCATCTTGCAATGGGCCTGGTGTACAAGATACACTACACCTCCAAGATTCCCATGTACCTGACAAACTTAAAGGTCAAGGATGTTCACGATCACAACACCAGAGGCAGCTCCACTAATCATCATCAACGTAGATTTAACACTAAACAAGGCTCTAACTCGTTTTCCTGCTACACCATCAACATGTGGAACGCCCTTCCTCAAGCCCTAAAGGAGAGCAAATCCCTAGCCTCCTTCAAAATTGGTATGAAAAGTCACCTTCAGACAGCTGCTACCCGTGACTTGTAAATAGACTAAGCCTAAGCCCCCATGCCCCCCCCCCCCTTTTTTATTATTCTTTTTTTCTGCCTTTGTATTTGATGTTATGCTTTTGAAACTGATATTATCCTAGATAAAGTACTATGTTCTATCCGTCTGTCTTTCAATGTTATATGAGATACTTAAAGTGTGGTTCCTGTGGAAATAAGCCTCGGCTTTCTAGGATCTCCTTTTAGTTGACCTTGTACCAGTGATTTGTACTGTCATGAAACTGTACTTTTTTCTATTGCAAACTTCTAATTCAATCAATCAATCTGCCCAGGGTATGTTTGCGGAGTTTGATTTGCTTTTAGCCTTAAATCAAGGGTCAAGAAGACTGGAAAATTATTGTCGATGTATTTTAGCGAGTCTTGACTTTTGCTTTCGTATTTATGATAGATACGAAAGTAAACGTCAGACTCGATCAGATGCATCTAGCCGCAAATTGCAACACTAGATTTTTTTATACTCGGATGAATCTAGGGTTGCCTCCCATAGGGATCCAATGCATGAAAACGTTTTTTTGCTATCTGATTGTATTAAACGACTTCAAACTCTCCAATATTGCGGCTCTATGGAAAGCTTAGACTTTACTCTTGCTATCTGCAAAGTGTTTGTTTCTGAAAAATCCACCGTAGAATTGTTATGATTTATTTTCTGTCAAGAAATCCGAGCAGACATGGTTTCTTTTCTAAGTGTTGAACTTCGGAAGCGCTCGTCTTCTATTTATGCAGCGTCCCGCTGCCTCCTGCATTATGTGACATTTAGAACCAGCTGTTACACAGGACCGCTGAGTGACTTCCCACAAGCGCTTCCAAACTCCAGCACTTAGAAAGAATAATCACCTGAAGCCAATTTCTTGATAGAAAGTAGCTCCTAACATGTCTACGGTGGATTTTTCAGAAACAAACACTTTGCAGATAGCAAGAGTAAATTCTAAGCTTTCCATAGAGCCACAATATTGGTGAGTTTGAAGTCGTTTAATACAATCAGATAGCAAAAAAAAACGTTTTCATGCATTGGATCCCTATGGGAGGTATTGCAACCCTAGATTCATCCGAGTATAAACAAATCTAGTGTTGCAATTTGCGGCTAAGATGCATCTATGATAGTCTTGATCCAAGGGGGAAAAATAGTCTTGATCCAAGGCTACTTGGCTTTAGTTAGTATTTCATGTCAGTAGGCCACCCTGACATAATTATGTGTTTCCTGTTTGATTACATTGTTTTTATTTACTTTCTCAGGTTAATCCTCTAAGAAAACCATGGTTAAGGAAACAGGATTTTATGATGTGTTGGGTGTGAAGCCCAGTGCCACACCAGATGAGCTGAAAAAGTCCTATCGGAAACTGGCCTTGAAATACCACCCTGACAAGAATCCTGCAGAGGGGGAGAGGGTAATTTGTTATTTATTACGATAAGTTGGCATTTGTGCAGTGCAGTACACACATGCTCTACTCAAAACTCGAAATACTTTGCTCTGTCAATTTGGAAGAAGAGTTCTTGACATTTTGATCTTGAAATTGTATACTGTTTTTGTTGTAAGCAAGTAAAAGTACCAAGTGTAAAGTATTATTTGTGAATGTTTTTATTTTATTTAATATTTTATTACATTTTGTTACACAAAAAGCCTAGGTCTATTCTTTCTGAGATACTAGATGTTACCATGGCAGTTTTCCATGAGGCATAGTTTGTGAACACAAATATTTCTTTGTGCAGTTCAAGCAGATATCTCAAGCATATGAGGTATTGTCAGACGCACAGAAGAGAAAAGTGTATGACCGAGGAGGCGAGAAGGCAATAAAGGAAGGTGGAACTGGTGGGGGTGGGGGCGGGGGTGGTGGGAGTTTTGCATCACCGATGGACATCTTTGACATGTTTTTTGGAGGAGGTGGCCAAAGAGCGAAGCTAAGAGGTATGCTAAAGATGATTTGATATATATATATACACACACACACACACACACACACACACACACACACACACACACTCATATCGCTTGGTCTAATTGTCTTCTGTAGAATTGAATTCTAATGTTCTTTTCAAATTCCAGGAAAGAATATTGTTCATCAGCTTACAGTGTCTTTGGATGATCTTTATAATGGAACTACACGGAAACTTTCTGTCCAGAAGAATGCAATTTGTGAAAAATGTGAAGGTAAGTCTCATCCTATACCAGTGGTTCTCAAAGTAGGGTGCAGGCCAGGGATCCTTGAGTAAAATGAGGAACCTGACTGGCTAGAAATTTGCCCTATGAGAAAATGAATATTCAGCTTTTAGGTTTCACACTCCACTGTTATCTCCCCAACCTACTGTACTATATATATACAGTTGTAAAATGCTGTACTAAATCAATCCAACAACCCCCTTATGGGGGTTCCTGTCACTAAATCCTTTCAAATGGAGGTCAGCAGCTATAATATCAATTTGGGGTCCTTGACACAACATGTTTTGAGAACCACTGTCCTTATACCATGTTATTTTCATGTGGAACTGTAAAACGTGTTCTTTGTAGGGCTGTCAAATAAATAATCAAACCTCAAATAATCTTCAGTTATTAGTAGATTAGTTATTAGTAGATTAGTATTAAAAGTCACCATTGTAGCGCACAACAGTCTTCTATACACCACTGTGTGTAATCTACTGTACGTTGAGTGCATGCATGGCCATGGCAGTCTCTCGTCCAGCTACGCAAGCCAAAACACACCCCACATTCATAACATGACCAAAAAACAGTGGCATGTTCTTGGCTATTCAAGTGACATGATTAGTCTGGTGTGATTGCACCTTTTAAAAAAGATTGATTGACTTATGATAGGTAGGCAAAGCCAAATATAAACTATTAATAAAGATAGATCATTAAAATAAACATGCTCTGAAAATGCACACGGCTCACCTGCATTTATTTTTTTCCTTTGTTAGGTCGTGGGAGTCGGAAGGGAGCTGCAGAGATGTGCATGCCCTGCCAAGGTACAGGTGTGCAGGTTCGCTGGCACCAGATTACACCAGGAATGGCTCAGCAGGTGAGCTCTGTGTGTCATAGCTGCCAGGGCCAAGGACAGCGGATTAGCCACAAGGACCGTTGTAAAGGCTGTGGTGGAGCCAAAGTTCTGCGACAGAAAAAAATCTTGGATGTCCGCATTGAACAAGGTGGGAGCGTTGGAATGAATGTCTATGCATTTTGTGCTGCTTAAACAATTTACAGACCAGATGTTTGCATAGTACTGCTGCATCATCTTAGAGGTTACAGAACATTTGATTTGATTTGCACAGGAATGAAGGATGGCCAGAAACTAGTTTTCCATGGTGAGGGAGACCAAGAACCAGGTCTGGAACCTGGTGATATTGTCATTGTCCTGGACCAAAGAGAACACCCATGTTTCACCAGGTACCATGAGCACCAAACATATTCAATTATGGGCATAATGTTTTCTGGTAAACTAATGAAAGTATTATTTATTTCAAACAATACAATCTATGTTTTGTCCCTTTCCAATCTATGATTGGAAATGGATTTGATGCATGTTGACTTGCGCTGGTTAATTAACAGACAATCTAAGACTTAACTGTTTTCTTGGCACTCTATTACCGCTTCCCTGTTGTTGGTTGTGTAGAGTTTATGTTCGCTCCAATCATCTTCACTTTGTATTCTGCGAAATGCCTAAGTTGCAAGAGAACGTTAGAATAAGTTGGTAACATGTTACATGCAGTATTTATTCAATATGTCAAAATCCAAACCTCTAACAAAAGGTACTCTTGGGGCATGAGTCATGACCACAAAGGATGCATTTTAGCAGAAGGGGTGGCTTTTTGTAATTTATATCAGAAGCTTTTAGCCGGCTGCTTTTGCATTGCTGGTTGTTCTATGCACCTTGCATTGGTGAGGAGAAAAAACAGAGACATGGTCTTGAGGAGAAAAAACAGACATGGTCTAATTACAGCGTGGCTCCCATGTAGATCTCGGACTTCATCTGACCTGTCACCAGTCAAATGGTGTCATTCATCTGACCTATTTATGATTTATTACTCCTTATTTGGACATCATGGTTTCAGACCAGTCAACCTTTCAATTAATACAATTTTAAAATGTGAACGTTGATATGCATGAAAATACATTCTTGGTCTATTAGCAGCATGCACAAGGAATTTAGGTCTTCTTGCCTCCTACTGAGTTTAAAAATAAATTCACAACGGTAAAGCACTCAGATTGGTTGACAAACTAGTCATGTATAGTACCGGTAGTAGCACTAGCAGCACAAATAACTCAATCAATTTGACACTGGTTGCCATTCAACGACAAGGTAAATATGTGCCCAGCTGAGGTGTACAGTACACTGTACCAGAAAGTCACTGTTGCATTCTCCAGCCTGCATAATGCATCAGGTGATTTTGTGCCTTTGTTTTACTCTGACTTGTTGCCACCAGGCAAGGAGAGAATCTGTTCATGACCATGGAGTTGCAGCTGGTTGAGGCTTTGTGTGGTTTCCAGAAGGCTGTTCCCACACTGGACAATAGAACCCTCCTTATCACATCCCATCCAGGTGAACCATTCTGTCTGGTTGCCATTATACTGTACATTCAATTAAATGTTATATGATTTTCCCTTTGAGCTGACAATCTTATGGCTGACACTCATATCCATATTTTATACTTGGAAAATTGGCAGGTGTAGTTAGTTACTGAGTGGGATTTGGGTTAAGAGGACAAAGTATACATTTCAGTTTAATTTCAACATTTGACTTGTTGTTTAGTGTTAATTAAATATCATCTGATAAATTACATGTATCAGATCGTCATAGACTGACATACTTGTAGATGCCAGAATTTAAGCAGTATCGGTGGCTTTACCAATACTGTTATCGGTATTGGAAAAAAATAGTAATTGTTATTGTGAAGCAGTTTTTATTATAGTATAATTAAGTATTTCAAAAGGAGCCTTTCTTTTTATTTGGCAAAGCAGATAGATGGGTTGCAAAAGTGCTTTGGTCAGACACAAGTGGACGGTGAAGTGCCCTTCACATGTCTGTCCTTATTACACGTAGGCCAAGAAAGACAATACCTGAATATCTTATGATTTTTATTTATTTATTTATTGTGAATATTTTCACATTTTGTGAATTCATAATCTTAGATCCACAATACATAACAATAATAACCAGTAGTCATTATATAGGTGTAATAGGCCTGTGGCCCTTTCTCTTTAATTTAATAAATGTATAATGAAACTGAAACCATTGTTTCCTAAAGGCCAATTAATCAAGCCTGGAGACAAAAAGTGTATCCCGGATGAAGGAATGCCAATGCACCGCAGGACATTTGAGAAGGGACGTCTTATCATTGAGTTTAAGGTATGGCTTGTACTTTTCTGCTTTTCCGCACACAAACAAAACAAGGTTCTGTTGACATAATGAACACCAAATATGCACTATTAAGTATGGGTGGGCAATATAATCGATATGGCAATACATCACGATAGTTTATTTGCCAATGCTGTATCGATACTTCAGGCTGTAGTATCGCGATACTTTGAGGAAAATAAAATATGTTCCCATGCATAGGAACCAATGGTAGAAGTCCGGTCCTGACACTCTTTTGCCTCTAGATGTCGCTTTACTATAGTAGCTACTTCCCCTTCCCACGGTTCAGTGAGAGAGGTCTCTCGCAATAGTATTGTATTGCAAAGATTCGCAATATATCGTGATACTATTGCATCGTGACCCAAGTGCATCGCGAGATTCTTGCCAATATCCACCCCTACCATTAAGCCACAATTCTATTTAACTTATGTTTGGTTATAACTCCAGGTGGTGTTTCCACAAGCCAATTTCCTCCCCAAGAACAAGCTGAAAGATTTGGAAAGGTACCTTCCAGAAAAGATGGAGGCAGATCAGCCAGAGAGCATGGATGATGACCTCTACATCTATTCGGAACTAGAGGACTGTGATATTGAAAAGAGAAGAAGACACCACCGCACCCACACAACCTATATGGAAGAAGATGACTTTGCCTCTGCCAGTGGTGTCCAGTGCCAGACCTCTTAAACGGAACCAGGCATATTGCTTTTTCCCCAACCTTGAGCCCCACTCTTTGCATCAAGTAATGCACCAGTTTCAACAGTTTTGTGCACTTTTTCTTTCTTCTTTTAATTATTTTTGTTCATTTCTAATATTGTGGTCTTTTAAGTTGGATATATGGAGCTGTGATTGAAGCAATTTCTACCTGGTTGTTTGTGTTGTACTGTTATTGTACCATTTTTGTGGACTGAAAGGACCCTGTTAAAGTTCCTGCACAGGGATTTAGATTTTCTCTTGGGACTCATTGAAATGGGTTTGTTGCGTTAACCCTATTTTAGATGTATTTCTTTGTTTGTTTGTTTTTCATTAACTAGCTCAAGGACCACTGATTCTGTGGCTTGCAGAGAGTAAGGCTGACATTTTTGCCTAATAAAATTCTGTTTCAGCCATTTACTTTTTTTTATTTTTTATGTTGCCATAAAAAGCTGTTTGGCTGAGTGAGCTGGAAATCTGGTTTAGATGGGGACAAATGGCCCATTTCATTATTCACTAAGATAGTGACAGACTGTTCAGTGCTGGGTGTATTTTATGTGCAGAATGACAGAACATACAATATACCTTTTAAGGGCTATATCTAAATAATGGCACATGTGAAAAGATGAACAGTAATTAATTCATTCCAAGCTATTTGAGATTATTCTGTAATCATTTACTTGTATAACATTTTGTCCTTGGAGAAATCATAGCCATGTATTTGACTGTATTAATGTCTTGCATAGCTAAGCTAATGGTACATACACAATATTCATTGTTGTATTGCCTTATTCAGATTTGTGGGAAGATATTCTAAATAAACATGGCAAGTTGAGAATTGTTGCAGAGCCACAATGCAATCAATCATACAATTGAATAATTACATTATTCATCTGTGCTTTGTCAAAACTTGCAGTTGCCTTGCTATCTATTTTGAATTAAGGCACTATTTTCAACGTTTTTTACAGTTTTACGTGCTTATTGGTGACTGGCTCGACTGCCTTGAAAATGTTTCTCCCTCTAGTTTACCGATATGCTGGTATGTTAGCTGTTTGACAAAACTACAAAATGTTAACAATTCTAAATATGACTTTATAGCCTGTCTGGGGGGCCTGTCTGGGATAAACAAAACAAATCTGATGTAGTTTCTTAACCTTGGTAAATTAATCTGGTTGAAAAACAAAAACCTTAAGGTCAGTGCAGATAGTACCTCGATAGCATAACCGCTTATCCATAACAAAGAGCTGCTCGGGTTCAGTTTTGTTTGTTCAATTAACATTTGACTTGGGATATTTTAAATGTTAACTTACTATGCTCACAAGGAGGACTTTTCATACAGTATATTTTCAGAATTCTTCTTGCAAACAGCAGTGTTAAATGATTTCAGGGCAAGTCTACAGCATTCTAATGTAAAGAAGAAAAGACATTACAAAGTGACTTATGTATGTATATTAGGACCAATCACTTGTTTATTATATGGTCATAATTTATAATTAAAGCCTGAGTCTGTAAATCAAGGTTGCACCGTTGTCCTTTTACACACACCCACACTCAAATATTCTCACACAGTAACAGCCTATATCGGGCAAATCCATACTGGCAAACAATTGCTACTGTATGCAATATTTCACAGATTGGATGACACATCATGTTAGCTGCAGTGAGAGAACCAGGATGGACATTTCGGTGAGAAGTTATCACTCAGATGTCAAAGTGCTTGTCAATTATCTGCATATAGATATACAGGTGAAAGGTATTACATAAGCCAGTGATTCACATTGATTTAATTTGCTCAATAGTATGTTTTTTTTTGTTTTTCATTAAAACTTAACTTTGTTTTGTTTGTATGCATCAATGTGCCCTAAAAGTAAAAATAAAGACAATGTTATTAACTGTATAAAAGATTGATATGACATTTTCTGTAAATGTACAATATATACAGTATACACAATACAGTATGAGAGCACAATTTTACAACAAAGACAAACTAGATTGTACAAAGATTATTGGTAGACAATCCCTTACAGGCATGCTAACCCTACCTATGCACAGCTACGCCAATTCATAAAAATAAATGAGTATCTCAATCTCAACACAACAAACCAATGTAGTGAGTACATTAAGTGCATACACCATTCATATAAATCTACTGTTGGGTACAGAAAGTATAACTGGAGTACCACTTAGATGATTGTACTAGTCAACATGCTTATCTGCAAGACATATTAATATTTAGACAGTGTTCTGGTGGGACAAGCAGGAACCATACCATATAACAGCATAATACAGCTAGGTTTACATCTGTATCTGTAAATCAATATTACTATTAGAAAAGTATTACAAACCAATATCTACACTGTGCGCCTGATGTTGTTTAGGTCTAAACCTGGCAGTTTTATCATAAATATTTAATATTCAATATAACAGTTCACCTCTGTCCTGCATTTTCATGTCTAATGACAGAAAAGAATGAAAACAAATTCAAACTTAACACAATTATATGCGCAGAAGCCTAACGTTTCCACAACCTCAGGAGTCCATCCTCACTGTATGTGACAAGCAGGTTCTCGTGTGGGTGGTGATCGACACCAATTACTTCTTTCTCATGAACCTGTGGGTGCAACAGATCACACATTAGCAGGTATTCTCTGTTGAGCATTGCATTTTGCTGCCTGTTCTACATTTTTGGACTGAGCAGCAGCCTAACGCAGTGGTTCCCAATCAATTTCAATTCAATTCAAAGGAGCTTTTTTGGCATGAGAAAACATATGTTTACATTGCCAAAGCAAGTATTGATTGATTGATTGATTGATTGATTGATTGAAGACTTTATTAGAAGTTTGCATAGGAAAAGGTACAGTTTCATGACGGTACAATTCACTTGTACAAGGTCTACTAAAAGGAGATCCATGAAAAGACTAAGCTTATTTCCACAGGAAACCATTAAAGTATCACAAATAAAATAAAAACAGTTGAAAATGGGGAACATAATATACAGTTGCAGTATTCCAATCACTGGTTCAGGATGCAATTTTAACAGGTTCTTGATTTATTATTATATATTCTTTTAATAATATATAGGTTTTTAAAACAGTAAAAAAAAAAAAAAATCAAACACTATCTTTTTGCAGGAAGAATTTCAGATAGTTTTGTAAATAGTGAAAATAGCAGATCTACAAGCTTACAACAGGGCATTGTGACGTCTTGTAGATCGGCAAGTGCTTATCTGATTAATTCATAATAAATTCCTGGTTTGGATCCGATGGAACAAATTAATGTTAATGTTTTTTTTTTCTTTTTTTTTTTACAGTGACAGGCCAGTAGAATAAAAATAACGTGAAACATTTCACATGAGTGAACTGCTTCCTGTAGCCTCTGCTAATGAGCAAAAATACTGGAAATAGAGCTTACAGCGAGCGTTTTCTCCAGCCTCCCAGTCTCCAAACTGAAGCAGTAGAGCAATAAGTCCTCTCCCACACAATAGATCCACTCCCCACGTGGTGAAAGGGTGCAGCACACAAAGTCTGCCCCTTCTTTTCTTCCTGAACTGAAGGCCTTCACAGTCTGAGGGGAAATGGAAGCAAAGCATTTAAGCAAAAAATAATGATTAGAGGTGAAAACTTTTTCAAGATTATTCAAAATGGTTTATTTTTGTATTTTATTTTTTTCTTAAAAAATAGCAGATCTGAGCTTTGTAGATCAGATATTTTTGAATACCTGATTTATAAAATGGGGCTAAAGTGGACACCACTTTGAGGACCCCTACATCAGCAGACAGCTGTTGGAATGCTCACCTGACCCTGCATGTTCATGATGACCACTGTGTTGGAGTGGTTACACACCACAAAGTGCTCTGGGTGCTGGGGGAGAGGAATCACGTTGTTGACAGGGATGTCTGAGGTGCCTGCCATGTATCTGAAAGAGTGGATGCACTCTGTGGTCTTCACGTCCCAGATCTAGAGTGTTCACATGGAATGTTTTAACACAATAGAAAAGCCTAACTTTGTTGTAGCTCCTTGTTGCTCACCAAAGAAAATAAGTATTTTCAACTGAAATCATAATCCTTTTCAGTTGAAAATCCAATTATCAGTTTCGGTGAGAAATCCAGCAAGGAGACTAAACTGTACAAAAAAAAAGAAAGAAAAAAAAAACATTGTAATGATTAATCAGACTGCATATACCTTAACAGTGCCATCAGATGATGCGCTGATGATGTGTGTGTCATCTTGAGTGAAAGATGCATCGTTTACAAAAGAAGAGTGGCCGCTCAACTCCTTGAGTGTCTTCCCTGACCTCAATTCATGGATTCTGAAATAATATAGTTGATATATTAACAGCCGTTTGAGCACATCAGAAATAACTACAATGCTGACAGACACACACACACACACACACACACACACACACACACACACACACACACACACACACACACACACACACACACACACACACACACACACACACACACACACACACACCCACCACACACACACACACACACACACACACACACACACACACACAGAGTATATAAATATACTGTGTATATACTATATAGCAGCTGAGGGATTTCTTTATGTTAGGAGTGAATGGATGTAGATTGGCTGAACTGTCACAACAATGGCTAATTCTCATTAATTCACTCCCTCTCTGTCTCTGGTACTGTATGATGAAATATCATCCAGGGACACTGCAGTCTAGCATCTCGTGGATTTGCAAGTGGAGGCACATGTTGCAGGCAGCTTTGTTCCTGAGCACATGGTGCATCAGTTCCTCCCACACAGCCCATGTGCTTCCCACTAGCTCCTCATTCCACATGATGCAGAAATAGAAATCCAAGGCTCCTCAGCAGAGAGGCGTGTGCTGTCTCTGTGTGTACCTCATATGTGCGACACTGTGAACAGTTGAAAGGGAGGATTAATCCTTTGTGTACTTGCTGTACATGAGTGCACTCTGTAAAATCCTGAGTGTTTCCGGGCCCATTTGGCTTTGTACACGGACACTCAAGGTTACAAATGGATATGAAGACTGGATGAGGATGAGGATTTTACTGTGCAGGAACGCATGTGAGCAAAACGTGATGTGAAGCCTCTAGCAATCATTTGTAAAGACACCGTCCCTGGAGATGCTTCCTCTCTCAAGCCCCAAGAGAGGAAGCAGGCGGGCTTGATTCGTGTTTAGCCCCCAGGAGCGCGGACATAATTCAGCGCCTATGCAAAGGACCACAATGTGAATAAGCTCTCAATCTTGATTGTCTCCGCCAGGCCGAAAGGCATGAACAGGACTATGTTTTGCAGTTTGCACCCTGTCTGTCTGTCTGTCTGTCTGTCCGTCCATCCGTGTTTCTGTCTGTGTGTCCTTTCATCCTTGTGTGTGTCCATCCATCTGTGAACAGCTAATCTCCGGCACTGTTGGCCCGATGGCAGCGAAACTTTGCACGGACACTCCCTGGGTGCCAGAGCAGAACCTCTGCCCCAAACCTTCCACATGGGCCTGTTATAGCACCACCAGGAGGTAGATTTGTGCAAAACACATTTTTAGACACTACTACAGATTTTGTCACAGTATCTCTATAGTCATTACACGAAACAGGTCTTTTCATATTCCATCCTGATTGGCTAAGATTGTCTCCCAAAGTTTGCAGGAGTGCTCCGTTTTGAAAAAGAAAGATGCCTCAAATAATGAACACAGCGTGCGATTTCCATGAACCTTTGCACTTACATTCCCACTAGGCAGAGGAAGGAATGTAATTTGAAAATGTTCAAATCATCCACATGATGGCCCTTTAACAGGCCGATTCATGTTTTTACACTATTACATCGCCACCAGGAGGCCACAATAATCTACCTGACCTGGCGGAGACCTGTGCTTGGAAGAGCTGATTTTAAAAACAACTTCTAAACCATTTTCTGAAAAACGTATAAAAAAAGTTATGTTGCTATATACTGTACATAGCAACAAGAACCCCAAAAGGGGTTCCTGTCTTGACCCCAAAAGGGGTTTCTCATCCTAAATGGGTTAATGACTATAGAAATACAGTGTACCGATTTGTGTGATTTTTGGACAAAATCTGTAAAGCCCCTTTCAGACGTGTTCTCCTGTTATAGTTCAACAGTATAATTTTCCGCTCACACAGGGGGCCCAGGGTAGAATCCTGGGCACTACGACAAGAAAGTGACAGATTGCAGCTTTAAACTAACACTTCTACGTCTTAACAGTGCACCCATAGTGGGAATACTCATGTCCTGCTGGGGGAAACAATTAGTGTACATAATGGACTGTCCACCATAATGGAAAGCATGGCACTATGACAGTACATCCCACCTGATGGTCTGGTCAAAGGAGGCGCTGAGGATCTGACTGCTGTCCTTTGAGAAGCTCAGACATGTGACCCCTTTGGTGTGAGCAAGCTCAAACCTGCGCAGACACAAACCACTCTGGATCTTCCATACCTATACCTCATAAACCACCACACGCACGCACACACACACACACACACACACACACACACACACACACACACACACACGCACACACACACACACAGATTAGAGAATGAAAAAATAAATGTCTACATTTTAAACAAGTAATGACAACATAACATTAACATGTTTCACTTTTCACACATAACAAAGATGAAGAGATACTTTCATTTGTCACTTGTTCTAGATCAAAATATGTCAAAATGACCTCAACATAACAGTTTTGTAAAGGCAGCGGTTCTCAAATCTTTTGGGCAGCGAGGGTATTGCAAGTGGGCCCTCAAATAATTGGCAAACAAAAAAATAATTTGGTAAGCGGAAAAAAAGTTTAATTGTGATAAAGACAACTTAAATTATACTACGTTGATTCCATCGATCCAAGACGGAATACAATGAATTGATTGATTTTTAAAATAAACAGTCTCTGAAAACCCAACACTTAACACAGCAGCCTAAGGCAGCCTATCAGTTGCCGTGTTAAGTGATCAGATAGTTGGGCTGCGACAAGATTTTCAAGTGGGGCCTGATCCAGAAAAGCTTGAGAAGCACTGTTGTAAGGTAAAAAATGTGCAATGAAAAGACCTTTATTTTGCCGTTCTGAGCCCCAGAGGCCAGAAGCTCTGTATCCTGGCTGAAGCACATGCACAGCACGGCATCATCCATCATCATGAAGCTGTCTTGGGCCTGGTATTTTAAATCCTAAGCCGGCCATGCATACATCATCATCACAACAAAGACAACAGCATATGTACACGCGCACGCACGCACACACACACACACATGGAAAACATGATTAATCATATGCATAATATGTACATTTTAATACATCATATACAATAGTACAATCTGCAACATTTGGAGAAAACATGGTCAGACATAAACAAATACTTACCTTACAAATTTTACCAGTGACGAAGTTCCAGACTTCAATAAACCCATCGACTGATCCAGTGATTAAGTACTTGCCATCAGGAGAGAAACGGGCACATTCCACATGTGACCGTTGTCCAAACTACAAAACAACATTGCACACACGCACACATACGCACACATACGCACACACACACACACACACACACACACACACACACACACACACACACACACACACACACACACACACACACACACACACACTATCTTTATTTGTAATCCACCGTTCATTCAGAAGTGGCAGCTCAATGTGCTTCAATTCGATTAAAAAACTAGGAAAGCAAAACAGGAAAGATTGCATTAAAAGAAGGGGAAACACAAACATGTTCTTAAAGAAAACAACTAAAAATAACTCAATCAATAAGAAAGTTAAGTAGAAATTTAAATGGAAATAAAATGGCACTATAGAAGGAATAAGCTAGGTTAAAGGGATGTTATGTGTCACTTAAAGTTGTCAAAACAGCCCCCTCTCTAATCTCTTTAGTTATGGTGTTCCATAATTTGGGAGCATACTAACTAAAGAATGCTGCATCTCCAGTTTTGTTTTGAGTCGGGTTATGCATGTCTGGCAATCCTGCAGTGGAGGATCAAAGGGCTTGCGGAGGAACATAAAACATCTGAGAGTCAGAGATTTTAAAGACTTCATCCCTTCTCGCTTTGGAACCAAATAATGAGATTTCTGTCTCATCCTTACTTATTTTTAGAATTTTATTACTCATACACTTATTGATCGCACACATACAGGCGGTCAGGGAGCTTAAGGCATCTGCATCATTTGGTTTGATGGTACATTATCATGTATCATTAGCATAAGGGAAGCTAACATTATTATTATTATGTCCTCAAATCACCTAGCAGAAGCATGTGGGCTACATATAGTGAGAACAGCAATCATGGTGCCATGGTATCCTTAGTGCCTGGGTGCATAATGGAGCATAGACTGATTGCCAGAACACATGTCTTTGCCTAGCTTTCTTGTCATGGTGAGTAGAACTATAGTTGCCTGTACTGTACAGAGTGATATGCATGATGCGTTTGCCTCTGCCAGTGTGCAATGCATGCCTGTGAGTACTGTCGAGGAATTCTGATCAATCAATAATCAATGAGGCAGTGAGGAGACAAGACCATGTTTAGGTGGTGGTGGTCAGGTTTATGTACATGATATCATGGTCAGAAATACATTAACACTCATGTCAGTGGTAAGGTAGTTCTGCCAAGAGGCACTATTCAGGGATCACAGTTATACTGTACTCAAAGTACAAGCGGAACCATAACAAGATAAGCTTTACTAAAATAATAGCTACTCAGGCCTAGTGAGACATCTAAACTCCTACAAGCTATCCTGTATCATGATGTATCATAAGAGCTAGATATTAATATAATCAATGACACATAATCTACTCTAATAACGTGATGATATCTTCTTCGGCAGCACCTACTCATAACCCAATCTGGCTTACCAAGTTCAGAGAGTCTGTTCTTGAGAGACTACTCATAACCTGACTAACATATGGATGAAAACCCACAATGAGGATCTTAACAAATACAATATATTTTTGAAAAACTGCATAAAATGTCCACTTTAAGCTCAAGGGTGAACACAACTGTACTGTCGCAGGCAGCCCGTAGTCTGTGGAACAGCATTCCACTCCCTGTCAGATCTTCCCCCTCAATTGACTCTAAGTTTTATTCACAAGCATTTGAATCCTTTTGATTTTTTTACTTGTGCCCCGCCGTGCCCATGACCTTGCATTGTTTATTTGCGTCTTGATTATGCCAGTGTTTCTTGTATTTGTGATTTAATTTACCCGCTATGGTCTGTAAAGCACTTTGGTCAATGTAAGATGGTTTTGAATGTGCTTTATAAACAAATATGACTTGACTTAAATATATCTTCAATTTGTTTTCAAATGGGCCCCTCCAAAACTATGGAAGCCAATCATCAGCCAATTGGAATGGTATATGAAAAACCTGATGTTTGCTGTGTGTACCAGTGTGAGTTTTGACAAAATCTGTAGTAGTTTTAAAAAGTGATCTGTATGGAGAGTTGGAGAACATTTATATTGTTTGACCTACGAGAGTCAAGAGGTGTGGGCCAAAACGATAAGTGGCAGATTAATTAGAAGTCCACCATGAGGCTAATTAGAAAACTTTGAGGTGGTGGTTCGTCCTTGGGCTACTGGGAGCGTTAAGTCTGACGCAGAACGGTGGCTAAAACATAATCTCTGCCTCCCAGCCTGTCGGCCAGCAGAGATAAATATAGAGCTAAGCAGCAGCAAAGTAAAGAGAGACATTCCAGCTGCGACACTTTAACTATGTACTGTAGCCTACATATGGTCCTAAAACACTTTAACTATGTACTGTAGCCTACATATGGTCCTAAAACACTTTAACTATGTACTGTAGCCTACATATGGTCCTAAAACACTTTAACTATGTACTGTCTGTAGCCTACATATGGTCCTAAAACACTGGGCATATGAATGTCAAAATAATATTGATTGTTTACAACGTTATAACCTACTTTATTGATTCCCTTGGGGAAATGTGTCCACAGCATTTGATCCATCCTAACTCTTCTCTGAGAAGTGGCCATGCAGTGCCCCAGGGCACTCACAAAAGTATGTCACTCACATGCCTGTCTTTTGGTGTGGGAGGAAACTTTCTCCCTTGGACAGAAAATAGCAAGGTCAAGTCCTTCATTCGGATCCATCTGGATGTAAATGCGTAAAGAACAGATAGCAGAAGTGCCTTCAGGTATATAAAGCAATTATCTTTATCTGTGGGTGCACATATGCTCATGTGCACAAGCGTGTGTGCATGTGCGCGAGCGTGTATGTTTATGTGTGTTTATGTGTGTGTGTGTGTGTGTGTGTGTGTGTGTGTGTGTGTGTGTGTGTGTGTGTGTGTGTGTGTGTGTGTGTGTGTGTGTGTGTGTGTGTGTGTGCGCATGTGTGTACAATGCATTGAGTGGTGCTACATTATTCCAAGCTTGTGCTGTCTACCTTTATGTGGCGGTACAGCTGCGTTGGAAAGCTCTCCTCGTGTCTCTCTGCAGTATTGCTTCCTGATGTGACGAGTGACGTGTCTGGAGACAAGTGATCTTGTTCTTGATGCATTTTCAGAGACTGAGAAGCAAGGGGACAAATTAGTAACAAAAATAATTTGCAACTTTATTGCAATTTTTGAAAATTATGATATCAATTAAAAAACATGAAAGCACTGGTGTCTTTGTTCAACTCTCAGATGGGACAGAGCAACAACTCTTGTATGGTTTCATCATTACTCCCAGTGGTTCTCAAACTTGTCAAGGACCGCCAAATTAATATGTATTTGGCCGCAGACCCCCATCTGAAAATATTTTGTGCCAGCAGGGACCCCCATACAAGATTTGTGTTGTTAAAATGTTTCAGAAATATTACAACACGTAACATTGCTTGTAGATCAGCTATTTTCAAATAGGGTGAAAGTGGATAAACTGATTTTTATGCTATATTAACTCATTTTGCTGGGGACCCCCTGAGCCCCTCTCAAGGACCTCTGGGGGTGCCCACTTTGAGATCAAGTCTAATCAATGTGTGCATTTGGAATAGATAAGAATCAATATCTAAGCCCACTCACACCAACTTCTCCCAGAAGCCCCATGAGACGTGAAGGTGGCACCACGCTGACCTCCCTCGCCAGCGATTGGGCTATAGCCCTTCGGCGCTTCTCTTTACTGCTGCCCTTTGGGTAAGCCTGTAATGAGGGGCAGAGTTAAGCCTAATCTGTACTTGCTGGTGTCACTTTCCACAAATAAGCAAGTTTTGAAACGGAGCGACACCGTCATGCATCTTCGAGCAGTGGTTCTCAACCTTTTCAAGCCGTGACCCCCAAAATAATCATATTTTAACTGGGTCTCACCTCATACGGATCAAAGTAGGAACGCGTTGACAAGTGCTCTAAGTGCTGGTATCTCTCTGGTTGGGTCTGCTTCAGCATGATCATGGGGTCTGTTTGTCTAAGGAGAGACCGCGCTGCATCAGCCTCCCTCATTTCGATGAGCTCCAGTACAACCTATCACAGAGATCCATGGATTTTTAACACCATAGCTACGTGTCCCTATTTTGAGCAATATCTTTAAAATAAATATTTTGTTATGTTTTAAAATGTTCGTTTAAATAATGAAAATAGCAGATCTACAAGCTCACAGCACGTTGCAATGCTACATTATGTGAACTTTTAGTTTGGCTATTGTCACCATTTATCGTACAACAAATTATATCAGGCTTAAGTGGATAAAATACAAGCACTTTTATGAAAACACTGGCCATCTCACCTGCTCATAGAGGTCAATAAGTATGTTGTCAGGAAGTTTTAGAGACTTGATAGCTAACAGGACTGAGTCCCAGTGGCCTCTGTTGATATCTGCAACAAAGCTGTCAATGCTATCCACCGTGTAGAGTGTTACTGTGGTCTCCTCCTCCAAGGTGCTCAGTGTCCGTTTGAGGTTGTTTTCTTTCAAATACTGCATGATCAGACGGAGCACACTAGAAGAAGAAAATAAAAAAAGAATAAATACATATAAATGGAAATATAAAGGGAAGGTTATTGTTGAAAGTGAATATACTAGTAAGACGCCTCAGGGCAACATGTGACCTCGCCCTAAAGGGCCTAATTCTTGGCCATCTGGCCAGTGATGTATATCGGACCAGTTACCCATATATGGAGACCCCTGATACCCATATATGGAGATCCAAGTACTCTATATGCAGATATGCTGTGAGAGCCCAAATATGCTTACTCAGTTATTCGTTATGTGAAAGTCCTATGATATATGACATCTGACATCATACCCTTTTATGCCCATGCATGGAGATCCCTGTCTGTAGAACCAGCCGTTAGTGTGGTTACGGTATATGGCCGATGTGGCCTCCATATATGGGCATTCCCATATGAAGTCCTGTTAGATTAGGGCTTAATATTGATGACATCAGGGAACTCCATATATGGGCATAAAAGGGATTTTGTTAGTGTGACATCAAAGTGATCTCAGAGCGGCAAACCCATTCTGTTAAGAGTGGTTCCCCTGACATCACAGTGACGTCAGAGCGACAAACCCATATACCACAGTGTCAGAGGTGACAGAGATACATACCGGTACATACATACATACATACATACATACATACATACATACATACGATACGGACAAGCTGTGACCGTTCACAAACTAATCTGCGACCTACAGTCGCAACCAGAGAAGACAGGACATTGTTTTGGTGTTTCCTTAATTTACCTCAAAGCCTGTAGGGTCAATCTCTCTCTACAGAATCTTCATTAAAATAAAAGTCTCAATACATGACCTATTTATTCAAGCTCAATTTAGCTCAATTCTCAAAGTTACTTCACTACAAACAATAGGCCCTGGGTCCTTGGCCTATACTGCCACCTTGAGGATTTTGTTCAGACCTGTCACCTGGACAGATAACAAGCTGTAGCCCAGAGAACAACTACAGGTCTTTGTCAGCCTGCCAGGCATGAGGCTTATGGGTTGCAGTTGTAAATGCAATTGCAAACTTCAACCTGCAAACTGACTTATCTGGTATGAGCCAAAGGTATTAGAGTAGATTAATTTATTTGGCTTAGATCCATTACAAATTAGGCATCATTAATTGTAACAATGAAGGTTATGCCCTATTCTACAATATAGTTAACTAAGTATCTAGTCAAGCAATGTATGAGCCAAAGGTATTAGGGTAGATTAATATCCTTGGCTTAGATCCACTACAAATTAGGCAGCATTAATAGTAACAAATAACAATAAAGGTTATGCCCTATTCTATTCTCCTATGGGTTGCAGTTGTAAATGCAATTGCAAACTTCAACCTGCAAACTGACTTATCTGGTATGAGCCAAAGGTATTAGAGTAGATTAATTTATTTGGCTTAGATCCATTACAAATTAGGCATCATTAATTGTAACAATGAAGGTTATGCCCTATTCTACAATATAGTTAACTAAGTATCTAGTCAAGCAATGTATGAGCCAAAGGTATTAGGGTAGATTAATATCCTTGGCTTAGATCCACTACAAATTAGGCAGCATTAATAGTAACAAATAACAATAAAGGTTATGCCCTATTCTACAATATAGTTAACTAAGTATTTAGTCAATGAATGTAATGCTTCTTGGTCTGGGTTGCACATTCACAATTAAGTTTGACTTTAGGACTAATTACTCTTTGGAACAATCATTATAATGTAACTGACTGTTTTCTGTAAAGTTTGTATGGAATATTTGTTAACACAATATGGACCAGTGGCCACGCTGTTGTGTTATAAACAGATCAATGTTGTGAACTACATGTTTTACAGAAAAACATTCAAGTATTCGTAAAAAAGATATAGTCCTGTAATAATTTTAATAACAATGATATTATTATTAATAATAATATTATTGTTAATAACAAAAACAACAACACAATCTATTTCCACGTGCGGCCATATAAAGCAGATGAATGAATGTTCTAGTAACGTCTGACAAAATGAATCATCATACTAGGAAAATACGCAACGGAAACAATTCGTAGAAGCCAATATGTTCGTAGTAGCCTAGATTATTTTGTTCTTTTCGCTTTCCCCTCATAGTGCAAAAGAAAAGACATAAGAACACAAACATAGGGGTATTTATACCACCGATAATGATGATATTATCTACGCATTTAAATAAAATAAAGAAATCGATCAAGCACTTACTCTGCAGATTCCACTTCCAAAGCCATGGTTATGGTTACTGTGTGTCTCTTGTCTAACGCACTGGCTCTGTCCTCGCTAGAGCCACGTGAAAGCTATTTATTGAGGACCACCCACTACACGTGCGTTTGTATGTTGCAGTGTGGGATGTGTCTGCCTTCTGAAACATAAAGTCAGACAAACACATTATAGCCACCTGACGCATGCATGGCATTTTCTGAGCAGTGAGCACGTTGGCTGCCGCATACTGCGGGATACGAAAAGAATCAGCACTGTGGACAGTTCCCGCGTGTGTTGAAGCGTGCAATATCGTGCATCACCTACAAAGGCAGAGTGCAGTAACTACGTTTTGGGACACACCAACTTATTTGTGTCGCCCAACGGTCAAATTAGCCTTCATGATATTGGGGGATAAACAATTACCTCAAGAACAGATGTACAATCAGTGTAATATCACTTTTATATCTTTATCTCATTTGGCTGATCAGCTGTAACACTTTTAAACCAATTTTTTTGTGAAATTCGAAAACGTAGTTACTGCACTCTGCCTTTGTAGGGCAGAGTAGCTCAGGCTCATCCAACATTGTTATTATGTTCCATATGACATCACAGCCTCATACATCACATGAAGACTGTGCAGTCAGTTTGGCTATGCAGTCAGTGACTGCACTTTCTGCGTATAGCCTATTAAACAAGCAAACCTTTTCCATTGATAATCCCTTGAACACGTGTGAGGCAATTACATTCATATTCATCACAGCAGAGACTCATGAAAAGCTATTATGAAAGGGTGTAATCTGCCACTTGACTTAACTGTATGGACCACAATGTAATTAACCGTATGCTGTATACGCAGAGCATATGAAAGAGTATTCAATGATATACTTTACCTGGCATCACTGGCAACCCATAGGCCAAGAGTGGCAGCAGGTGCCCACATAGGCCAGGAGTGGCATCATGGGGTGCCAGTCACAAGTGTTTGTCAAATGTCTTTCTTTGAGGGCAGTAAACTGGCACGGGCCATGCCTTCCATGCCTTATTTTGTTGTCCCTGAAATTCAGAACACAGATGGTGCAGCACATCATCCTCTCTGTAGTTGGATGTAGGCCTACCATCAGTACCCTCAAATAGCAACATGAGCCCCTCCTGTGGGGCTTCTTTGAATGGGACAGGTGCATATTTAGGAGAGTACAGGAGGGGGAATGATGCTAAAAGGAAAGAGCAATCATGGTCGGTCAGAGCAATGTAGCATCCTAACTGCATGCTCTCACGTCATTGAAAGCCCAATGGACTGTCTGCAGTGTCACTAGATTGTAAAACTGGCACAACATGGAGTCAGGTGGTGAAGATTGTGACAGAAGTGTATTGGGCACTTGTTACAAAAATAAAATAGACAGATTGAACTCATCAGACTGTAGGCCTATGTCTACAGTGATTCCCAAACTTGTTTCCTTTCCTCCCACACACACACACACACACACACACACACGCACACACACACACACACACACACACACACACACACACACACACACACACACACACACACACACACACTTGTCTTTCAAACATCCCCATGATTAGAGAAAATATCTGACCTACTACAAACTCCAGGGGTGTCGCACCAAATTCTGGGCCCTGGGTACAAGGATTCACTGTGGGCCCCACATGAATGTTCTTCCTAGGGGGAACTGGGAACGCAGCACATATAGGCCTACAAGATCTGTAGATCTATGCAAGTCTTTGAATATTTAAAATCCTTCTAAGATTTTTTGAAAAACCTATGTTTCTATGTCAGTGGTGCTCAAACCTTTTCATGTGAAGGACCCCCAAAATGTATTTGGCCACGGCGACCCCCATCTCAAAATATTTTGTTCCAGGTACCCCCCAGAAGCAAATTTTAGTTACAAATGTTCGCTTAATGTTAAAATACATTCAAAGATTTGCACACATTTTCATGACTTAAAAAAGAAGAAGAAAAAAAAGCAGATCTACAAGCTCCTGTGCGCTGTGAGCTTGTAGATCTGCTATTTTTCAATAGCTAAAGCATAAAATAATTAAGGGCCCTAACTCAGTCCCACTCTCTCCCCCCCACCCCCTTGTGACGCCCCTGACATACTCACAATTTGTCAGATAATTTTTGCTATTTCCAAACAGTCAGACAACATGCCCCCCTGTGATCTTTTGCACCCTCCACCACCCACCCCATTGACCCCAAGCCCAGACAGAAACACTAGCCTCTCTAGTCTGAGCCATTTTTACCTGAGATATGTTGAGTGAATAGGCCTAGATTAAAAAAAATTAACTCGCCCTTGATCGATTCGTGACCTTGGGGGGGACACTTGCAGCAGCTTGGGGCAAGAAATTAGTCAACACATTTTGGTTTATTTGTTGCCTTGTGTTGACCCGGTCCATTGATCGCTATAGGCTGAATATAACACGTGCCTATATATTAGCTTACGTAATATCCGTCATTTACTTGTTGACCGCGGGACTAGCAAGTGAAACACATTCTGAGAAGCGTTCGTGGGTAAGCTATGTGAGTGAGAATCTGATGGATTCTGAACAAGCTTTGCAATGTGTTTGATAACTGGATCGCCCATAAGTTGCATATTATAGCCTTATCCAACATGAAGTTTGAGTCATCTAGAATTCTAGTGTGCCTAGGCCTATTTTGTCTGCTGTGAATTCATTCAAAAGTTGTAGCCTTTTTTCCGACTTAAATTACATATTGTAATATTATGCAATTCTTAGTTTTTCCAGTGCAGTTTGCAGCTAAATATGACGATGAATAACCTCAACCTGTCTAGCCAGGTGAGTACAATCAAGGCTTATTATAAGCAATTAAGGCTTAAGTGACACTACCAGATTTGAGTTGCTTCTCTTGACTTCTTTCCTCACAGAATGTGGTTGTTAAACTGCTCAAACTACCGATGGTTCACTCGGCATGTACTGTCCTCTCAGTTTTGTATGGGGACACCAAAGATAGACATCCCCAAGTCTGTGAGGTGGTGGAGAATGGTATGAAGGCCATAACTTCCATGGTTTCGCCTGTCATTATTAGACTGGAGCCCCAAAGTAAGCATTGCTATATACTTTTGTTAAAAATGGTGTGTAGCCCATATGTTTCACAGACATCCCTCACCTCCTGTGTCACATGATAGCCTATCCATTTGGTTGTAGGCTTATGCAGGTTATACTGGTAGCTTATTAAGATTATTCTAATGCATCTCCTGTGTGTGTGTGTGTGTGTGTGTGTGTGTGTGTTATATAAAATCATAGAGTAGGCTATCTACTCATTAAATTGAGCTTTCTCATTGGGTTATGGGCATTGGTGTGGGTTGAATACATTTGGCAGCAAATCACACAGTAAAACTGTACATGTTCAACAATTCACATCTGCCATGGTTGTTAATTATGGCTTCACCCTCCCTGAAATATTTCTATAGTTTCCATGGCAAATGATCTGGCATGTATCGGTCTCGACTGGCTTGAGAACACTTTCCCTGTAGTCCATAAGCCAACAGAGCAGGTAACCCCATTTGTAGTTTCAAACAAAACAAAAATATTTTAAGTATTCATGTTAAATCTCTTGTGTTAAATTTGCCATTATCTTATACCACCCAGATCACTGCCAGTGCCAAGAATATGATGCATGACATGGCCAAGGATTTGATGAGCATTGCAGGCTATGGAACTGTGGAATGTGTACAATCCGGCATCTCCTGGGCTGTTGGGATGATGCAGGCACAGGTTTCAGATCCTCATCCTGACAAAAAGGCGGCTGTTAGGAGACTGTCACCAGTTAAGAGAGCCATCAGTGCAGCTACTCTGGAGCTGGACTCTGCACTGAGCCTGTCAGAGGCCCTGGTGGACCGAGCACTTCCCCCAACCAGTGCAGACATGGGTAAGTATCTCCATTTAGGCCTAGGATTATTGACTGCTTTAACTACTGAAAAATAGCAGATATACAACGCTGCGAGCTTGTAGATCTGCTATTTTTGAAAAATCATGAAGTCTTTGAATATATCTACTTAAAAGCTAACATTTGTAACTCAAATATTTGCTTCTGGGTGGTCCCTGGAACAACATATTTTGAGATTGGGGTCCGTGGCCAAATACATGTAATTTTGGGGGTCCTTGACATGAAAAAGTTTGAGAGCAGCATGATTTAGAAGAAGGATTTGGAAGTCGGGTCAAAGATCGGGTCAAAGATATTCATAGACTTGCACACATTTTCACGATTTTTCAAAAATAGCAGATCTACAAGCTGCCGCGCTGTGAGCTTGTATATCTGCTATTTTCCTAAGGTTAAAGCATACAATAATGGTTAAAGTGGTTAAAATCGAACGCGACTCGGGCACGTTCCAGGTATTTGAGAGTTAAAAGCAAAAAGACTATAACCTCCCATGCTCCGTATGGGGGACCGGGCTTTCTGCTCAGCTGCTGCTCTGCTGTGGAATGCCCTCCCTGACTACCTGAGAGCACCGCAGTCAGCTTTTAAAAGGGGACTAAAGACCTTTCTTTTTAACAATTTTGTGATGCCTTTCGTGCTTTTTAATTAGATTATGAGATTTGTTTCAAATATAAAGTGCGTTACAAATAAAATGTATTATTTATTAAAGATTGTCAAATTAATCATGATGTAAAACATGGCCTTCTACATGCAATTTCAAACTATAACAGTGTCTTCTGTCACTTCAATTATGCCCACCTGTCGCTGCTGCAGAAGAAGATGAAGACAAAACTGTGGAGGGCTTCGATCTGACTGTCAGGTCGAGCTTCTCTGTGCGACTGTACTCCCTCACTACCAAGCTATGTAGAAGAACCTACCACGTAGTTTGGGCCAAGATGCACACGGTAAAGGTCTGTAGTCAAAGGTCTTGGGTCTACTATTTATTTGGATTGGGTATCTAGACTCTCAAACTCTATCTAGAATCAAAAGTATCATGTCGAGGACCACGAAAATTAATATGTATTCAGATTTGTGTTAAATATTTTCAAAATGATTCACCGTTTTATAAATGGGCTATTTTTCAATAGTCCAAGTAAACATTTTGTTTAAAGTACCGATTTTGGAGCTGAAGCCTAGTGGTTCTCAATGTGGGATAGGGGGACCCCAGCTTGGTTAGCTTGGCTTGGTCCCCAGCAAAATAGGTTATGTTTAGAGCATCAGTCATGAAAGGGTTTTGAGAACCACTGCTGTAGCATATTAACGCATTTTGGTGGGGACACCCTGGAACCTCAAGTAAAATGAAAACCAGTGATCTAGATCAGTGGTTCTCAAACTTTTTATGCCAAGTATTTGGCCATGTTTTACAGTTCATTGAATTGTACAAAAAGGTATAGCCTACTTTTGAGCGGTGTTGTATTATTTATTATTTATTTACAAGTTAAGTAAAATGTAACTAATTGCAGGACAACTGGCTTGGTGTCATGGTGGAATGGAAGGATCATGTTCACTTAAAGCAACAACTGGAGGAGGTATGAGGCATTATTGTGATTGCTTTGATATCGGGATCATTTGGTTAATTTTGCACACTCAAGTAAAAACACTGGGGATTTTACTGTAAACTGCAATATCGGTCTGTTCACAAAGCTCCAATAGATCTTTATGGTCATATTTTGGTGTGCATAGCCTAGCACAAGTAACTCATTTCTGGGGTGTATAAAACTAGTTGGTTTATCTTCGTTCTTTACTCAACAGGTCTTGGGTTTTGTGTCCACGTCTTCAATTCCAGTCTACAAGGTGCAGACTGCAGTGACTTCGACCTGGAGCCTCCACCAACAGGCTGTGTGTGTTCTAGTCTATGTGTCACAGATGTACAACTTAATCAGTCCTTTATCAGATCAAATCCTGCCTGTTGGAGTTCAAATTTCCCTTGACGCTGCCTTTACCTATTTGATCCACAACATCTCCGTCAATGGGCTCGAGGAGCACATTTCCACCAGCACTTCACAAGTGAACAAGTGCCGAATGAGGATAAAAAAGCCACCCGTTAAGATACCCGCTGTTGGGTACAACAATGGGTGTAAGGGAAAGATTCACATTAGTGAGCTTCACTAATGTGAAACATGGAGATTCTTTTAGTGTTTGATGTTTTGATGCAAAGCTGATTTTTCTTTTTTTCTTGTGGGGCTTGGGTTGTTGAAATGTACAAATTCTATGCAAAATATTCAATAAAGGGTGATGCATTCTATTTGTCTGGTTGTCTTTATTGACTACTGCAGTAATATGTAGTTGCATGCTTTCAAATCCAAAACATGGCATGTGGACTGGATAGATTTAGCAAGTATTTAAACATTTTCCAGTTGCCAACTAAAAATTCAACCTTGTAAATCAGTGGGTTAATCCATTGTCATTATAGGTGTGCACCCAGCAACATGAACAGACAGCAGTAATGTTTGCTACCCTCAACAGGCCAATTTCAGTATCCCAGGAAACTGCCAGCTTTAATCCTTCATGTATTCAACCAAATAGTTCCTTGAATGTGAACTTGCATACCTTCTGCAATAACTGTCTTACATTTATGAAGGCTTAAATGTAATTGAATCCAGACTAGCAATTCAAGATCCAAGACTTTGGTTTCATTGAGTTATTGGTTTAACCGTTTTAACTTAAGACAACTTCAAGTTCATTCATGGTATTTTCATTTACTGCTCTTATCGTTTTAGCGATTTAGATTTCAGTGTGTGGGGGCATGCGTACAAGTGGCTAAATGTCTTTAGACACAAGCTGGCAATTTCTTTACTGTTTACTAACAACCCCCATAAGTCACATCTGCCCACGAAAGATTGCAGTGCATCTTGGGAATGGGCTTGTCTAAAGACATTTAGCCACTTGCCCCCACCACTGAAAAACAAAACCATTAAAATCCCTAAAACTAGAAAGCAGTAAATTAACATTTTACACTTATCTTCTCTAATTATCTAAAATATGAACCCTTGTTAAAAGGAAAAAAGTTGTCCTTCAACCCTGTAAGAATATCAATACGCCACCCTTTTTAATACCTTGCAACCAATTCAGTTAGAGGTTCCAATTTATCCTGTTCCACAACCACTGGATATTTTTTTTTTTTTCACTATACACCCACCTGTAATTCTATCAACTCATACACTCTTTAGCCCCTTTTCGACTGCAGCTTTAGCACCACACCACAAAAGTACCCCTACCGGTAAGAAACAAATTGACCCCTCTCTTGTGATGATACAATATACATTTTTATTACAACTATCCTAAATTATACACTATTAGAACTGTGATTATAATACACTATAAAATATGAATGTATTACTATGATAACTATAATAGATTATAATAGTGGTTATAACACAATAGAATCTATTATGTATTACAACTATATGCTGGTGGTCTAAATGAAAAGTCAGTGATTGATCAGTCATTATGAAGTGTTTGGCCCAGTTTGGCCTAGCTCAGACCTCTCTAGATTGAATCACGTTTAGTACCACTTTCACAACACTCTACCCAGGTCCTTGTAGTGGAAAACCTGTCACAAGTGGGCAGTGTGGTTTGGAGTGGTGTTGGGCCAGTGGAAAAGGGGCTATTGTGTCTTGTTTTGAGCATCTCCAGGCTACAATGAGTAATTATATTCCAGTCGTCTCAAATGTAAGGAGTGGAATAAAAATCAAGAGGCAAACATTTAGAACATATTCCTTTTATTTACTTTTTCAGGACATTTTACTTCTGACTGGACTCAGATTTGGATGTGGATGCCCTCAGGGAAGAGAGGCGGCGCCTCTTGGCGATTTGTTCCTGCCGCTTCTCCTTGGCCTCCTGTTTGAACAAACAAAAACATTGTGTGGTTCAAATACAGCTGCATGACAGTCAATGATTGCATCATATCAGTGTTTTAAGTTTACAAATATATATAATAAATAAAAACTTAACAGGGTTAAAGGCTTTTTTCCTTGCCACTATCAACAAATGCTTCCTCAAACTTGTGATCTGGCTTTCACTAGCAGCCTCATACCAACAGAACATACAGTTTGAAAGTCATAACCTTGGTTATGTTGTTGGCTAAAGATGGTAGACATTTCAAGATGTCTGTGTGGGTTCAGATAAGTAGTAATGAGCATTTTCCATACATTTGTATCCCCTTACTATAAAATTGAGTTGTAATTAGGAAAATTATTGTCAATTGCAGCCCCGTGTTTTGAATGGTTTAAAGGTTGCCTGACAGGGTGCCATCTGAACATACACATCACCTAGCCTGAGTATTTCCAACGTTACAAACAGAATCTTCAGTCACTTGTTATATTTATTTCGTTTTCCAGGATAAATGGGAAAAAAGTAAAAGCTAGCCTTAATTGGCTACCGTAACAGCCAGTATTTTAAGCAAAGGCCTACACCAGGGCTTCTCAAACGTTTTGATCTCACAACCTCATATTAGTGAAAGTTTGTGGCGACCCCATCATCCCTGTATCCCCACTGTCACCTGCCCGCGACCCCATTTTTGATCGTGAACTGCTGGCCACACCAATACCAAATGGAGACAGCATAAAACTGCCTACCTTGGGAAATAAGTGCTTCTTGCACCTTTTATCAGAGAATCCTAGTTATGCAAGGTGAAAATGCCACAGTACGTCACTCTGAGGGCCTTTTCACCTTGCAGGGTGTTGCAGCATTTCCAGTTGCTGTGATTTTCAACAAACACCAATTTAAATGGTTACGGGGAAAAAATGTTACCTAAAGTGGGACCTTAGATTTACTAACTAGAAATATGGCATCAAGTATGTAACAGACAGTTAAGTTATGCTTCCCTCCTATGTTAAGGTGAAAGAGATTGAGAGAACAATGCAGTTCAACAAGACATGGTAACGTCAGGTTGCATCTGGTAGAGCAGTTCCACAGTTACTCTGGCAACACACTATCCCCCCTTAGCGACTACAAGAAAGTCAAAGGGTCTGCTGGTGTGCCAAATTAAATTTACAATCTGTGCAATACATGTGCCATTAATACTACATCAGCAAGCATCTAACGCACAGCGACCAAATAAACCAGTGGAATAACCCCTTACCTTCATTCTCTTGGCCAGCAGTTTGGCATACTCTGAGGCCTCTTCCTTGTTTTTCTGGGTACGCCTTCTCTTCAAGGCAATGCGGCGCCTCTTGTGTTGCAGCACACGAGGCGTCACCAGCCTTTGGATCTTGGGAGCCTTGGTTCTGGGCTTCTTGCCTAATGAAAGAAGAGAACAAAGCCTGTTGTCAATGTCTTTCAAACAGAACTTGTCTCAGCTTATGAAGTTGTTTCTAAGAATTTCAACCAAATTAAAAAGAAAGCATTACATATTTCAATCATATAATAATAGGTACTGGGTCTATCATTAACACAAGGTGTATACATTTGTAGCCAGTACGCTGGCAAAAAAAAAAAAAAAAAAAAAAGTTACCCAAAGTGAGACCTTAGATTTACTAACTAGAAATATGGCATCAAGTATTTACGGAGAGTTATGCTTGCCTCCTTTATTAAGATAAGAGATTGAGAGAACAATGCAGTTCAACAAGACATGGTTTACGTCAGGTTGCATCTGGTAGAGCAGTTCCACAGTTACTCTGGCAACACACTATCCCCCCTTAACGACTACAAGAAAGTCAAAGGGTCTGCTGGTGTGCCAAATAAAATGTACAATCTGTGCAATACATGTGCCATTAATACTACATCAGCAAGCATCTAATGCACAGCGACCAAATAAACCAGTGGAATAAGCCCTCACCTTCTTTAGTCACTGGTCTCCTAACGACATACTGTCTCACATCGTCTTCCTTTGACAGGTTGAAGAGCTTGCGGATCTTGCTGGCCCTCTTGGGACCCAGGCGACGAGGTACAGTGCTATCAGTAAGTCCTGGAATTTCCTTCTCACCTGAGAGGCAGACAAGTCAGCACAGGGCATCCAAGTCAGAAAGTATCTTTTTTTTTTTTATGTACAGTATGCATCCATTGATTATATACAAAAATAAAAGCAGTAAATTTACATTTTTACATACAAGTTATTTGCACATATAAAAGTAATTGAGAGAGCAAATGCAGTTCAACCAGCCATGGTAAAGAAACGGGTCATATCTGGCATAAGCTCTACAGTTCCTTTGGCAACACACTATCCCCCCTTTTAACTACAGGGCAGTCAAAGGGTCTGCTGATGTGCCATGCAGTCATAATTGTTTCCATGTTAATATCCATACCGTTTCAATTATTTTAAAACAAATTTGTGGCAATAGCCGATCGACAAGCTCAAAATGCATTCAATGCTTGTAGATCGGTTATTTCCACATTTTTTTCCACAATCCCGATCCCGTCGGCCTTTGCTGCATGTCACTCCCCGTCTCTCTCTCCCCGTTTCCTGTCTACTTACAGTACTATCAATAAAAAAGGCAAAAAGCCCAAAAAAGGCAATGATTCACTACTTTAAAATAAGAGGTCTCAAACAATAAAAAGATTTTGGGGACATGGCAGCTAATTATATAGACAGCAAAACACCCTGAGCAGAGAGACAGAGTTTTAGTGTTTAATATGGATAAATTGCACGACATCAAGGTTGCATCATAGTCTCTAAAAACATTCAAATATAAACTCTACAAAGATACAACTGCCCAAAGCAAACCGCACATCTTTTTTTCCTTATTGCCCCGGCCAATTGGGAAAACATTTGTGTCAACCACTGAAACAGGCAGAAGATTCTGCTGCAGTTGGCGGCGGATGTTTGGTTTGATTTAAGATTTTATTAAGAGGTTTGCATAGGAAAAGGTACAGGACGCCGGTACAGTTCACAGGTCAACTAAAGAGATAAAAACCACAAGAAAGCTTTGGGTTTCCCATGTCAGACACCAAAGGTCAAAATCATTATGTCTCACGTTTGATGATTTTTTATTTATTTATTTATTTTTTTAAATACCTTTCTTGACAATGACCAGGTTGAGAACGCTGAGGTTGGCGTCAACAATGCAACCACGGACAGATTTGCGCTTGCGCTCGCCAGTCCTGCGAGGGCGGAAGCAGGAGTGGCCCTTGCTGAGCAGCAGGCGCACACGGCCATGGGTCAACACACCCTGCTTCATTGGGAAGCCCTGCTTGTCGTTGCCTCCACTGATGCGCACCACATAGCCCTGAATGAGCAGATGACATTAACATGTTACTGTACTGCATTTTAAGTGTCTGACATTGCAGACACATTTCAACAAATGTACATGAATAAGATACTTTGGAGTTAGGCGATGCATTTTATGTATCAGGTTATTGACTAGGTTTAATTTTACCCCAAGCTGGGAGTTCAGATTTTTCTGATTGAGGGAGTAATGCAGTTACAACTCAGACATGGTTATGTCAGGTTGCATCTGGTTGCAGCTCCACAGTTACTATAGCAACACACCATCCCCCCTTAACAACTACGGGGCAGTGAAAGGGTCTGTTGGTGTGCTTACAATGTGCAATACAATTAAATGCAAGTCATACTAAATCTACAGTGTAGTGCCGTTAATCTTGAGTTTCAAATGTAGTCCGACCTACACCTGGGGACCAACACGTGTTTCAATTAGTCTGATTGGCATAGAACATTAGTTGTATGACAATCAGACAAATGGCAGGCATAGGACTAAATTTGAAACTCATGAATTCTTTTCAAACTGTTCTTACCTTCCACTCATCACCCAGGGGGTCAGCAGAGACCTCACTGGCCATGCGCTTCTCATAGAAGGTACGCAGCTTTCTTTCATCGTCCACCTCTATCAGCTTCTGACAGCCCGTGGCTGGGAACGATATGTTCAGCTGTAGGAGACACAAACCAACCAACAATTGGGTTAGGTTATGCTGCAAAACATTTGCATCAAACATGCAGACCTCACATACTTTGTAGTGACAAAGGAACCTTCTTTCTTGAATTTCTAGAACTCTTGACTATAGTCAGATTTAAGACACCAACTAGGGTTACCAACCGTCCCTTAAAATACGGGATCGTCCCTTTTTTGGAAACTAAAAGACGTGTCCCGTATTGAACTGAAACGGGACGTGGATGATTTAATTGAGAAATGACAGCGATTCTGCCTGTCAGTGAGCTTCCACTCTGCTCTCCTCTGAGACAAGTGCTGCATCCCATTGCTGAGTGAGGTGCTGCGCTGTTTGTAAGCAGCCCATTGGCTTATTAACACAGTGTTGCTAAGACACAGGCTCCGCTGCCTACACAATCCGTTCCCATGGGCTGTAGGTACAGTCCACAGTTGCCTGCGCGAAAGTGCGAGCGATACGTCAGTACTCGGCTCAGAACAGTTTAATGTCTTTAAAAAAGAAAACGTGTGACAGAAGATTGTGTACAAACAGATTAGACATGAATCCATGATAGGTGATAGACTAAACAACAAAGTGAAAAAGCAATCAGAAAATAAGCCATGGATATATTGGTATTCCTGGGAGCACTACAGTATTTCTTGTCTGCCAACTACTAAAGCGACCCCAGACTGGCTGGTATGTGAAATAACATAAGCATGCGTTGATTTTGTTTTTAAAACCTAATGGTTATTACTGTATGCCAGTATGATTAAACTATTGTTGGGTAACCAAAGAGTGGGCACATGAGAACCAGGTAGACCTGTTTTGGAAGAAAAATAATAATAAAATACACTACATGATTTTAAGGTAATAGGACATGGCCCAAAGACACCCGAAATGATATTGTGAAAGGAAAAATGTGATTTAATATAGGAAAATGCCCGTTTTAGCCAACTTTATAACCGAAAATATCGCCGCACCTTTCCTCAGAAATATAATGAGGTGTCCCGTATTTGAAACTCTCGGAGTTGGCAACCCTAACACCAACATCAAATGTAATGGTATGTTTGTTTACAAGCAGACCAGATCTGCATAGCATGACATGAAGCTGCTAGCTACCGATTCACAACACTGGCAAGATTGCAGGTAGGTGGAAATATTAAGTCATTGGTTGTCAAAGTGGGGTCTGGGGACCCCCAGCAGTAGTTGGGGGAGTTCCAGGGGGTCCCCAGCTAAATGATGGTTAGAAACCAAAATATGGACCCCTGGGTATGTAATTTAAGTGTAAAAATGGAACCAAATCGACCTTAAAGGCTCCAACAGAGTCCAGGGTGAAGAGCTATTCACTTCACCTCGTTGTAGTTTCCTAGCTATCACCTAGGCTTTGTTATGTATTTTTAGGTGATAGCTAGAAAACTACACCGCGGTCAAGTGAATAGCCCTTCACCCTGGACTCTGATGGGTCCATTTGTACACTCAAGAGTTACATTAACATTGATTTTAAAATATAACTGGGTCTTCGAGATAGAAACGCCATTAAAGGGGGGTCCGTCCGTAGTCTAATGCATGTCAAACTGGGGGTCCTTCAAATTAAAATGGTTGAGAACCACTGCCGTAGCCGGTAAAGTTAGTCGGCTAACTCTGCTAAGCAGTAGCCTCTTTAACACAGCATTATTGAACCAAAATAGTACGGTTCGACACTTAGGTTGGGCATAAAACACAATATAGCATTAACACGTAGGCAAAGGTAAAACGTTATTTGAAAGTTCTCTTCTTGGGTGCACATTTTCTGACAGTAGGCAGCCATGTTTCATTGCCGTTCAACACTATGGACCGTGTTAGCTCCGTGTAGAATCAACTAACATCCTAAGTGGTAGAGCCATGTTTCACACAGCAGAATACACACATATAACAGGCAGAGCCAGGGCTTCGATAATACTGGATTATTTTATAGGTAATGTGAATATATATTGACAAATATTAAAGTAAAAGTTTGTACCTTCATCTTGCTAAACCGCCCGACGAAAGGCCACGGAAAAGAGACCGGATATCCGCTTCGTTGTCTCACATAGGCTGAAATATTCTCGCGAGAGACTATTCTCGCGATAACATAACGTTTTCATTATCATGCACGCTTTTATCATGGCTTTTATTTGGCCAAGAAGATATAATGCTGCTCACCATTGAAACAGTGGTGTAGAATAACTAAAAAGTGATACCAGCACAAATTATAAAATTTCCTGCACAATTCAGCACAAATTCAGCACTAAAGAATTACACCATTCTGCGAGAACTGATATATTGGGCGCGCGCGACACAGTCGTACGAGGCCGAGCAGTACAAATCACTACGGGAACATGTCTCCATTCAGACATATCTCCATTCCGACAGTGACTTCTTATTGTCGGAGTGGCGACACTCCCATGGGCCTAAGGTTTAGGACTTGAGCTCTTTGTACTTTACTTGTATTGCCAAAAAATAAATTAGACTTTTTCCCGGGACCCCAAACTAGTAAAAATAGCAGATCTTCACTACTTGTATTTAAACATTTGTTATCTAATTTATGTATTAAATTTCTTAAATTTGTATTTGATTTCTGTGGGCCCCGACCATAGACTGGCCCCGACCCACTGTTTTGGAACCGGTGTTTTAACACCACAAGTGCGCCTGCGCAGGCGACAAAGAGGGTGCCAGCAGCGGCCAGCAGGCAGGATGCAGGATCACACAACGAGCGACTGACTGACTCACTGTCCCGGTGGCCCTGCTCTCAGTGCTGGCTGTCACACTGGCTTGAGCTTCACGACCACCGGCTAATGGATTATGGCAGTGGCAGTGGTCTGCAATGCAACGGTGTTCGCCATGCTATCGCATCGTCAGATGATTTACAAAAGGCATCGCGTCTGAAGACATCGCGTGAAATCTTCTCCTCCTCCAAGGCGTCTCTGAAAAAAACACGCCAGTGTTGTTCTTCCTCCATGTAACGGTGACTGTGTCTTCTGGTTGGTGGTGTCCAGTTCACACTGTCTGTCACACCGCAGCACGCACAGAAGAACATCTAGTCCAGACATGTCTAACGTTATTTTTTGGGACCAGTTGCAGGCTGGTAGCTCCGAGGTGGACTGGTGCGAAGGCAATTACCTCATCTACCCCAGCATCGCTGAGTTTTACAACACGGTTTGTGGTGGTGTTCACTGTTATGTTTTAATTTTTATGTCTTTACCCCCTGAAATACGTTTTTGTTTGTGTTGTTTTTGCACAACGCTCTTTTGTTTTGCTGTCACAAATATGTTGCTAAAATTTTAACTTAATGGCTGTTCTTCTTATGTGGTTATAAACTGAATGTATGCTTTCTTAATGCTATTTCTATTATTTCATTTTAATTTTGAACTTGGAGAAGGTCGTTTTTAAGCTAGACTGATGTGTCTCCGGGACTGAGGATGCGATTTAATAGCTAATTTTTGGGTTGTTTTCAGGTCTTCCTAGAAGACCTGAAGAGAAGACAGTGGCATTAGTTATTGCACTTTTGGCAAGCATATCATTTGCTTGTTCAACTCCACTGTAAGATTTTGGCTCATATTTCTTTCTCTTTTATTTATCATTTCAGATCAGCAACATTTTGTTTTTTATTTTACCACCTATATTAATGTGCTTGTTCCGCCAATATGCAACACATTTCAACAGTGGGATATATCTAATATGGATCCTACTAGTTGTGGTTGGTAAGTTGCTTTGCTTATGGTCTTTATGTAACCATATTTCCTTATGTGCTGCTTTTTATTTATTTATTTTATACCTGAACGTGATTCTGTTTTGATACAACTTTGCAAATGTTCATTCTATTAGGCTGTTACTGTAAATGTTGTCATGGGAAGATTTCCTACAAACCAGACTATTTTCTAGATTTTTGTTTGACACATTTAGGCTACTTTCTTGAATCCTAGTGTTACTTTATGTCAGTGGCCTAGGAGTCCTAGCGTGTGATGGCAGTGTTTTGTCCATCTCAATGATATAGAAAACAGACCACTTGCCCTGTCAGCAAAGATAAGGAAACTGTCATGAGACAACTCCCACAACCTCTGTTCCTGAGAGTTGACCTTAATGGGAAGTCAAGTCAGATAATGTAAAGAATTGGCTTATCTAACACAATGCTGACATTCTTAAGGAAATTAACTGACAGTTAATTCCGGCTTATTGTACAAAGCTTATTTCGATAGTCCGACGGTTAGGTACCGTCAGACTAATGGGACGCCGGAACAACTGTACATTGTCAATCAATTCTTGGTTGTGTAATTTGAATTGATGATTGATTTATACACTCATTTGAGAGAGTGGTCACATATCAAAACCTGGGCACATCATCCATTCAAACAGCTACAGAGTTAAACACTCCAGCATTGATACAGAAATATGTATTTGGGCTACTGCCAAACAGCTGCTAATACAGAATAAAGTCTTTGGCCTTTACACAGTGTTGTCCTCAGTTGGCTGTCCACATTTTCAAACATCTAGCACTGCCACTGAACCAGAAATGTGTGCTCTTTATAATGGGTTAATGGCCTGAATTGCACCATTAAAAGAGGCAGACATGTTTTATGTGCAAGGTTCATTGACAGACTGTAGCTGTTGGGACATGAATATAATAAAGCCATGTAGGGTCACATTCTTTCCCTCACTAGAGTCTCTGGAACTAGGATGACCTCTGACTAGAGTAGGACACTAGTTGTATGTTCTTGTATGAAAATTGTGGCTGTTTACCCAAGCCCACCCAGGCGGCCACAGCACAGGCCTTCATATTCTTCACCTGGGCTGTCAGATAGCTACCATTATGTTCTGTATTGTTCTTTTATTTTAGCTCTTTTTTAAATCACATATTTCAAGTTTGACTGCCTGAAAGTGTGCTGAAAGGTTGTCATGACTTGAGGCAGAAATTCCCATTGATGAGAACTATGGCAATCCTGCCTACCTCCTATGAAAACAGATAGGCCGATAAAATGGAAGGTCAGTTGGACCGTGATAACTAAAAACTAGGAAGAACAGTAACGATGACATTCTGCGTACAATTTAAAAATATTAATTTATGCCCCTGCATGTGCAGTGATAAGTGCAGCTATGATTTTGTGAACATTATGAAACCCCATTATGCGTGCGCACACACACGCACGCACGTCGCACGCACGCACGCATAATGGAGTTTCATAATGTTCACAAAATCATGTGCTTGAGAAGACGTTTTTGTCACAAGGGAAACTTCTAAACACAGTTCTCCTAATCAGATCAAGACTCTTTGTCTTTGAATATTTATTACATTGAAATTAAGTTTGTTTAGCATCCTTATTGTATGTTTTGTAATATTGTGTTTGCTCTTTCCCTAGGTATTGGTTCTACATATTTTCATGCTACGCTCAGCTTTCTTGGTCAGATGCTGGATGAGTTGGCCATCCTGTGGGTACTTATGTGTGCCATTGGCATGTGGTTCCCCAAGAGATACCTACCCAGGATGTTCAGGAAGGATCGGTAAGTTACAAAACATGGTACAACAAAAGGATTGCTTTTGCAGTCTTGCACATTAATGTCTTCTAGTAAAGCTAATTACATGTACTAAAATATCAATTCTCAATGAAAGGCTAAAGTGCAAATTAACTAGGAGGTGAAGATCTTGTGATGTTTCATGAAATAATGCACTTTACTTTTTCAGAACAAACAAAAGATGCCACTGTTGTTCATAACTTTAACATATTCCATTGCAGTTAAATCAATTTCATGATGAAACAAACTTCTCCTTTGTATATTTTGCTAAGAAATATTTCCTTCAAACACTGAGTTAAGTTAGTCTGAGTTTACTGTTGGTCTGTTGGTTTCTAATGTTATGTGTCCACTGGTATGGCTGTCCAGTTTAATTATAGGTCTGGTCCAGATAGCTGACACCAGTAAAAGCCACATCACATGTTTTGACTTCTCTATTCCTTTGTCATAAAGCCAGTATGCCTGTACCCTCACCTCAAGCCGTCCTCCCAAGTTCAATATTGTTAATTTCATTCTTATATATACAGTAAAGTATAACAGTATATCTATCAAAATCATAACTTTCAACCTGGCGTCCTTACTTTGGGCAAATCGCCATGTGAATGTATGTGAATATAGGCTTGTGCACCGTGTGTGAGATTGTAGATTAGCGATTTTGGTTTTACACCATCATAAGACTAAGTATAAAATAGGGCTGAAGTTGTTAAATGCATTATCTTCATTCATCGAATTTTACATTTGTACATCAAAACACTGTAACTTACGTTGCTTTTCCAAATCCAGGTCACGGTTCAAAGTGGTCATTGCCATCTTGTCAGGGATCACCACTGGGTTGGCCTTTGTTAAACCAGTCATCAACTCATTGTCACTGATGACCCTGGGCATCCCTTGCACTGCACTGCTCATTACTGAGCTCAAAAGGTTAGTATATTGAGTCTGTTATCTTAACCCATTTAGACCTGAGGCCTGTTCTAAAAACGCCTTCTAATCCTGACCTAAGTTTTCTGAAAAACTTCAAATATTTATTCATAATGTACAAAAAACATCCCAAAAATGGGTTCCCTCCTTGAAAGGTAAAACCCCTAAAAGGGGTTCCCATCATTGGAAGCATAGAAAACAAGTAACAAGCTCACCCAATGTCAAAGTGTCCCTGAGCAATACAACTAACCCCTCAAGCCATCTGAGCAGCCATCAGCTCGATGACGCTGTAAATGTTTCCTGCAGGAAAAAGGCTTGGCCAGGTGGTAAGCCGGGGGGGACTCTGGCGAGTCGCTGGTCGACCGTTGCGACGGTCGCATGAGCCGACTCGGCGCCGTTACCGAGTTATGTGCCGTTATGGCCCCCCGACTTTCGGCACCTCCGCGCGATCCAAGTGAACACAGCGAAGCGCTCCCTACCTCCTTGCCCACCACTGGCCCCCACCGTTGTGCTTAGGTTCCTTGGGAAATGCCAGGTCGCCTCTGGCGCGTGCGCTTTTCACACGTGCCGACACATTTTAATTCATTCATTCATTCGATTAAATTAATTCCCTTCATTTTGATTGATTCTTATTTTTGCCCTCAACATAGGAGGAGCATTTGCTTAAACAAACACAAACGCAAAAGTATAGTTTGTTTTGCATGTTTAGGAGGACTTTTGCATAATTTTCACCAGACTCTCGGCCGGGTGCTACAGATATTAGACCGGGTGGCCGTGGCCCGCCTGGCCAATAAAGCCCTGAAAGATTTGTACCATATATAATGTATGTTATGTTTATTGAGTCAATACAATGTGAAAGTTATGTGTCTGTTTGTGCAAACAGTATTCCTTCTTATTAGGCAATTGTCAGGGTTCTGTGATACAGAGCACTAACAATTACTCAAGACCAGAGTCTAGGCATGCGGAACTTTTGACCTATTGTACTCTCACTGCCAGGGCATACCTCTGTCCTTTTAGGATTTTTTTAAACTTGTTATGTGAAAGAATGAGTCATTCATGTTTTTTGTGTGTATGTGAGTGTATGTGCACATACGGACATACACAGCATGTGTGTTGCCATCCTTCCGAGTGTGCTTATTGTTTCTCTAATGCTCATGACGTCCTGTGTTACGGCAACTTGTTTTTTCCGTTTACCAGAATTCCCACATCCCTGATTCACCACTTTCAACTTTGTAGCCCTCATTTGGCCATTGTTCAAACCTGCATGTAATTCTTGACATAACTTGCGATGGCAGTCATCTTTATTAGCTGCTTGTTTTTGTTCTGCTAAGTGGGCTTGAGTTCCTGTTGCCCTGGCTGATGATGGACTCCTGCCCATAGACTGGGTTTTGCTGCTAGTATTTACAGAGGGAAGGCTGCAGGGTCACTGGCCTTTGCTCATCTATACTATAATTTAGCGAATGTCTGAGTGTCTGTCTGAGTGAGTGTCTGTCTGTCTCAGCGTTTCTCCTCGGTGGCTGGAGCAATTGATCTGAAATCGCATCACCATCAGCATATGAACACACCTGACATAACTGTGAAGCCCGTTTGTCACTTTCACGAATCGTATGCTGTATAATAGCATTTTTATGGTGTATCTATATCTATTTAGCCTACAGTACCTTTTGTGTCCACACCATGTTAAGGGAGGGGCGCTGTTGTTCAGGCCATGCACAATCACACACAAACCCACACACACACACACACACACACACACGGGGGGGGGGAGTGTGTGTGTGCAGGCGGGCGGGCGGGCGGGGGGGGGGGGGGGGGGGGGGTTCTGGCCCTGTTACAGATGTTGTCCAAAATCATGCAGATCGGTACACAGTATCTCTGTAGCCGTTAAATGGAACGGGTATTTACATTGATGCTCACATCCCATAATCCACACACTGCACATCATTTCGGAGCTCATATCTTTGAACGGGTAAGGGCTAGTACCACTAATGACTTGACAGACATTTCTGCAGTCCATTACAATGAGCACATTGCCTGAGCCAAGTCGGATTCTGCTACTAAGGTTTTGAGCATAATCTAAAATAAAGTAAAATTATGTTAGTTTGAAATTATAGTGTACATTTAAGATGATTAAACCTTCCCTAATACACACACACATTTGTTTAAAATAATGTCTCACCTGGCAAGTCCTTATACAGGTAAAAGTCTGTCTCTGCTGAAGGTTATCGGATTAGGCCCTCTACTGTCAACAGTATGAGCCTACAGTATTAGAAACCTAATATCAGGCCTATCATCCCTCTTTCCCTCATAGTATCAATTCTCACAGTTAAGGATCGTCCTGCATTTGATTTTCAATAGTGAATTACAGTATACAGTATATAGCTGCCTATTTGGACAGTAGTGGCTCAGTACTGGGAATCAGAAGTTTCCCGGTTCGATCTTGACACCACCTGGTATCATATTGAAGTGTACTTGAGCCAGACTGAACCCCTAAATGATACCGGGGTGCTGTTCATTAGCTGCCCACTGCTCCTAACAGGACAGGTTAAATACAGAGAACAAATGTGTACTTGGCAAAGCTTGCCCTTTATGAACCTCCATAAGAATTACAGACCTCCCATTAATCTGTGTGCTGCATCTGGCATTGCTTCCCTGAGGTTACAGTGCATCTTCCTTTTCATTCCCTGGTGTGAAAGAATCTTCACCACTACACTGCTCCACCCCGGATAGACTTGGCTGGCCTTTCATTATGTTACAGTATCTCTACCTCAAATGGTTTACTCTCCACTATCTCTGCGGGGAGTAACCCCAGTGCCATTTCCTATATAGCCTTCTGTACTCCTATGCTTAAATAACATGCATGATCAGTGCCTTCCCACACTCTTATATATCCATCCAGAAAAGAATGACTTGAAGTTCATCATAAAATATTTCCCAGGCAAAAATGATACAGTTTGTAAAATCACATTGTTTTACCCAATCAGTTATTTAATCTAGCATTTCAAATGGCAGAAATTCTTTGTTCTTTCCCTGTTAACATGGCCTTTGTAAAGTGACACCTAACATGCTAATGTTGTTATATACTCTGCTAGTTCTTGTCCTTCCTCAAAGACGTATTATTCATACTTCGTGGCTCTATTTTTGTATTTCCTCTTGCTGATTGTGTTGTGGCAGAATGTGCTATTTTTCCCTGGGTATATTTAGCCAGATACAGACAGCTTGTTACCACACACTAATTGACTTGTTCCACTTAACCTTGCAAGCTGTGCTGTACATGGGTTCATTCCAGTTATCTCACAACCTAGGAACGTTTTCATCAAACATCATGTGTTAAATTAATGTAATCAATTTGTTTGTCACACAATGCTATACTAGTTCTATAGTCTACTCTATAGGGTCAGTAGAGTAAACAATGGTTTTCCTCCACGTCCTTATCACCTTGTGATACAGTACACATAGTTGACTCTGATCTCAGCTGCATGTCTCTGACTGGTATGCCTGAGGACAAGACTAAGAATAGATGATCAACACTTTGGATTAGCACATGTCACTCTTGGTGGAGGGAGGGACCACTATATCTGCAGTATTCTTTATCAGAATGCTTGAGTGAATTTGGTTAGAGATGATTGTTAATCACTACTCACATGGCTTCCATTAGAAAGTATTGCCCTGTATGCTCTAAATCAGAGAGATCTCTTTATTTGCAGACTCTTGTTTCATTCTGAAAAACTCATAAACAACAAAAAACAGGTATGCAAAAACATAATCATAAAACAATCGACCAATGTCTCCACATGGATGACTTGTATTGCGTAATATTAAAATTAGGATCTGACAGTTTCATAATAATCGCATTTTGAGAGAAAACAACTACATTCTGTCGACAATTACATCAGATTTCTCAATATAGCCTGGAATGTGTTGAATCTTTTACTATACCACCTGGGTTTTTTACAGCTGTAGCTTAATCGGTAGAGAGGCCATCACATTTTGTTTGACTCGTTTCTAGTGTTTAATGTGTTACTTGTTGGGTAAATCTGTATATTTCCATCTTTAGTCGATGCTTCGTATCCATCCATATGAGCAAAATCACCTTTGTTTTGAGAACACAGTTCTCAAAAGATTCCCTTATAGGATTTCAACACAAAAACCTGGGGGGATAGCGGCAGTGACATTATGGTCTATAAAGGTCTACCTTTTCTCCTTTTATTTTTCACCTAAAGTCATCAAAGACAACCTGAAACTCATGCATGCTCGCCTTTTGAAACTTGGCCCACAAAGGGGCAGTATAAAGAGAAGTGTAATAATAGAATACATCGATCGTAACATGGTCTGAACACATGTTAGCACAGCACTCACCCTGACTAGAGAGTTTAGGCCCTTATCCCCCTTTGGTACCATTTTAAGAAAAGTGCGGGTTTCACTTTTAAAATAATAGTAAATCCGGAGTGGCTTATTGTCGGTATCAGCCGGTAACATTCAATAGTCTGAGAGCTCTACCGACTGAGCTACCCAGACACAAATGGCACAAATACTGTAGTTGCTGAAGAAGATAGTTAATGCAAGAGTGAAACAAAGGCTTATGGGACCACAGAACAGATGTTTACACTCATGAACATTTTTAAGCAAATCTATATATGAACTCCACACTCTAAAGTAAAAAAATAACCATCTCATATGTTTCATAACAACCATCTGATATGTTTCATAACATCTGTTTACATGCATGGCTGCTATTACATGTAGCTCTGCTGTTCGTTACTCATCTTGCTGATGGCAATGCAAGTCTTACTTACTTACTGTTTTTGTTTTTGATGATAATAATACTGTGTATGAAAGTGTGAGTGACAGATTGACAGTATGTCAGCCTGACTAGTGGCCATTCACTGATTAAGGCTTCTCTGCACAGCCATATGCATGCATTTGTAAGTATTGTGTTTGTGTTTGCAGGTGTGAGAATCCACGTGTCTTCAAACTGGGACTGGTCTCAGGGATTTGGTGGGCTCTGGCACTTCTCTGCTGGATCAGCGATAGGATTTTCTGTGAAATGTGGTCCTCTGTCAACTTTCCTTACTTACATTGTGCTTGGTAGGTTGGAGGCAACTAAACAAAACAATACATTGTGTTTTATATCACTGATTAATTGTCGTTCATCTATACAAATGTATACAAATACATTTATTATTATTATTATGTACATCTGTGAAAGGTATTAAACGATAAGTACATTTATTTCTGCAGTTAGGCTGCACACACACCAAAGTACCTATGAGAGTGGAATCCCCATTCCGCCAATGCATTTCAATGAGAAAGGTGCGGTTTCATGCCAGTAGAGGATTTCTGCAAAAAAAAACAAAAAAAAAACGCTCCATTCTCATTGAAATGCATGGGTGGAATGGGGAATCCACTCTCATAGGTACTTTGGTGTGTGTGCATCCTTAGGCATGTTCTGCTATTAATCTTACACTGCATATTTACTACCCTGCACCAGAAAATACCTTTAGGTATTATTGGCCTAAGCCATTTCCCAGGTACTCTTAAGCCTAATTCATTCTACGGTAATTTATCACCAAAAATAACCTACTATACTACTATATACTATTACTACTTTTAGTTGAAGATCTGTCATTTTCTATGAGAGAAACTGTCAAGTATAAATGATGTTTTTATTCGTATTTATTCTCTTCCTCTGAAGGCACATCCTCATCTGCCTGGCTTCCTACTTGGGTTGTGTGTGCTTTGCATACTTTGACGTGGCGACCGAGGCACCGGAGCGAGGACCTGTCATCATGTTCTGGCCTAATGAGAAATGGGCCTTTATCGGCGTACCCTACATTACCTTACTCTGTGTCCACAAGAAGTCTGCTATCAAGGTGACTTAATTTTGGGTTATGCCTATTATTATGCCAGTTAGACTCTAGAATGTATCACAAGGATGCATCCTAAAATCAACTGCAGACTAGTAACATTATGTCTGTAAGTTGGTCTGAGTCGGCCTTGAGATAGATCATGACAGTAAATCACCCTTTGGCCTACAATAAGCCATTCCCTTTCCCTACTTGGCTGCAGTTTTGTTACACTATTCTATCAGAGCACAACAGACGTACCAAGTGACACAATATCAAAACCAGGAAACCTGCCACATCTTTTTTATTTACAGGCACACCAAATGAATTCTCATGCTGTGTGCTCAGTTTATACAGCAGTTACGTATGGATTTAGGTGTTCCACAGATAATGGAGGGAAAACATACCGGTTTTCCAAAGTTTCATGCTAACTTTTTACTTCAAAACACCTTCTTATACAGTGTTATATAGTGATCTATAAGCATCTTATAGATGCTTTCTTGTTATTGTGATGTGTGCATTTAAACACTGGAGACACTAACTGTGATTATTGCATTATGCGTCAAACTTCCAAAGCCTTATTGCTTAACCAGTCTCACAGTGCTATAGTAATTTGTCAGCAAGCTGCTATGTAAATGATTTATACAGTATTGTAGTAGTCTTCTAAGGGCATATTCACACTGTCCTAAAAAATAAACAGCACCACTTTTTTTACATTTAAATCTGATAAATGACCAAAAGCAACTGCATACCACAAAAGGCTTTAAAAGGTGCTGGTCAGTGTGCATATTTTGGCAGAGCGAAGCATCTTCAAAAGTTGAGAGCTATATGACGTGGGCTGCTTTTTGTCAGCTAACCAATCATGATAAATTGTCTCGAGATTACCGACTAAAGTCTTTCTTTAAAATGAGCAGACGGAGCTCCTGAATGAGGTTGTGATATGTCCCGTACCTTACCCGCTGTCAAGGGGTGGAGGACGTGTCTTTGATTTTCAGAAGAAAAAGCGTTGTTGGCAGTGTTTTTTAGGTTTTCTCTTCTTGAGCACACCCAGAAGGCAATTAATGAAGGCTTAAATCCTTATGTATTTTGAGTACATAAGCCCTTTATACATTGCCCAAAATATAAACAATAGGCTTCTTCTTGAAGTTGTGCCATGTTTGATCTCCTGCATGCCAGTGTGACAATTAAGGATATTATTTTTTATAAATGTCTTGTATATACAAATCTGTACATATTTAACATTTTCTCATGATCTAACTTTCATTTTCAAAAGGAAATGTTGTATTATGCAAACATGTCATCTGTGTTATTGTCTGGAATGTACAGGTACCTTTTAACAAGAGTAGCCAAAACAATTAGGCGAACAGAATGTGAACAGAAAGTTATTTACATGGAATGCATTGGTCGTATATACTTTTTTTGTATCAATATAGCCTATGTGATACTGAGTGCAATATAATTGAGTTCTCAAGGAAGATAATGGGACATAATAATAATGTAAGATTGTTTTCAACTCAAAACATTAACTCTAATTGGGACAAAGATTGTCTCAAAGATTTTACAGTTTTAGGCTAAAAAGAAGTACTACAGAAATAATGTTGAACTATTTAGTCTACATCCATGAAATACTAAATAATACTAAATAATTGGTGAAATCCTAGCTTAAATATTAAAAAATAAATAAAGAAAAGGAACATTTCAGCAGCAATACTTCCAAGATTCTTTTGATACATTTTGATCTAGTATTTTAGTCTGTATATTTTCCTCCATATAGTAAATATGTTAACTTGTGCAAAAAGCCTTAATCAACAGGGATGATGAATTGTATCGGTAAATGAAGGAGCATTGTGTGATATATCGATAAATTATCTACATGGAATTTTCGTTATGATTATTACCCAGCCCTAGTATATGGTGTACAACTATGGGAAGGATTGGATGTTAAGACCCAACCACCAGCATTTAAATAATCAGTGTTAATTATTTAGTTTCTTTTCACTGTACAATCATGTCGAATTTGAAAAGGAACATTGAAGGATCTCTGTATCAGAACAGAACCCTTTGACAAAACAATATAGGATTTACCTTCTTTTTTCCCCCCCACAACATTTTTCACAAAGACTGCAGGAAGCTTTTTTCTAAAGTAATCCTACTGCTGGGGGTGGATGAAATAATCCCCTATTCTCATTTTAAACGCTTTCTGACAACTCGCACCTCAAATTGAATACACATGGAAGTTTATGGGACACAATTTGTTTTGTAATTAATAGAAGTATTTTATTTAGCCAATTAAGCATTTTCTCAATCAAAGCACAACCAAAATGTAAACAATGAATTATGGTGGTGTTGATATATTTGCAATTTCAACTGTTCTGATATATTTTTTGCTGCCTTTTTTGACAATCTCAAGGAAGTGGTTGTATTGACCAAGAATACTTCTGTTGTATTGCAGGTCAACTAGAATTTGTATTGATAACCCACCTATTCAGAGTGATGTATTCCTGTGATTCAAAAGCATATGCAACATATGAAATGGCAAGTTATGCATTTGTGATAAGTGATGATGATTGTCTAGTCTAGCTGCACTATCACAATATACAGTATGTGCTATCATGTGATACATAACACTGACCGTTGCAGGTCAAGACTGTCCATTTGTTATATGATAGCTAACTGGAAAGCCTCTGTTCCAGCAATTAAGAAATGCAGTATGGTGTTTTTTCTTTGGAATAGCAGTCACTGGATAGGCTGTTCATATAATAAAGACATGAATATTTCTAAACATATATTTATATCACCACATTTCATAATTACCAATTAGTATAACAATTATTGACTGAACAGGGTGCCACATTCTTTTTTTTCATGAATAGTGTAGCATGATAAGAGTTAGCTGTCTGTTCTATAGATGTACAGTATTCTCTGTCTATACTAGTAGTTGTAGTAAAGACAAGTTGCACATAAATATTTATTTTCATAATTTATCCAATTTTGTTGACAGATATTTGTAAGTAGTTACCATAATGTTAGCATTCTATTTTATGCAATAAACAGACAATTCTTGTACTTGTGGTGTTGTTTTGCTTGTCATGTTTTACCCACCAGAGGGCATACTTATGGCACACATGGGTTTCACTTCAAGCTACCATGGAGGTACACCACATTGAAAGCTGCCACCAGTTTACAGGAAACCCAGCAGATTATGGTTACAGACCAATTTGCACACATGACAGCATGGAGGTGTTAAAAGATGTACACTGTATTTTTTAGATTTGACATGAGTATGTACTGTATTTCTTTATCATGTATACATGTACTTCACTACATCCCAGTGACAAATATTGTAACTCCACTACAATTATTTGAAAACTTGTATTTCTATTTCGTTCTAGCAGAGTATTTCTAGTGTCATGCTTTCCTGTGGGATGCTTTTACCTAAATAGAAAACCTTAGTATTTCTTCCACCGCAGGTAGGCTAGTACATTTCCCTCTACCTGGAAGTTTCATTATCTTTGAATTTGAAAATGTGTGATTAATATGGTAGCCTAATTGTGTGTGTGTGTGTGTGTGTGTGTGTGTGTGTGTGTGTGTGTGTGTGTGTTTTCAGAATTAGTTTGACAGTGGTCATCACCTGAGTCACTGCGTGCAAATTTACTGAAATGCATAAATGCTCAACACAAAATCAAATTTAAAAGGGTTTAATATCTTTGTGAATTTACTGTGGCACACACTTTCTACAGTCACTGAAGAACACTGTACTTTATATTAATATTCAATAAAAATGTATTTACAATGTAATAAGGATAGGCTAATAGTTTAATTGTAACTCAAGTGTTCAAAAAAGTAAAAGTACAATATTTGGATCCAAGATGTAGTGGAGTAGAAGTAAAAGTATTGGAAATTGGAAGTACTCAAGTAAAGTACAAATACCTCAAAAGTGTCCTTAATGGGTAGTAAATCTACTTATAGTTACTTTACAACACCACTGATAAAAGGGTTCTTCCTCTGATGCTAGTAATGGTACAGTAGGGCAGGCTAGAGGATGTCGCTCCTCTTGTGACCACTAGGGGCCCTCATTCTTATTCGTCCTCAAACAAGTCAGTGAAACAACAGCCATGTCTAGATCATGGACCAGATAGAAGACGAGCGGTTTTGATCTGGTTGCTTTCATGGGATTTATTATACATTTACTCCTAGTTTTACAATAGAGGATTTCATTGGACACACATCACACCACAGGGCTTCTCCTAGCAGTATTGCTATGCTATTCCGCGGGGGCACCAATAAGACCTTCGGCAATCGAGACGCAAGATGTGGGTTGTAATTAAAACGCTGAACAATTGACGACGGATTTGTCGAACCATAAAGGGTGGATTTCCAGAACCAATCTGTCAAACAGATGTATAATTCTTTATACTGCTGTTGACATTTGTAAATACGGACGAAATGATGTCAGGAAAGCATTTCAAGGCTCACGAAGTGAGCTGCTGCATCAAATATTTCATATTTGGATTCAACATAATATTCTGGGTGAGTATAGCTCGCATCATAGCCCCGTTGTCTGCGGTTTGGGGCCTGACATGTCCTAAACATTAACTATTTAAAAAAATGTCAACGATTAACGGATAATGGACTATGGCTTTGCCATTTATAATTATTTTTTGTTTCATTTTTTAGCTTACATGATAGAAAACCAACGGGGTTATGGCTGTGTTTATACAGTGTCCTATGCATGTAGACATTCTTGTCTCATATTTTCCAATATGCTAGGTTTTTTCCCATACTTGTTTTCATGAGACATGATGATGATGATGATGTGATTACATCACTTAAACAGTCTTTGGCAGGCTTTAATACTCCTGTGCACTTGCTTCCTGTGTCACTCCCAAGCTAGCTTTTGTTTCTGTTCTGCTTCTCTCACACACACACACACACACACACACACACACACACACACACACACACACACACACACACACACACACACACACACACACACACACACACACTTTGCGGTAGCCTACTACTTTACTTTATGTGACTTGTAGTTGAAAGCCCTTTGATTGCAAGGGTAGAGGCACCATGCTCTCTCTTATGGGTGAGAATGAACTCACCCATATTGAAGAACAAGAATGCAAAAGGTTACTCCTGTGGTGTTATTTTATATATATATATATATATATATATATATATGTGTGTCTAAATGGACACAATTAAATGCCATTTTCCTTCCAATAGATGTTAAAAACGAAATTCATATACTCTGTATTGTAATCTTATAAGTGATAATACATTTATTACAACATTATACAATGACCAGTTGAGGCATAGGCCTATTGGTGTGTTGGCATGGAAACATCATCCACTGTGAAATACAATAGGTCACCTGCTCCACCTGCTCCAGTAGATTAAACTCAATGGTATGGGAGCAAAGAGGTTTATTTATATGTCTTTTGCTGGAATGATAGTATGATACACACTGCTAAAGCAAAGGGGGCTCCCCCAAGATGATGTTGACTCCTGGGATGACAGAGGTGGCTTGGTAGCACTCTTAACAAAATAATATCCAACATAACTGATTGTATACATAATAGCTTCTATATGAGTGTGAGTGTGTGTGTGTGTGTGTGTGCGTGTGTGTGTGTGTGCGTGTGTGTGTGTGTGCGTAAGTGCGTGCGTGCGTGTACTGGTCCCCTGGTAATATTTCAGACCTGAAATGCAATTTATTGCATTGTTTTGCCAATAATATTGCCAGGAACTATTGCTTCATTACGGAGCCCCGGAACACATTCCTGCAATGTTTGTCCTGGCAAACCTAAGGTCTTCTTGTCAGACCTCAGTAAATGAAGCATAGTTTGCATAATCATTTTTGCATAGTTGTTGTGTTATATATACCTACTTTATAATGGAGAAGATAATGCTACCACAACGCTTCTCAAAGTGGGGTCCGGGGACCCCCAGGGGTCGTTGAGGGTGTTCCAGGGGATAATGGATAGTTAGGAGACAAATAGTAGACCCTTTTATGTGTCTGTAACTCTGAGGGTTTACAAATGGAACTTAATTAATTTGGTTCCATTCTATTTGTACACTCTCAGAGTTATGGTGGTCTGTGGTCTAATGCAGGGGGACCCCCAGGTTCCATTATAATCAGCTATTTAAAAAATAAATCTTGATATCTTTTGAAAAACACAAATCTTGTATGGGGTCCTTGGCACTAAATCGTTTCAGATGGGGGTCCTTGGCAGAAGTTTGAGAACTACTGTGCTACCACAATCAGTGTGGAATAATCTTCTGGTCTTTCTGTCACTCACTCTCTCTTTCTCTTCCGTTCTCAGTTACTTGGAGTGGCTTTCCTTGGCATTGGGTTGTGGGCATGGAGCGAAAAGGTGGGTTCATTCATAGTTTCATACTATACCACCGCTATGTGTAAGCTGACACGGTGGGATTTCAAGTACGACATTCATAAAACCTTTCATTCGCGATGTCTTCAAACACTGAATAAATGTGGGCACATTGTAACTGCAACACAGAAGGTCCGAATATATCCGGTCAACATACTACTCCTGTGGGAGTTTCTGAAGAGGGTCATTAAACTTAAGACTAGTGGTTTACGCCCATCCGTCCACATGAGATGGGTGAAAAATGTTTTTACTGGCCTTACTAAAACAGAAAGGAATGTCATGCTTTCCTGTGGGAAGCCCTTCTACACAATAGCTTCTGGATACATCTGATGCATTTCACAGATTCATCCTTCTCAAAAAGAAAAAAAGAATATATAGTGTAAAGGACGGTGCATTTTCTCTTGTAATATAAAAGAATTTTAAGCTTCCTTATATTCAAGATACATTGTGCATGCAGTGAAATATTCAAAACCATTTTACACTCTCACACTCTTAATTAGAGAATGTAGAAAAATGTTATCTGTTATGGCACCACATCAATACAGCATGGAATTGTGGACAAAATCTTATCCAACAATGACAAAATATTCTATCTATGTTTTGGGTCTGAGAGGCTTAATCTCTACAAATGGTGTTCCGTGGTTTAAATGCTGAATAAATAATGGACCTTGATGTGAAAAGGGTTGAAAACCACTTTAACTAGTTGACCGGGTCCCCCAGGGCTTTAGGTCCACCAATGTTTCCCCCTGCATCAAATCTCTTTGCCACAGAATAGAGATGCTATAGGGTTCAAGTAACTGCACAAAGCATTGTAATTCCCGTCTTTACCACCAATTAATCAGTCAAAACACTGTTTTTCATCACCAGGGCGTGCTGTCCAACATCTCCTCCATCACAGACCTGGGGGGATTTGACCCCGTGTGGCTCTTCCTTGTGGTTGGGGGGGTCATGTTCATCCTGGGATTCGCTGGCTGCATCGGAGCACTGCGAGAAAACTCCTTCCTGCTGAAGTTTGTAAGTTTAAAAATAAATGTCACGATTATTTCAAACCTTCAACAAAAGTCCATGTTGACAAGAGTTGTGAGTGTCTGGTGGCTGATTTAAACGCGTGAATCAAAACACCATCCCAGTTCCAACAATGGACCAAGGGAGGAGCGCTTGTTTTCGGTGAGATGACGGAGACACGCAGTCTCAGGTGACTATGAGCCACGCGAGACACTGCCGAGCGAGCGGTAGTGAGCGAGTCGCCGTGTCGAGCGTTGCGACGGTCGCATGAGCCGACTCTGCGTCGTTACCGAGTTATGTGCCGTTATGGACAGAATAGTAAATCTTCGTCCCCCCGACTTTCGGCACCTCCACACGGTCCAGGCGAACCTCCGGTTCAGCCAATCACAAGCTTCCACTGCTGGAAGCGGGATGGTGTTTTGATACATGCGATTTAAACACCTGACTAATTAGACTTTGGGTGCTGTGCATTGATCTAATCGATGCACACATGGTAAATTGACAGTCTCATTGCACGATAAAGCACAGAGAAAGAGGACTGATTTATTGTCTTATGAAAAATACGAGCAAATTGGCACAATTAATCGCAGGTATTCACTGCACCCCATCGGAGCACAGCCCTATAGCTCAATCATATACTGCTCATATACTGCTCTTTTTGGAGCTGTGTGGAACACAAGCTACCCTATACGTGGCCGTGTGTGTAGGTATGTGGGTATGTGGGTGGGTCTGTGGGTCTGTATGTAGCCTGTATGTAGTAACCCTGGGTGACCAGAGAGGTGCTGTTGAGTCTAGCCTGCCCTGAGCATCAACTGCAACACACACACACACACACACACACACACACACACACACACACACACACACACACAGCTCCACTTCGAACAGAGGTTCGATTTTTATACTCCATCTTACTGCGTGCAGAGATCCAATAATTGTTTTTGAGATCTGAAGGTTCTCTTCTATTATACAGCAGCATGTAATGTTATAATGGAGAGAATAACAAACTTTGCTGTGTTTTAGTTCTCGGTGTTCCTGGGGATCATCTTCTTCCTGGAGCTGACTGCCGGAGTTTTGGCCTTCGTCTTCAAGGACTGGATCAAGGACCAGCTGAACTTCTTCATTAACAACAACATCCGTGCCTACCGAGATGACATTGACCTGCAGAACCTAATAGATTTCACCCAGGAATATGTGAGAGCAGTGTTTTTCTTCACACAGTTGTGAATTGACGTTAGTCATTTTGACATAATGTACAGTGGATCAAGGTTGTTGAGGCCCAGTCCCAGTAGGACTCAATAAAGACATATCTCATGCCAGGTCTTACTGTGTCTTTTCAACTTTCTAGTGGGAGTGTTGTGGAGCCTTCGGAGCTGATGATTGGAATTTGAACATCTACTTCAACTGCACTGACACCAATCCAAGTCGAGAGAAATGTGGAGTGCCCTTTTCTTGCTGCACCAAAGATCCAGCGGTGTGTAACTCCGTATAAAACATATTATCAAAGAACAGACAGATGATTAGTGAGTTAAAGCTGCGATCCGGAATCTATTTATTATTTTAACCAATCTGTATGGAAAAGGATGTTAAAGGAGTAGTTCATCCCCAAAAGGATTTTTTTTCTGTTGATTATTGAACTCAAGTCTCCATAATGTAAGTAATCGATAGGGTGTACTACTCCTTTAATATAACAAGCACATCTGCCATGGTTGGAGGTTCTCTCCTTACTCTTCCACTGAGAAATGTAGACCCTTTGAACCTTAGCCCCTAAGTGCAATATATCCCCTGCAGCGATTCTGTCTTGGAAGAGCAGTTGCAGTATGGTCTCCAACCTTGGAGACCCGGGTTCAAATCCAGGGTAGTACATAGAATTTACGGATTGCAGAGTTAAGCCAAAAACAAATGTTAAAATGGCGCTGTACTTTGTAGGGGAAAAAATAACACTTACAGTGGAGGAAGTTGAAAGGGGAAGTATTTTGTGTGCGATAGCTTGCTTATCTGTGTCCTCCAGAAACAACATATCTCAGCACTCACGGCTGCATTCCAACAGGAGGACCTCCACAACTCTGTGGTTATTCCTCTCTGACTCTGCTAGCTGAACACAAATGCAAATGATGTTAAAGAGTGGTATATGGCCCCAATGTTTTGTTGAATACAATGCAAGACTTGTGTGAGGGAACAGTTTGAAAGCAAGCAATGAATAGCTTGTGCAAAACTTAATTACACAGTTGGATCACTGTAAAACAAGCTAAATCATAATTGCTATTTGCCTTTATGATATATGACTTCAGTCCAGTCTGACCAAATATGTTGTTCAACTCCCTCTTCTGTTCACAGGAGGATGTCATCAATACTCAGTGTGGATACGACGTTCGAGCAAAAACCGTGAGTTGCATAGTTTATATTTTGTGTACTGCATAATGGAGCTGTAAACATTGTCAAGGAGGTTGAGCCCCTTGACAAAGTTTTTGATAACTCGTCAACCTGGAAAGTTTTTACCCACTTTTCTCCCCGATATAGTCATTATGTAAATTGATTCCTCCCCACACACATTACTGTGTCACTGGCACTGCTATTGTATCCTATTGACTCACCTACCAGTGAGGAGCCCCCACCAGGAGGACGTAGAGCCTTTATTATACTCCTTCCTGCTGACAGGTCCTCCCCAGCCTGCGGGAATACGTATAGTGACAGTTATCATCCTCCCCACCCGGCTTCCCTCCCCCAAACAAGTGCCAATGTTGTTCGTGATGTGTAGATGCTCTGACAAATGCTCGGATGTACCGCAGAGGATTTGAATCCACAACCTCACCGGTGGTGGGCAGGCACTTTACCACTGTGCCAAACAATCGCCCGGTTTTAATTTTTTACTCGATTAAATCATTTTGTCTGGTTAACGACTTGAACCCTATTTTATTCTTTGTCGTACAATGGTGTTGTGTGAATAGTGAAAATAGCTGATCTACAAGCTCACAACACGCAGGGGTCTTGTGACCTTGTAGATCTGCTATTTTTGAAACTCTAGTTTATTCAAATCAGCTCTTAATAAGCTTGAGTAACTGTTGCATGCCTGTAACAGATAAAGCTATGTAACTTATGAGTAGTAATAAAAGTGTAAATTAGAAAATCTTTATTTCTTAGTCTCAAGCTAGCTTGTTTGGCTACATGAGGTCATCAGCAGGTACCCCACCCTAGCCACGATATTGCTCATTCAGCCCGTTCCCACTCCCCAGTTTTCAGAGTACACTGCTGCTTCTCAGTTCAGTTCCATGGCCTTGGATTACTCATGCAGAAGCAATGCTTTGGAATAGAAACCCCTCCCCCAACATTTGGTTTGGCATTACTCCATAGTGCAGCCCGTGGGCCAGAGCCCACTGGTGGGCCGCCAGCATAATGCAAGTGGGCCTCCAAATAACCCAAAAACTGATGATGAATGATCAAATAACATAATACTAAAAATGTATGAAAAACACCATGGTATTTTTTTTTTCTTTCTTTAAAACCTTGATAAATTAGTTTTCATTGTGACACCGATAAATAGGAACTTAAAGTATACTACGCGTTAGTTCAATCGATTGATTGATCATTAAAATAATCGGAAACGCGTACCGCCTAACCATCTGACCACTTCTCAGCAGCTGAAAAGTGGTCAGATGGCTGCTACACACTTTCAAGATTTTCAAGTGGGGCCTGATTCAGTTTATTTTATTGACTTAAAACGATGTTCTAACTGTATTACAGCATCTGGGTAACATCAGAGAGGGCCAGGAAGACTATTTAAAGCTGCAATCTGATACTGTTTAAATGAATAAACATTATTTTAACCATTATAGAGTATGTTAATACAATATTGCTCTAAAAGAGCACCTACAAGAGGCTGCAACTCTGAACTGGGGGTCTTTGATAATAAAAAACTGTTTGAAAATCACAGTGTGATGATGTGTGTTGTTAGGATTCTGAGCAGAGGATGTTCATCTACATCAAAGGGTGTGTCCCTCAGTTTGAGAAGTGGCTACAAGACAACCTGACAGTGGTGGCAGGCATCTTTATTGGGATCGCATTATTACAGGTTAGCAAGATCGTGACACCTTTTCCCGGCATCTAATGTCTCTCTCAACCTTTATATTAACGGGTATTCTTCTGTTAGTACTGTATGTCTTTTCTATAATAACATCTGGGTTTGCTTTCCTTCTCTTTTTTTGGTTTCAGATTTTTGGAATCTGTTTAGCACAGAATCTAGTGAGTGACATTGAAGCAGTGAGAGAGAGCTGGTAGGTGTCAATAATTAATATATTATACAAAGGTATATAGTAGTAGTAATTAAGTATAACTGTTGATTTCATTGTGTTCATCTACTATCTTTTTGATAATACATCTATTTTTTTAAATCTTCCCATGTCTCTTACAGTTTGTTTACTTAAGTCTTCTAGCATCATCTCAACAAGCAAGAAGGATGTGGTATGTAAGCTGTGTTATGTCTAACAATTATCATTACCAGTGTTGCAGCATATGCAATGGTTTCTACCGTGGAATGTTTATGCACAAACTCCCGTATTTTACAGGTCTCTTCGGTTTGGATGCAGCCATGGAAGTGGGATAAATTCAATGTCTTAGATGAGATGTCCTGTACAAGTACATTTCTGAGAGTTATTTGTGGTCTAATTTTGAACAGTGTGTACAAATTCAGAGAAGTCATGGAAGTTCCCATAGAACCATATTAATGCTGCACAACAAAATCATCACACGTAAGCATCTGGTCTTAAGAAATACGGTAGGTTGGCCAATAAAGGATGTTAGTAATTACAGTTATACGGCAATACTACATCTGTCTCTGAGGATGTTCTTGTCAAAAATAGGCCATTGCTTTTTTCTTCCCCACAATTGCAGTTTTTAACACTGCATGTAAGGCTCTTGTACCAAGGTGAAGTGGTTCTGGAAATGCACTGCATGCCTATTGTCTGTTGATAGGACATTGGCTCTCTTAACTGTATTTCATTAATGTTACTGTAAGTATTTATAATATTTGTAAGATAGCATCTACGGTAGTATAGAGTGAATTGGCTGGTTAGCACTTTGTGGACTGTTTAATGGAACATACCTGCAAAAAAATGGTATTAGACCTCTATCCATTTTGACTGTATTTGAACACAAAAGAGTATTGGGAAATTTAGGGGAGGCTCTGATTCTTAATTTGTTGTATTTTAGCAGTGTTTCGTGTCAACCGATGTACATGTAACATGTAAAAAGGGGAACAATAGACACGGCTAGGTTTTATCTGGTGCTATTGACATAGGCATAGGCATTGACATATCTCAAGGTTTTCTGAATTAAGAGGGATAATTGAAATGTAACTGTGTATAGAACAATGCTTTGTCCAACTACAGAGCTTTAAAAGTCTCTAGTCTATAAGTCAGACTACAGATTTAAGAAAAAGAAAGGTTTGAACCTCCACATTCTCTCTCACAGAAGGATATGCAGTCACAGCCTTATAACTTGTCTAGCAAGTTCATATAGCAAAGATAATTTGAGCTAGGAACATTGCTTGGCACAAGGTGAAGTATCTGAGGTAATGGCCACTAGAGGTGGCCCTTTCCTGAACGCTTAAAGATGGGATCCGTTGGCAAGAGGTAGTAGTAGTAGTTTTAGTTTTTTTGTTCCATTTTCTTTTCGATAGATTTTTATCCCACCCTAAAGCAGCTAAAAAAAACAACAATGTGCTTTTTTGCATGTGGCGTGCCGCTTCTTGCACATTATTTCATTTTATCGTCATTATGTTCATTCATATTTCTTTGATGTGTTTTGAAAGTCTATGTACGTTTGCTTGATGAAATCTGCCTACATTAAGATTTGAACTGAAGTTTTCACAGGAGTAATGGAAGTGCAATGTAGCTATTACGCTTATGTCCAAGGCTGATGATTGTATGCCCCCTTTAGGCGGTGTATATATACCTCAACATAGAGTACATTTCCAACATACATTAGGGTTTAATACAGAGCAGAAAGACTCTCTCACCAGCGTTTTCTTTTAAATGCTAATTGAGATGTACTTTATTTTTATTTCTGATGTCATGGTTGGTTTTTATCACTTCCAGTTTGAGAAGAATTTCATTGTATTTTCTATTCAACAAGAATACCTTTAAATTAAGACATTTATCTCACAACTTAGATAAAAAAAAGTCTATTTCTCAGCTCTGTCGTACAGTAGTTTGGTTTTGGTGTTTGTATGGAAAGAGACCATGTGGCACGGCACCAAAAATGTTTCTTTTGCAGTGTAACCTGCTAGCTGCAGCATTGCAAGGACAGACAATCCTTTTCCTTTTCTGTCAGTATGGTGAAATGAAAAATGTCACTAAATAGTCTTACCATTGGTTCTTAAAAGGGAAGACCACCCATTTTCAATATTGAACTGTGTCATTAATATACCTTAGAGGAGTTGTGTGGAAATAGAAAAAAAAGTCCCCCCCCCCCCCCCCCCTTCTGTGCTGCCTAGAACTGGAGGATTGGTTTTGGGGTGTGTATTGTAAAGTACAACTTGATGACATCACACATTGTACTTTACAATACAAACCCAAAAAATCAATCCTCCAGTTCTAGGCAACACAGAAGGGGGGGAACTTTTTTTCTATTTCCACACAACTCCTCTAAGGTATATTAATGACATATTGCAACATTGAAAATGGGTGGTCTTCCCCTTTAAAACGTACCACAGCCAGGTCAGATCAGGTGTCAGCTATCCTTTTTTCACTAAAACCTTGATTCAATTGTCTGTATTTATGGATCACATTCATTATAAATGTGCCATACCTGTGATTATGCCATACTTGTTATTATAAAAAAAAAGTACTGTACTTTGTGTTACTAATTCATGTAAATAACTGGATATTGAAAAGGTGTAAATATGTCTGAATAAATGTTTCTTTGTAAATAGACGTGTCTTATTGAATATTCATATAATTTGCATTAATTGACGATTCCAATAAGAACTCAAATTCAAAGAAACATAAGCAGATATTGTGTTAACTGAATTTATAAATGGCACAGAAATTGTACAGAACACATTGCATAGATAGTGTCTTCTAAATGCATTGTGTTGTTTGAGGACTTAGCTTACCATATTATGTACAGTATTTGCTACTCTCAGAAGTATTTCTTACAATCGATTTAGAGTATATCAGCAGTTATTGGGCATTGTTGATAAGTGGATGCCAAATATGTTTTGGGGACATTCAACATGAAATATAAGGGCACAACAGCAAAATGTTTATTGTCATCAATAAGGATGCTTGTCAGTGATGAGCGACAATTACACTGCTTTTCAATTTAGCAGTTGTGCATTAAGTTTACTTTTAGACAATAATCAATGAAGATTATGGTGTGCAGTGTGTTTGGCTGTATCCTAAGAGTATTTATATTTTGTTGATATGCTGTTTACTCAAAGTGGGATCTAGTCCAACAGCCACTTACATTTTTCAAATTCATGTTGTTGGTGACAAACTGATTTTCAACTGAAAAACATGGTACAATCAGTTTATTTTTGCAGCAACAATAAAGATAAAAAGGGTCATTTAAGGTGCAGTTGCATAATCACATTTCCTAAGAAAAGGGGAAGAAACTCCGTTCCACTCCCTTTAAGATCATTGAGGTCACTGTAGCCATCAGCTTGCTAATTGCAGGACAAACAAGGTCTTCAAATTCTATGAGCTCCTTCTATGACAGAAGTGAAAGTGGAAAACTAGCAAAGTTTTGCTGAACAGGAAGTGGGTTTTACTTGTCACTATTGTGTAGCTAAGTGTTGTCACATATGCACCAAATTATAATTATTGTTTATAAATGTTGTGCTGGTTATGTCTGTGTTTAATTATCGGTATAACGGTATATTTACTCTCTTCCAAAGAAACATCATTCCTTGGAGCTCTTGATGATAGGCTTAGAGATTCTTGTTTATCCCCCCAAATCACGAAGGCTGATTTGACCTTTGACAAATAAATAAGTCAATGTGTCAAAGAAAGCACTTTGGCTTTGTTGGGCAGTACACTGAAGACTCAATATGATAAAAAATTATAAGACATACAGTGACAGTATTACACCATCATATCACCAGTAAGACGCCTCAGGGCAACACGCGACAAGGTTGCGCCATGTCTTGGCCATCTGGCCAAAGGGATTTAGTTCCCCTGGCATCACAGGGATCTCCATATGGCAATAAAGGGGATTTGGTTCCCCTGGCATCACAGGATCTCCATATCTCCATATATGGGCATAAAAGGGATTTGGTTCCCATGACATCACAGTGATGTCAGAGCGTGATGTCAGAGCCTGAGAGTCAATCATCAACAAAGACAAGCATTACCCAGACAGACAGACTTTCCCTCTTATGCCCATATATGGAGATCCCTTTGATGCCAGGGGAACCAAATCCCTTTTATGCCCATATATGCCCTGATGTCCACATCACTGTGACATCACTGTGACTTTGTCCCTTTTATGCCCATATATCGACATCCCTGATATGTCCACATGACTGTGACATGACATCACTGTGACTCTGTGCCACACTGCCAGATGGCCAAGACAGTGATGTGTCAGGGGAACCACAGTGTCAGGCGTTACCCGTCCGTCTACAGACAAGCTGTGCCGGTTCTGACAGTAAACTGCGACCTGCGGTCGCAATGATCTCATTCCATTTAGTAAAGTTGGATATCACAATCACCACATAAAAGCGTATAATTTCTAAAACCAATTTACATACAGTAGGCCTAACCTAAAGGCCTATATGCATGATTATTTGAGAGATAAAGCTGGATCAAAGACTGTGACACAAAGAATGACATGGAGTAAAAGATGTGTGTTCTGCTGATGAGGTTAAATCTGACCCTCAGAGGGACCCTCATGTTTCATCATCATGATCAATTAAGTCTATAGTGTATTGTTATGTCAGTATGAAGTAACCTGTCTATTTGTGTGTGTGTGTGTGTGTGTGTGTGTGTGTCTGTGTGTGTGTGTGTGTGTGGGGGGGGGGGGGGTCAGCATTCAGCACAGGCTGGGTCTCCAGATAAATGATAGTTAGGAACCAAATGGACCCTTATGGTCCTGTAACTCTGAGAGTTAAATTAACATTGATTTCACAATATAAATTGAGTCCAAGAGATAGATATGCCATTAAATGGGGGTCCGTAGCCAAATGTCAAACTGGGGGTCCTGAAAATTAAAAAGGTTGGGAATCACTGCTGGAGATGTAAAACTCTTCTCTTATTATGGGGGTCCCCCCATTGCATGTCTTTTCAAATGGGGCCCGGGGTCCGTGCGTTAATAAGTGTCAATTTGATATGGGGGTCCTTGATAAATTATGAAAAAGTTTGAGAACCACTGATTAGACAGTCCTACAACGTCAATGATTATTTATTGGGGGACCTAAAGTAGGCCTATAATATGCACATAATATAGCCTAGTCTGTAATTTGATGCCTTCCGCTTCTTACCGACACGACCAGACCGACAGACAGCCCACTTTCCTTCTACGAAATGAGAGCGACAATGTAGCGTCTGTTTACATCCTTCTCGTCCCCGAGACCGAGTCCCAAGAAAATAGGTGAAAGGTTTCTAGATGGCGACGACTCTCTACCTATATAAGGTAACTAATAAAAATAGATAATATAATCAATGTTAATTCAGATTGGCCTGCATTGTACGGGAACGTTAGCGATTTCCTTTGTTTTATTTTCTAAATGAAACCCAGCCAGTGGAAGATCTCAAAGTCTCATGACAAGTCTCACTGTCATTTTGGTAAATCAATCACTGAGATAATCCTATTAAGTTGATTATTCCATCAAATTGCAGTAGGCCTACTATAAGAGACATGACTGCCCCCTAGCCCCATACAGCGCATCATATTACATCTCTCAAATCTCAATTGTAGTATATGGCCATCTCTCTGTGTACTAAGTTAATGATTTGCTGTTTATCTCGTACTTAGTACTTGAGCGTGGAGTTTGGAGTCTGCCCTCCCCTCAGATAAAACATAATTGGAGTATCTTCAACGTGCCAGGCCTTTCCTTCTGACTGACTCTCACCAGTTTGATTCAACTGGTCACAAAGACAGCATACAATGTTATCCCTTATTTTGTTTTGTCTCATAGCATCCTCCTGCTTGGATTCTGTTAAAGGTGAGTGTTTTCATTTGTAGATGTTCAGAAACATTGATGGGGTTGTTGTTAGACAATGTTCCAACTTAAAATGATAGTAACCTTCAAGGCATACTAGGCCTGCATAGTGCCATATCTGTAACAGATACAGAATGCATTCATATAGTAAAGTAGCAACATGTCAAGTAATTTAAAGGCAACTTATATAGGCCAATTGATTGCTATCACAAATTTGGTTGCTTGAATTGTCATGCTGCAATACCAAATTGTTAACAGGCTGCATTGCATTTGATTAAATTGCTTGACAAGCCAGCAGACAGAATGAATGACAAAGGCAACTTGTGTGTGTATAGTGTGTATAGTCTACAATAGGCCTACTGTGAAAAGCAGTAATGAAAAAGAAGTATCCAATATCCATAGAGGAAATCACCCGGGGTGACATCATGGTTCCACAAGACTCCCCATTCATTCTCAGTATAGCAGAAACTGTTGTTTGATGACATCACAAGTTAATCTCTCTTGTTTATTGGATGAAAAGAGTCTATCTCATGAACACAAATCTTAAAGAGAAGACATGTATTCTAGGTGGTTGTTTGCTTTTGAAAGTGTGATTGAATGTTGCATAGTTTGTGTTGATTAATACAGTGGCTACATCTCTCAGTAGTGGTGATGCAATCAAAAATGGACACGTCAGTCAGTCTGTGTCCCAATGTCACAGCTAATATACCGGCACTACACACATTGGGAAAAGAGATTTTATCTGGTCTCGGCTGATACACACCCTGTTGAATGACTGTTGATTGTGGCCTAGTAAACTTGCCACTATTCATATCGGATCATCAACAGGACACTAAAAGAAAGTAAAACCAACTAAATTCCCCGTATGAAGAATTAACTGTGTTTTTGAAGTGAGCCCAGACAGTACTGCATACAATGAATGATGTCATGTAACAAAGCTAATTAAATCTCTATTTCGGTGACATTGTCTACTTTTAAACAGATTCACAATTAATTCAACTGATTATTAATGAATTCAAAACCATGTGGGGGTATTCTTAAAAGAAAAAAGATTACAACCTTTGTTAACTGGGCAAATAGACTGGTTTTCATAACTTTAGGTTAAAGTATTTTATATATTTAAAAAACATGTGAGCTGTTTTGAACGTAGCTTTCTGTGAATTGTAAAACATATAGTTAACATGCACATATTGAGTCACTTGGACCAGCAAAGTTTCCCTCACATCTGTATATTCTGTGATCTTTAATGTTTTGTTTTTTCTCTGTTGCTTCAGGTGCTGGACCCAGGTTGAACAATGACCAGCTGTACAAATTCAGCTATACCACTGAGGTCCTGCTAGACCAGGCCAAAGGGTCAAAGGGGGAGAGTTCTGGCTATAGGGTTTCAAGTGATGTGGATGTTAACCTAGTCTGGAGAGATCCGGATAGTGAGGAAGACCAGCTCATTCAAGTGGCGGTATGTCGGCATAACTAACTACGCTCTGTCTAGTGCAGTGGTTCTCAACTTGTGGGTCGGGACCCCCAGGGGGGTCCCCAAATAATTTGGGGGGGTTCCCCAGATTATTAGCTTAATGTGCAACATTGTTTTCTCTCTCAACAGTAAACAAACCAACAAAGTTTAAGTGTACAGAGGGTATCTACACATTTCTAAAGTGACAATTTAAGGCCTTTTAATACCTCTAAAATGACAAATTAAACATTGGCCAAATTGTCAAATATTAGAGACAGAAATTGTGAAAATAGACGATCTCGCAAAGTGAGGCGTTGTGAGCATGTAGCGTTGTGAGCATGTTATACGAAATGTAATGCCTCAGCTCTTAGTGCTTGTCAGGGTGGGAGGGGTCCCCAGTTCAAATGTGATTATTTTGAGGGTTGTGACCTGAAAAGGTTGAGAACCACGTTATGAATATTCAGCCATGTGGTTATTACATAGCACATTTCTAAATGTGTAAATGTTCTGCAATTTGTCCAACAATCGTCATTCTCCACTTGACCCACTCTTACCATGGTGAGATAGGTATACTATACACAGACACAACACATTCATCATTTGCCTCCTCTCTCTCAACAACAGATCTCTAATGTGAGGATTGATAATGCAGCCCATCAATCGGAGGAAAAGAACATCTTCCATGGCTCCACGACAGAAAGCCTCATGGGGGATACCAGACTAGAAGCTCTGACGAAGCCTTTTTTGGTGCACCTGAGAAATGGAAAGGTAAGCCCATAGACCTTCTTATTTGTTTGTTGGAGATACTCAGAAAGGGCCACCACCACAAAGCACTGGGATGGCAGTCTGCAATGTCCATGGAATACCAGAAGAGTCTCCGGAAAGAAACTCGCCTGCGCTGATGGTTTATGCCTTTTGATTGATTGATTGATTGATTGAGGTATTTTATTAGAAGTTTTGGATAGGAAAAGGTACAATTTCGTGACAGCACAGTTCACTGATACAATGTCAACTAAAAGGAAAGTCGGGTAAGGCAAGGCTCATTTGTTATTTTCCATTGAGATCCTTAATATCCTTATATACCTCTGTAAACTATACCTAAACAGTTAAACCTAACCGAGTTTCTTTCTGGTCACTCTACCGGGTTACCTGTTTGGTGGGATGCTGATAGGTAGGGGACTGCATTAGTGACTCCTACTGGTTGTTTGGGGCACCTGTTCAACAGGGAGTGGAGACAGTGTGAACCATGGCACTTTATGCTTCTCTCAGGGAAACTCCCCGCTGCCAGGTGAAAATGACTGGCTGGTGACTCCAGTAACAGAGGAGGGCTGCGGTTGTCTACTCCCTCCACAGGCCAATGTTGGGAATTGGCAGTGTTTAAATTGAGGAGAAAATGAAAAACTTGTTGTTCAAAAAACAACAAACATGGATGTGAATCAAAGTTTACACTTCTATACACATTTTACGTACTTTCTATAACGATACATTTGACATTGACAGACTCTTTAAGAGTCCTTTTCACCGAATCCATATTTCTGTTGACATGTTCTGTCATTTTCAACTGTTTCGTTATCAGTACACATTGCAAAACCCTTAGAGGCCCCTGGTGGCAAACAGCATAACTATATACTGTATGTATCTAAAGCAAGGGTCTTCAACAGGGGGTCTGGGACCCCCAGGGGGTCCTCAGAGTTACTGCAGGGGGTCCTCCAAATCTTTGTGTGATAGAACATTTTTTTCTCCTTTTTTATATTAACCACGTGAACCCTAGTGTCCAAATTCTGAGAACTTTAGCCAAAAATAGTGCGAGGCGTTGTGAGCTTGTAGATCGGCTATTTTCGGCAAAGAGGTTTGGTGTAGAGGGGAAAAAGAGCAGATGATCTAGACCTTATCATAATCTTGTTTTTATTTATTATTATTATTATTATCATTTAACATTTTCAATCTTCCAGAAGCCAAATAATAGCATTGTTCTTGTCTGTAGATAATTAATTAACTTAATTGTGATTATGCTAGCAGGGTCGATACCAGACAGATCTGTGTTGTATGTATACCAGGGGTCTTCAACAGGGGGCCTGGGACCCCTAGAGGGTCCCCAGAGTTACTACAGGGGGTCCTCCAAATCTTTGAGTGATAGAAACTTTTTTTTCTCCTAAACCCTAGCGTCCATATTCTGAGAACTTTAGCCAAAAATTGCAGATCTACAGCATTGTGAGCTTGTAGATCTGCTATTTTTGGCAAAGAGCTTTGGTGTAGGGGACAAAGAGCAGACTAAATACAGAGTGAAAGGTCAAGTTTATTAAGTATTGACAGTTCAAGTGGTTAAATATCTGAAAACACAAATTGACATGAATCCAAAATACACTGATGATTGTGTTGTCAAACAATATGGAAACGATGAAGAGGTTGAGGGGGTCCCTGCTTCATCTCTCTCTCAACTAAGGGGTCCTTGGCCTGAAAACGTTGAAGACCCCTGGTGTAGTAAACTGTTTGCAAAGTGAGCAGGTTCAGAGTTAATGTGAATGAATAGCCTAGTGTGGAGCAGTTGCTTTGAACTGTTCAATTCCACCCTACAGCCTTTGTCAAATGTAATTATTCATCTCACCCGTCACTATACACTACTATTAACAAGCAGTAGAGCAGTAACATTACCAGATGAGGAAATCATTAAGTGTAATACAGGAGCCATCTCTTTCAATGCCTACATTTTGTTTGGCCCATAGATCTTTAAATTGTGCCCACTTGATGAGGATCTTCTTGTGGTCACGAGATCAGGATCTCATGTTCACATCACATATTGTATCTTGTGCCCATGATATACAGTAATTGAACTGTACCAGATCACCTCTCACTGCCTGTATAGAACCATTGTATCCTAGTTTTGAAAAGTTAAGGGTTTGATATATTCTAGAAAATGATCACAGGTCAACAACCCATTATCAATGTGAATCATTCATAATCATCAATTAGTTATTTGTATTTGCAAAACACTTGCATGTACAGTATTGTGTCAGATCTAGCTGATATTTGGAACTGTGGATACATAAATCTATATATGGAAAACCCTGTAGGTTAGCTAGCATACTACTTTGTGTGCTCATGATCTGGACATTGAGTCAATCATTTAGCCCAGTGGCTCTAAAACGGTTTCATCTATTTTGCCGTAGAACTACAAAAATTGTTTAAAAACGTTCCTCGACTTTTACTCCCAATGTTTTGAAAATAGCAGATTGTAGATTGGCTATTTTCAAATAGCTGAAGTATAAAATATAAAGCCGGGGACCCCCTTGAACCTTTCCAAGGACGCCTGGGGGTCCCCGGACCCCACTTTGAGAACCGCTGATATAGCTAACCTGTAGAATACATGGAGGCAAAATGTGGTGAAAGTAAAAATGTGCCTTCAAGGGGTTCAGTAATGTACTGAATTCAGAATGGACATAAAAAAGAATGTTATCGTAATGGAAACAGTATAAGCCGGAGTTCAATGACAAGGTTTCTTTTTCTGTGGCGTTGCATTAGGTGAGAGCATTCTACTCCTATCGAGCAGAGCCTGCAGTCATCAAGAACCTAAAAAGAGGGGTTGCCAGCTTGCTGCAAGTTCAACTCAATACTGGAAAGGTTATAGAGGTAAGTGGCTTTTTAAATATGTTTATTAATATTTTATTTGAAGATGTGCACTGTAACTAACATGGTTTATATCTTGGAACAGAACGATGTGTCTGGGAGGTGTACAGTGCAGTACAAGGCAGCACAAGGCCAAGTGACAAGAACCAAGATTCTGGACACATGCAGGACCCCAGAGACTGGTTTCTCCACCCATAGTCAGGTTAGTCAGCAACTATAACAAGCACTGGTTAAAACTCTGGAGTCGGGCAGACGAATCGGCCATTATTTATTGAAACTTTGGCTTTGACAAAATATAAGTCTGTATTCTGTATATAATCTGTATTCTTAAAAAAAAGAAAAAAAAACAGAATCTGCATTTTACCCAAATATGTAGCATCGACCGGGCTCTACTGTGTACTTCCTTGAACTGAATGCAGCAGTCCCACCGTTCAGAAGGAACCACAAAAACAATATTTTATATTTTAATGCCTGAATTTGTTCTCCTTCAGGTCTTGGGCGTGAGCAAAAAGTCCAGCTCTGTTACAGTGTTCACGCTAGAGGACGGTTTCATCCGGTCAGCTGTGGCTGAGGAAACACACATACTCGCTGTCAATGCTCGGAAATCTGCAGGAGCTAAAGTTGTGTCCAGGTAAGTTCGGGGGTTGAACTGGTGTTGTACACTGTGTGTTAAATAGTAATTCTGAAGTGCGTTACTCTTTAAGACTGACAAACCTATGAAATCTGTGGTATAATAAAATACAGCGTTTAGGAATCAACAGTATTAACTGCAAGGTTTTGCTTTATTGTCCAACAAGGGAAAATTGTATTTGCAGCCACGTAAGCCATTTGCATTTATGAATTAAACGTTCTCATTACCTAGACAAGCCTTCACACTAGTTGGAACAGAGGCGGGGCCAGTGGCGGCTGCTGGGAATGATGTCCCTGAGGTTGTCACATCACTTGATCCCGAACTGTTTGCCATTGGGATCATTGCCGGGAAAGTCAGATCCAAGTGCAAGGGCTGTCCATCGGTGAGTGATGTTTCAGTTTCATTAACATTCTTTTTTGCTTTTAATTTTCAGCAATTGCCTTGGTAATGTCTCCAATGTCTATTGATGAAAAAATAAACAATTTCAATAATATTAATAATTTAACTTCAACAGACATACTGATCATGAGTTGAACAATGTCATTGACTTTCCTCACGCACAGAGAACACATCGTTATGTCTCTGCAGTTATTGAATGTCTGTGCTGTGATGCCCCGCTTCCCTGCTCTGTTTCCTCCGCTAGCTCTTTGAACATTGGCAGGCTGTTCAGAAACAATTTGAGCCAGCCAGTTTGTCTAAGGCCACTGCACCCCGCAGCTTCCTGGCACTGATCCAGAGCATTAGGAAGGCTTCCAAGGATGAGATCCTCAAAGTTCTGAAGAGTGCCAGCAAGACAACCGTGTAAGCAGAGCCTGCCTCCATCCTGCTGTATACCTGGCTGTCACTGCCTCCTTCCACTCACTTCTGCCAGACTTGTGTATCGTATCCCTACATCAGTGGTTCTCAAACATTTGTCACGTCAAAGACCCCAAATGTATTTTGCCACGGACCCCCATCTGGAAATATGTTGTGCCAGGGAGGTACCCCCATACAAGATTTGATTTGTGGTGTTAAAAATTTCAAAAAGATTCTGAATCAAAAATTAGCTTGCAGATCGTCTATTTCCAAATAAATGATGTATCATTTAAAGTGTTATATTAACTAATTTGACAGGGGTCCCCGGACCCCACTTTGAGAACCAATGTCAGTGGTTCTCAAACTTGGGGTCGGGACCCCAAATTATTTTGTGGGGTCCCCAGATGATTAGATTAATGTAATTCTGTAATGCTTAATTCTCTCACTCAACAATAAACAAACCAACTCAGAGTATAATACAGGGATCTTCACATTTATAAAGTGACAATTTAAGGACTTTCAAGACCGTTTTAATACCAAACTGGCCAAACTGTCAAATTTTAAGTAAGCAGTGCGAGGCGTTGTGAGCATGTAGATTTGCTATTTTCACAATATTTATCTGTGGAACCGAGTCACATTAATACCTACAATTCCAAATGGAACTGAGTCACATTAATACCTACAATTCCAAGTGCTTGTCAGGGTGGGGGTCCCCAGTTCAAATATGTTTATTTTGGGGGTCACGGCCAAAAAAGGTTTGAGAACCCCTGCCCTACGTGATTCATTTTAGCATTGCAATGTCCTAAGATTATTTATTACTTTACTTAATTAGGAGAAAGGAATCTGTTGCACTCTCATAGTCCCATTGCATAAAATATACTTTGTAAATGATTTCATACTCCAGCGGTTTCCATCCAGAGGTCTACTTCAGGATATGATGGGCCACTCTTAATTTGAGTTGTTTCCTTCTGGTTTTCAGACCTCAGGTAGTGGATGCTGTCACTTCTTCCCAGACCTCTGCATCTTTGGATGCCATGGTTGAGTTCCTCAACTTCACAGACACAAAAAGCATGGTTCTGCAGGAGAGGTTCCTGTACGCCTGCGGCTTTGCATCACATCCCAATGAGAAGATGCTCAAGACTTTACTGGTGAGCAACCTTATGTGCTTTTAACAGCAACATGAAGGCAATGTAATTGCAATCAACTGTAATTAACAAGGGCGTCTTCCTTTCCAGGACATTTCTAAGGAAAAGATGGGAAAGTTCGGCATCACTGACATCAAAGAGTCTGTGGTGATCATTATGGGGGCCCTGGTCCACAAGCTCTGTGACAAAGGAGGATGTGATTTACCGGTGCGATGATTAACTTCACTGACTTTATATAAATTATTATGCAATGTCTATAACTTACATCTGGATGGAAAACATGATTTTAACCAAGGAAGCATTTTCCTCTATGCCATAAACATACACTGAATAGAATTGTCATTTTAAAAACAAATCTAATCAATGGATCTATGTTTACCTCTCAGACGGTGGTCGAGGTGAAGAAGATGCTTTTGGAAGGTCCTGACAGCACACAGAAAGAGTCAGAGGTCCAGATGTACCTACTGGCCTTGAAGAACTCCATGCTCCCTGAGGCCATTCCAATCTTTACCAAATATGCTGAATCTGAGGTTGGGGCCTTCTGCACCATTTCCCTTTCTTCCTTACAGAGATATGATTTCAGTCTCATTACAGATGAGGTAAGATACAAGATATATATCATGCAATGTTATTTTGTGTTCAACTAAATGTATACTTCATCGTACAATGACGTTTCGTTTGGGCAATAAATCAGCCCATAACAATATTGTTGCACTGGAATTGTGAATATACCGTAATATGAATAATTTTTTTCTTTTCTTTTTTCTACCTGAATCTTAGGTCAAACAAACGGTGAACAGGGTTTACCACCAGAATCGTCGGATCTATGAGAAGAACGTGCGAGCCGCTGCTGCTGACGTGATCCTTAGCAGCAACCCTTCATATACAGAAGTGAAAAATCTGCTTCTGTCCATCGGAAACCTGCCCCATGAAATGAACAAATACATGCTCTCCAAGATCCAGGATGTCCTCCGCTTCGACATGCCTGCCAGGTGTGTCTTTGATCTGGAATATCCAATGAACCATTGAACTGAGAGATGTTGAAATGGCCCAGGTTTCACAGTGGAATAAACTGTTTGTGAAGCGCAAACAATACGAAAACCTGTTTTTATTTTTTTGTTTGTTTTTCAGCAAAGTGGTACGACAGGCTATGAAAGACATGAATTCCCATAACTATAACCGTTTCGCAAAAGTGGGATCCTCCTCTGCATACTCAGGCTTCATGGCACGTGAGTGGCTTTTATTTTATTATTTTATTTTTTTACTTTTTTTTACTTTTTATATAAACCACCCAACCCTCATATTATGATGTCCTATCTCATATTAGAATGTTACAGTAACATACGTTTAATATAATAGGAGAACATTCAGAGATATTCTAGATCTACAACGTAATACATTACAAGCTATATAAAGATATTGGTGTAAAACAGAGGACCATGTATAGACCCCCAGTGGATCCCGGTCAACTGAAGTATAATAGGTTTTAAGTGGTTATGAACTGCATATCACTACATTTGCAGATTAAACATGGATTTCACGAACACAGAAACTCGTGAAGGCTGATGTAATTCCTGTACCCACTGAATAAACACCACATCAACTATTAAAAACCTCTACTCTCTGCAGAATCTGCTGATGTCAAGTCCACATACAGTTTGGACATCCTGTACTCTGGATCCGGGATCCTGAGGAGAAGCAACATGAATATCTACGGTGCTAGTGATGGGGCCCTGCTGCATGGTCTACAGGTGAAGCAACCATTGCCAGTTATTTGAAACTACTTAAAGGAGTAGTTCACCACTTTTCAACCTGTCTTCATATAATAGGTCCTCACTAATGTTCATAATAAAATAGCACAATTTTTTTCTATTCATCGTTTGACAAAAAAATAAATAAATAATATTTTTGAAAAGAAATATTTACAGGTAGATTATGATTATCACAAGAACAATGGCTTCCACTTTAACATTGCAACTTTTTCAGGAATAGAAAGCCTGCAGTTTCTATTGGCTTGCATTTCCCATTGATGATGTCACCGGTAGAAGGATTTGACCCACCCACAGCTCTCCTATGAGACCCAAACTGAGTAGAAAGAAATTGTGATATTTTATCATGAACATTAGTGAGGACCTATTATATGAAGATAGGTTGAAAGGTGGTGGAGTGCCCCTTTAAGATTTTATAAAACATGTTCCTGTATGCCATGTTATTTTGGGGGGTCCCCAGATGATCAACTTAATGTGTAACATTGTTTTCTCGCTCAACAGTAAACAAACCAGCATAAATTAAAGGACTGTGAGGCGTTGTGAGCATGTAGATCTGCTATTTTCACAATAGAACCGTGTTATACAAAATGTAATGCCTCAACTCTTAGTGCTCGTAGGGTGGGGGGGGTCCCAGCCTGAAAAGGTTGAGAACCACTGCCGTAGCAAGGGATCCCATGTTCGAGTCCCTATGTTTGGGAAACACAGATCTACATAAAGGAATGCCTGTAATCACTGCAATAATATAATAATGATATTATAATGATATTCAGGTTGCGATTGAGGCCCAAGGCCTCGAGTCCCTGATTGCCGCCACACCTGATGAGGGAGAGAAAGACCTGGAGTCGTTTGCTGGAATGTCTGCTATGCTGTTCGACGTCCAGCTGAGACCCGTGACGTTCTTCAAGGGCTACAGCGACCTCATGTCCAAGATGTTCTCCATGTCCGGGGAGCCCATGAACGTTGTGAAGGGTCTCATTTTGCTGACTGATCATTCTGAGGTAACCTCGCTCTTGCCAGTGAAAAGCACACACAGCTGTTTTGAATGCACACAAAGATGGTGTTACTTCTAGTCAGTGTTGCTCCTGAGCTCTTTAAAAAAAAACATTCTTCGTCCTTGACGTCCCAATTTTTTGTCTGTCATTACAGGCAAAAAAAGGAAAATTAATCAAATCTAACCCATTTAGAACAGGTACACTATATTGTGTATCATTATTTTATGCTTTAACTTTTGAAAAATAGCAGATATACAAACTCACAGCGCGGCACGCGGCACCGAGTGCCTCGCTGCGAGCTTGTAGATCTGCTATTTTTGAAAAATCGTGAAGATTAGAATTTTGACCCAATTCTATAAGTGTCTTTTGAATCCTTCTAAGATTTTTTTGAAAAACCTATGTTTCTATGTCAGCAATCTTGCTAGCCATCGTCAAAGAAAAGGTCCTTTTTCACTCGACTGGAGCTCAGTTAGTCTGTTCTTGAGAGACTACTATGTCAGTGGTTCTCAAACTTTTTCATGTGAAGGACCCCCAAACTGATATTTGTTCGGCCACAGACCCCCATCTCAAAATATTTAGTTCCAGGGACCACCCAGAAGCAAAATTTGAGTTACAAACGTTCGCTTTGAAAATACATATAGTCAAAGATTTGCACACATTTTCACGACTTAAAATAGCACTCGGTGCCGCGCTGTGAGCTTGTATATCTGCTATCTTTCACTGGTTAAAGCATTCAATAATTCTAGGCCTAAATAATAGCAGATCTACAAGCTCACAACAAAGTGCATTGTGACTTGTGAGCCAGTAATTCTGCTACTTCTGAAATCATTTAGATATTGGAATATGTAGTAACATATACCGGTATGTAATAGTATGTATTAAGTGGTGAAGTGGTATTTGTCCTATAGTAAATTGTGATTAGATGGTATCATTCACGTCTGTTGTATTTATTCCTATTCACCATCACTGTTCCCTCCTCCCCCTGTCCCTCTCTAGGTTATTCAGCTCCAGTCTGGTCTGAAGGCCAGTGCAGAATTCCAGGGAGGCTTAGCTATTGACATCTCTGGAGGCATGGAGATCAGTCTGTGGTACAGAGAGTCAAAGACCAGCGTCAACAACAGGTACTGTCCAGACGACTAGAATGATACTGGGACAGAATCTTCCAATAATACAGCTGATGAGGGCTGGGCTAACCAAAAATATATCCAAACTGATATTTAGAACCACACTTATAACCGAATAATCATGTGTTATATGCAAGGTTTTGTTTTCTTATAAATATATATTTTTTATAATCCACGAAATCGATAAATCTGATTAACCACTTAACCCATATGCTTTATTGTACTATAGTGGCGTACAAAAATAGTGAAGATTGCCGATCTACAAGAACACAACGTGTCGTGTAGCAACACGTTGTGAGCTTGTAGATGTGTTATTTTCACAATTTGCTTTATTTTTTATAATCATTAATTAATTGTAATCGAGGCAAAAGTTTGAAATAATTGTGATATTGATATGAAGTTATATGGCCCAGCCCTACTGCTGACACAGTGTCGGGTATAATATAGCACATTTCTGCTGGTTTCTGTGCAAGCCGCTGAAACAGTAACAGATCCTTTTGGGTGAATGTGAGATAAGATATTATCTCACACAATGTACTTTTTTGCTTGTGTCCTATCTTTTATGTTTAAGCTGTTTGGGAATATAGGGCAAAGGCCATTGTGATGAAATAAAAAAAAAGGCGTCAACCTTTGTAATTCAAAGGGGCCTTTCAAAAGTCCCCGGCTATGTCACTGTACTGTAAATAGATTCACGTTGATGTTGGATTTATGCGAACTTTAGATGGTCTATAAGGGTGGTCTGATTCATTTCTTCCACTGATACCTTGGACAAGTGCCAGAATTGTGTCTGTGACTATTCGTGACTGTCTCATAATTGCTTATGTGTGGGTATGACATCAGTTTGTCACCCACCCACCAGTCTATTTTAGAACACTAGTGTCAATACTAACAGTAGCTGTTGAACAAGGGACATGTCAATCTACTGTAGCATAGTATGTCTCACTGCCTCTGGTGATGAAATAGCATTGAATGGGGTAACCCAATGCATTTCAGTATTCAAATACAGTGCGTTTTTGCTGTTCCTTAGGATTGCAATGTAACTACTGAATATTCATTTTTGTCCCTTTAGCTAAAAATGGGCCGGCGTTCACAAAGAGTAGCACATCCATATCAGCGCTGTGTGTGCAAAGACATTAAGATAACAGAGGACACCCAAGGATAATAGCAAACGTGAACATGTCTAATCTAGACTTTGAACAATGTTCTTCATATTATTAATATTGACACCTTGAAGAGTTCTTCAGGGTGAGTGGATGTGTGCAGGGGAATGGCAGAGGCAGGTGAATGGATCAACATAGTTTGTATCTCTTCCACTCTGATAATAGAGTGGCTGGCTATCTATAGGAGCAGAACAAACCACAGAGGCATCTCTGCCAAGGCATGTCTCCGTGAGCCTACATACATTACAGAGGTTGGATGTTGAAGCCCTTTGATTTGAAATGAAAATTGACCCTGGAAATTGTTTTCACGTTACCTGTACTCCACATTGTTGGAACTAACTTGTTAGAAGACTTTCACCTGATGTCATAAATGTTAAAATACAATAAGTTGCCTGTTGAACGCATTCTCCTGTTGTTTTGGCCACAGGGGTGCTCTGGTTGTCACTGGCAATGTGACAGTAGACATGGACTTTGTCAGAATGGGAATGGAGGCCAGTTTTGAAACAGAAGCAGCACTGGACTTCATCACTACCGTCCAGTTCTCAGAGTATCCCTTCCTGGTGTGCATGCAGATGGACAAGACTACCTTCCCCTTCAGGTAGAAGAACGTCATTGCAGATACTGTTGCTGCAGTAAATTCATTTCAAAATCTCAAGGCACACCTTCATATCCATGTAAAAATAGTAATCACATTTATTTTTATTTACTAAAGCCAATGTTACAAATACTGATTTAGGGTATAGAATTTGCCCCCTGTATTGATTGATTGATTGATTGATTGATTGATTGAAGAGTTTATTAGCAGTTTGCAATAGAAAAAAGTACAGTTTCATGACAGCACAAATCACTGGTACAAGTTCAACTAAAATGAGATCCTAGAAAGCCTTACGGCTTATTTACACAGGAACCACTTTATGTACCTCATATAACATTGAAAGACAGACGGATAGAACATAGTACTTTACCTATACTAGGATAACATCAATTACAAAAGCAGAAAAGGGGGGGGGGGGGGGGGAAGCAGAAAAGGGGGGAAATCAGTTTGCACAAAGTACTAGTATAGTACATTTAAAACATTTGTATAGTTGTATGTAGTATATATAATGTGTAGCTGTCATAAAATCCCAAAGTCACACATGGACTTGTCTCATGGTATACCAGTGTGCTAAAGAACACCGTTTGGGAACTACTGGTGTAATTGAAGATTTATCATATTTTATCATAACAATCAGATTACATAAAGTTCTAATTTCTATTCTTTGCCATTTTCAGTGAATCCCTGTCAAAGTACGAGAGCATGCCATCAGGGAAGAGTATTTCATCACACAAAGACACCAAGCTGCTAGTGCCAGGTTCGGAATTCCCACTTCATCAAGAGAATTCCAACATGTGCAAAAAGGTTTTTGACTCTGGTTGGTAGAGGCCTAGAATTATTGACTGCTTTAACTATTGAAAAATAGCAGATATACAAGCTCACAGCGCAGCACCGAGTGCCGCGCTGCGAGCTTGTAGATCTGCTATTTTTGAAAACGTCGTGAAAATGTGTGCAAATCTTTGAATATAATGTCTTTTTTAAGCGAACATTTGTAACTCAAATGTTGCTTCTGGGTGGTCCCTGGAACTAAATATTTTGAGATGGGGGTCCGTGGCCAAATACATGTCATTGTGGGGGTCCTTCACATGAAAAAGTTTGAGAACCACTGACAAAGTAGTCTCTCAAGAACAGACTAACTGAGCTCCAGTTAAGCGAAAAGGACCTTTTCTTTGACGATGGCTGGCCAGATTGCTGACATAGAAACATAGGGGTTTTTCAAAAAACCTTAGAAGGATTCAAAAGACACTTATAGAATCGGGTCAAAATTCAAATTTTAACAATTTTTTCAAAAATAGCAGATGTACAAGCTCGCTATTTTTCAATAGTTAAAGCATAAAATAACGATACACAATAATGTGTACCCGTTCTGAATGGGAAGTTGATGATGGAGTCATGGTTGTTATTGGAGGACTGGTGCTCTTGCTGGAAGAATATACTGTATACTGCAGGGGTCTTCAACAGGGGGTCCGGGACCCCTAGGGGGTCCTCAGAGTTACTCAAGGGGGTCCTCCAAATCTTTGTGATAGAAACTTGTTTTTTTCCCCCTTTTTTATATTAACCACTTGAACCATAGCGTCCATATTCTGAGAACTTTAGCCAAAAATAGCAGATCTACAAGCTCACAACGCCTCGCGCTGCGAGGCGTTGTGAGCTTGTAGATCGGCTATTTTTGGCAAAGAGCTTTGGAGGGGGAAAAGAGCAGACTAGTACAGTGAAAAGTCGAGTTTATTAAGCATTGACTGTTCAAGTGGTTAAATATCTGAAAACACATTGACATGAATCCAAAATACACTGACGATTGTGCTGTCAAACAATGAAACTATGGAATCTATGAAAAGGTTGTGGGGGTCCCTGCTTCATCTCTCTCTCAACTAAGGGGTCCTTGGCCTGAAAACGTTGAAGACCCCTGGTACACTGCATTGAGTTTCATGTTCCACTTCAGACACAAGCCATGTGAGAGCATAAATCCCACTTCATACTTCGTCATACGACGGTGTAGCACGCCGAAAATAGCTGACGTACAAGCTCACAATCTGTTGCACACGTAACGCATTGTGATCTTGGACATCTGCTATTTTCAGCAGCACGCAACATCGTCGTGCAATGTAGCATGAATTGGGCTTAACAAGGGAAAGCAACAATTTACAACACATGCAATGTTTACATTCCTCTGAGTATTTAAGTTAATTTGTTTTGTTTGAAATCAGGAGTTTTTGCATTGTATTTTTATTATGTTTAATCTATTTATAAGGGATGCATTTGTATCATTTGTATGGTACATAATACTAGCTATTTTCCCTTAAAAGTATGTAAATATCACACTCAAGACACTAGAAAGGATTAGCTTTTCCCATTTTAATAAATGCTCCTATACTTTGATCAATCCCATTTTCATATTTAATTAAGACAATTTAGCTAATACACAGTATAGTTTCTTCTTTGTGCTTAATAAAGATGTGAGGTGAAATGATTGTATGGGGGCCTTAATTGGCCATTGTTTTCAAAAGCATTTGGATAGTGGTGGAATATACTGTGTGTGTGTGTGTGTGTGTGTGTGTGTGTGTGTGTGTGTGTGTGTGTGTGTGTGTGTGTGTGTGTGTGTGTGTGTGTGTGTGTGTGTGTGTGTGTGTGTGTGTGTGTGTGTGTGTGTGTGTGTGTGTGTGTGTGTGTGTGTGTGTGTGTGTGTGTGTGTGCTATTCCACCAATTAATGTAGCCTACACTGGAACCCCTGACATACTTATAGGTTATTTGAAACAAAACAAATCAATAAATCATAAAACACTATAATATACAGCATTATATATATATATATATATATATATATATATATATATATATATATATATATATATATATATATATATATATATATATACACTCACACACACATAGTAAGATGTCTATATTTTGTATGTTTTGGTACTGTAAACATTAAACGTGGAATGCCTGAACTTGAGAAATGTTTTGACCTGGTTGAAACACACACTTGTTGACCCAGGTGAGACGATAAATCTGGAGCTTTTCTGTGTCACAGTTGTGACATCAGAGCCCCTGCTGGCATGCAAGCACAACAACTGGGCCTTAATGTAGATTCTTTAGAAACCACGGAGAGCAGCTGGGGGCAAACCAGTGTCTGCCAGTCTTGCTGCGCCCATGGCAACGGGATCAACACACCGCCAAACTGTCAGGTTAAACTTAAGCCTCGGGCCGGGTGGAGTTTCAGTGCCACCAGAAAGCTAACTTTGCACACTGGCAGACGCCAAAGCTTTAGTACGTGTCCTTTGACATAAATCTAATTTACCTCTTTCAAGGCGTGTCATCTGTTTTTCATCTTTACGGCAATCGAATTTGATCAGACTTATTGCTAATATGCAAAAGACAGCCATGATACTCAGGGAAATGAAAGGAAAGATGTTATCAATGTACTCACTATCAAATTGTTTTAGTTGTGCAGGCCTCCATTTCATGCATCTGTTTAGTGCTACAGTAGCATCACTTGTTTCCTGGAAGGAATTGTTTGGGAAACTTTACTGCTACTTCAGTTCACTGAAAGTTCTATGAGCCGTGATTAAATACTTTAGCAGTTGTCTGCTGTTGTACAGCAGTTATTACCGTATTAGCTTGATTAGGGATTCCTTTCTGGATTGCCCGTATATCATTATGGACCCCACTCATGTGTTTAATTAAGCACACATTACCTTTTATTAGTGAATTAGGATTGATTGAAAAGACATTATCAAGGAGGCATCTTCCTGATTGTTGGTCAAGGTACAGGGAGATGGTCACATAATGGAGCTTGGCTTGGGCTGGCAGTCCATGTACCGGCGTAACACATGAGCCCCTCTTTGAACACGCAAATTCCATTCAGCTCTTAAAACTGTTTCTTTGTGCATGCGTGTACACACACTCTTTGCTATTAAAGCATTTGATTTTATGGTTTCACCATTTAGTTGGTCCTTGTGTATTGTACACAGTACCTGAAAGCTCCATTAAAGTTTCTTTCAGACATTGTAATTTACCAACAGACTCAAGCCATATTCAGTTTGCTTGCATTTAGATTTTTATTCCAAACATTCATAGACTTGTCTGTCTACAGTGCAATCTTCTCTCACTGTTCATATTTCATCACTTTCAAGCATGCATGTGCAAACACTGCACTGCTTCCCCTTCAACATATCACTTGCTGTCATCCTGACCTCTCGCTCTTTATGAGACAGTCCACACAATCCATCGGTGTATATAATGTATACACCATGCCCCTTAAATGACTGCCTTGCATACTTCACATGTTGTTTCATTCAACGTGGCGACCTGCCGTTAGGCATTCACCAATTCACCACTTTTTTTTTAAACCATCCTCACTTTCAATTGACCATCTAATTTCAAAAGCAAGCTTTGACAGTCGATTTCTTTCAAAGGGCTCGGTAGCCGACATGAAGTCAGAAAGTCAAAGGTGGACATTTTAAAGAATGTTTTCAAAAACATTTAGTTAATCTAATTTTTGTTACAGTGCATTCAACTGGGCTAAAATTAACAGAATGTCACCTTTATTTGATTTTAAATGTTTAAGTCCACATAGTTCTACATAAACTAAAGTGTACTGTATTATCACAAATAGTTTCAGACATTTGTTACTGTCACCTTTGGTGACGAAATAGGTGTAATTCAAGTGCAATTTAAGAAAGAACATATTGATAGTATTCACAAAATAATGTCAGAAATTGGATATTTTGGGCATAATTTTACTTGATATGTATGTGAGAGCATAAACATGAATAAAAAAATAAAAAGTATATGACAGGATGTACAGTTTGCATGTCATCTACACATAATAGTTTCAAAGAAAGTGATTTCCCAGTGTCAGTTTGGACATTGGATCATTAGCTAAATGTTTCTGAAATTGGTACTCATATTTGTGCAAATCGTATCATTTCCGATGAAAATCATTGCTTTACTTGCACTGCTCTTAAAGTGCTGGCTGGCAACTCTGGTTGGTTTTGTGTAAATGAAAAGTTACTGAGTTTTTAATTACTATAGTTAAATACTGATGTGAATCATTGTAAAGTAAAGAGCAATCCATGTTGAATCTACTGCACAGTCTACAACCAATTTTGCGCAAATCACTGCATGAAGCCATACATCTGTAATGAAATCAACTCATAAGGCAATTCATAAAGTCATTTTTTTGTCATCCGCCTATAGGCAAAATAACATGTATTTTACAGAGTTAAGGTACATAGACTGGCCAGCAGCTCCAAATACCTTTAATTTATTGTTCAGTTTTGAAACATGCTAAATCCACAACCTACAGAATTAATTATTCACACAATGAATCTTGCTTTAAGTGAATGAAACTCATTTACATAGCGTGGGGAACCCTGTTGCTGCACTGCAAAAAGTATTCAAAAGGAAACAAGAGCACTGACAACAAAACAAAATAACATCATATCTTCACTGTACAGAAGTCAGCAATGAACAAGGTCAGTGATATTCAGTCAAATCTGGAGTTTTACCTTAAAATTGGGGAATGGACCCATATGGGTCCATTTTCACACTTTCAGAGTAAATTTTACATTTTATTGTGTAATGGTGTGGATATTAATAGTTTAGTGCACAAGCCTGATGGGAGTTGACAGGCCAACATATATACAATGTATATGTGTATATATATATATATATATATATATATATATATATATATATATACATATACATTGTATATTTATATATATATAAAGTTTACAAAAAAGTACATTTTGAACAAGACAACAAGACGAAGTTATAGACAAGACCCGGAGACCATTAGCTTTAACGTCATACCCAATGAATGTATCAGTCTAATACAGTGGTTCTCAACCTTTTATGGATCAGGGCCAACTTAAAAATCTCGAGAGCATGTTTATTTTCATGATCAGTCAATCGATTGTGAAAATCATATTGTTTTGACATTTTATTTGGGGACCCACTTGCAATATCCTCCCACGGCCCACCGGTGGGCCCCGGGCCACAGGTTGGGAACCACTGTTCTAATACTGTATGACCCTCTCTCTACAGTGAAGTAACTTGACTCCTTGTTGTATGCCCACAGAGTGCTGAAATACCATGCATAACTTCTCACCCCAGACACTGACACGTTCAGACAGACAAGCACCATGTCCTTTCTCCTTACACAAAAGTGTAAAATAAACCACGACCAATAGAGGAGGTTATCCTCTAAAAGTCTCAACTGTTGCTGGCTCTGTTTATCTCAGCACTACTTGAGAAACATTTTGTCCAAGTACGTTGCTGAACAAGATTCCCAGCTTCAGTTTTTTCTAAGTAACACATTTTAGTGTTTTTTTATTTTTGCTTATCCTACTTTAAAACATTACTATTCAAGGAGTGTGCTTTGAACATGCAATACAAATATACATCACAATATACTGTACAGCACAGATATTAGCAGCACTGTGTGACACAATTCAAAATGGGTTCACCAAAAGTACAGTAATAGCCTATTATAGCCACATATTCTAAAAACAAATGGAAATGCTTTGTTGAACAATGACAATATTGTGATTGCAAATAAATGGTCCTGCCCTACAGTATCTTAGTCAATTACCATTGGAAGAATAGGCTAACTGACAAAAACCTATAGACTGGAGAAATATTTTAGCAGGACAGCCTGAAAATATTGGTTTGAAACCTTTGCTAAATTTCAATTGCTCTTAATATGAACATCATGGGCACTGAAGGAAAAAGTATTCTGTTAAACAAACATCAGTGCTGACAAGTGGTCCCTGTCCTCAGAAAATGTGTAAAGAAGGTGTTCATCACAATTTTTGAAGCATTGTGACAATGCTACACTAACATTTTGTGCTATATTTAAAATGATATCCAAACAGCTAATCAGTGTAATGGAACTCCTTTTGAATCAACATTTTGCAGTGTCCAAACTGAACAGAGATCAGTTCCCGAGACAGCAATTGATTATTGAAATTACAAAGCAGCGTCATGTCTGTCAGAGCCTTGCAGAGCACTGGCCAGAGGACATACTGTACTAGCTTATGCTTATTCTGCAACATGCTATAATGCATACAGTAGGTGGTGGTGGGAGCTAAGGGATATTGATCTTCACGTGATGAAGTGGGGCTCGTAGTGTGGGCTGGCGATGAAAAGTTCTTTTAAAAGGGTAGATTCCTCACTGGACACCTCTAAAACAACAACCACAAACAGAGAAAATGTACATTAAACTGAGATTAATGCAATATAAAATGTACAAAACATACGATTGTACAAAGTAATATTTAAAATTAGTTGGGTCTGCATTACTGATGTTACAACCAATTTCAGCTGTGACCATGTGTCCATATATCACTGTTTCACAAAACCTAGGTATTCCTGTTTGAAATAAAGTAATTCATTCTCAGCGAATAATGTTAAGCACATCAACTCTGGCGGTCCTATTTTGGGCTACATTTTGAAACCCTTTTTCCCTGAACTTTTAAAGCAAAAATAGCAATAGCAAAGTTCACAACAGGTCCCATCACAACTGCGAACTGCCATTTTTATTTGTCATACCTCAAAGTATTATAGGACTTTTTATTGGAAACACCCAGAATGGGTAATGCTCTGAGCTTTCAGTAACAGCTCCAAATCAGCTGACCCCGTCCAGCCAAAACTACAGCCGGGGCATGTGGCACGATTTGTTTGCATAGTGCTGAAGGTGAGTGGTGCTCTCTGCCTCCTCCTCCTCCTCCCCAGTTAGGAAAAAGTCGAGGGGGAGGGGGCTATAAAAAGTTGACCCTATCACAGCCTTGCAGACTCGCTTCCAAGCCAGAGCAGCAGTGGCAGCTGTCCTCCCCCTGCATCAGCACAACAAATACTTTACATTGCCTGACCTTTTCCTCCAGCATCACTATCCCAGCCATGCCCCCCTGTCCCTCTGCCCCTACACACACACACACACGCACACACACACACGCACGCACGCACGCACGCACGCACGCACGCACGCACAGACACTTGTTGTACTCCCCTTTGCACCACTGGTCAACCCTGCAGCTAGGCCCCCTGCCTGCCACCAGTTGACATGGATCCTTCATGATCATGCAGTTGTATCAGTACTCTGACACATTAGCTGTGAATGTCTTGTGAGTAGTTGTAAGTGAGTGTATGAGAGACAGAGAGGAAATCTAGTCATGGGGAAGGGTGGCACTTGTGCATTTAACAAATTAGTAAACTATAGAGTGGCATTGCTAAAGAGTATATAATTATATTGGAGTCAATCAACTTCTTTCTGTCTTTCATTAACAAAAAGGAAAGAAGAACTGTAACTACAAAGGCAGCTTTGTCGTTTTTTTATCACCGGCAGGTCAGAAGCTGGACAGCCGAAAGTATGTTTTTGCCCTTCGACTGTCCATCCATCTGTCCGTCTATCCATCTGTCCATCAGTCTGTGAGAAGCTAATCTCAACACCACTGGACCGATCAGCATGAAACTTTGCAGGCCTACATAGTAGGCCAAGGAAGAACCTCTGCTTCAAAAAGGTTACATCGGCCTCATTTGAGCGCTGTTTTGTCCTATGAATCTCGAATCGTAGGTCAAACAATCAAAAGCATTTTCCCCTGGATTCCTTGGCTCACGATGGAATATTAATCGTATTCATCATTTTATCTTTTTGTGTGAAAAACACACCTTTTGCTACAACTCTGTCAGATTCTGTCCAATACTCACACACTTAGCAAGAAGTATGTATCAGATTTGTCAGCTTCTACTTTGTTTGGCTATGATATAGTCTTCCAAAGTTTGCGGGAGTACCCATTTTGCACAAACACACACACACACACTCCCATTAGGCTAAGGAAGGACTGCCAATCCTAATTCCTCATGATGGCACCATATCAGATTTTCCAACTAATCAAATCCGAATCAAATCGGTACATATTATCTCTAGAGTCAAGATCTATCAGTCAGAATTGTTATACTCTGTTCCAATTGCCTATGATTGACTTCACAAGTTTGGTAGCCCTACTTGGGTAGGGTTAGGGCACACTTTTCCAATTTATTAATGATTTCTGCTTTTGTAGTGGCTACTGCGAAAAACTGTACCAGACTTTTTAATCTGCTCTGAGAGAGGTCGAAGCCGAAACACATTAGCCTTAGTAAGCACTTAAGCCTAAGTCTTGCTTTTATTTATTTATTTAGAGTGCTGCTTTTTCCACTTTGGTGGTTTCTTTGAATATAACTGTACAGCTTTCTTGTCATGGCAACATTTTACTGAAATGGCACCTACATAGAACAAACACATTCATTACGTTAAAGGTTATCTCAGTTTAATGAAGGGTTTCACGACACAGATTATGAATAAGTCAATGTAAAGTGTCACAGACTGGAATAGTTCCCTGTGACACTTTCCAACCCTGAGAATAAACCATGTAAACAAACTCGTCTCACACTATCAAAATAGCCCGACAGTGTGTAATGCAGAGAAAAGGGAACTGAACAGTCTAGCTCTAGATCCATCATCCCAGTTGAAAATCCTATCTCCTAACAAGCCGAGCCAGAGTTCATCAGTGTCAGGTTACCTGTCATGAAACTATTGCATGTCTATTAACGCTGACATCCCACCCCAGTAGCCACTCTAGGCTGCTTGCATTATCACTAATGCATTTACAACTGCATGGCAAACATGGCATTGGACACGAAATAGTAAAATCAGATCCCTGCACAAATTCAGATGCCCGTGTGAAAGCTGGGCTTGTTCAAATATAAACTACCTCAAACTATCAGATCACATCAAACTAAAAAAGGAACTCTATGAACTCTCTGTGGCTTCCATACTGTTTGTGCACTTTTAAGCTAAGCTTAAAAATAAGAAAGAAAGAAAGAAAGAAAGAAAGAAAGTATATTGTACTTATTAATACCGTATGTATGTGCTCAGGGTGACTTACTCTTGGTTACCGATGTTCCACTACAAAGCTCATGGTTGTGCCATCGAAGGAGGGTGGAGCGATGATTCTTGGACCTTGTTGTGATGTGATGCTAATAACTGGCTTGATTTCTGAACTTGCTGCCCTTCCCCTGGTGTTGACATGTGCCATAGTCACAGGTAGCCGCGGTGGCACTTTCGCAGCCCCTCCTGTAGCGCTGTAATATGGGCTCTCTGTAACTGTTGTGCACTGGGCTTGCCCGCTGTGTTTCCCCCTTGCATCCTCTGCCGCAGAAAGATAGACTTTCTTTGGTGGCTGTGGCTGGGCAGGCAGAGTTGGTGAATGGATCATTCCTGGGTAAATCATGTATGTGGGGGCATAGGTACCAGGGCTTAGTGCCAGGGGTGACACAGACAGGGGTACAGGGGTGACAGGGGCCACAGGTGAATGTGGCATGGGTACGTCCACATACTGACCTGTCTCGGGGTCAAACAGGCGTTTGGTAGTGGCCTGTAATGGTGTCTCTACCAGGTAGTAGTGTCCTGTTGTGGGATCCAAAAGCACCTTGCGTTGGGTTTGTGGGATCGCCTCTACACTTGCAGGGCTAGGTGACACGGTGACAGAGGGGGAGAAGCAGAACACCTGTGGTTGTGGCCCTTGTAAAGTAACTGGCACAGGCTGGTGGTAAATGGTTGCAGATGGCTCCTCCATGACAAAAGGTGACCTTTTCAAGGACTGATCAGAGCACTCGGGTCTCTTGGCATCACCTATGCTGGCCTGACCGTTGGCCTGACTAACATTAGAACTGCCTTCTTTGGAAATTATATTGGGCTGCAGCTCGTCTTGATTCAGCACTTCGATTTCACTTGTCTCTCCCCCCCCTGGTATGGTTAGATAGTTCTCAGAGTCAGAGTTGGACAGTGTAACATTGGCATTGGTGACATTGCATTTGACCTTTCCCTGATCCCCCTGCCCACGTTTTGGAGGTGCTATTTTCACTGACAGTGGCGCCATTGGGGTTTTAGAGCTGACACTTTTCTTAGTAGATAATGTTTGTATGCTGCTTTGTAGAATGTCATTCCCCAGCGAGCGAACGCTGACAGGTGCCTTACCGCTACTCCCAAAATGGAGCACACTTTTGTTGCTAAATGTTTTACTGTGTTGCGATTGAGTTGTGAAGGCATCCTTGTTATATGGAACATGTATGATTTTAAGAGAGCCTTTTTTTTCTGGACACTTGCGCATTTCTGACATGGGAGCATTAATCAAAGATTGAGAGACCTTGACAGTGCTCGTTTCAGCTTCTGTCAGTCTGTTGCTCGCTGCTGCTGTCATCACTTCATCTGCACCTTGCTCTTCACTGGCAATGAGTGAAAGGACATGGCTGCTAGTGACAGGCTGTGGAGCCTGGGATTTACGCTTCCATTCATTTCTGTCAAAAACATAAAGCTGTTCCATGGTTTTGACAGCAGCTTTTAGTTTCTCTAATGCAGCCTGTTTGGGTATTTTAGACTCACTTCTCCTGTCACCTGTATCACCCATCACCCTTTCCTGCCTCTGCCTTGACAGTTCTGATTGGTCTGGATGGATGTGTTTGGCTAAGACAGGTGCCACTCTGCTCGTGGTACACTGTGATGATGCAGTTTCAGATTTGGAGGTTTCGGGTAAGATTTTGGGAGACGACCTGCCAACCTCCATTTGTTTCTGTGACAGTGCATCAGTTGTAGCTGTAGGTTGTTTGATGTTACAATTTGTTTTTACTGAGTGGCACTTAATGACGATGGGAGACGGCAATAGATGCGTGATGGTCTCTTTCTTAGTCCTGTCCTCATGCGTATCAACTGCGGTAGAGGGAATAGTGGAACATTTACTTTCACTATTATCCATAGACACAAAGCGATATGAACTTTTCACTAACTTGCGAACATCTCTGACATGATAGATGGGTGTTTGAAACTTGCATTTGTTGTCTCTTATGTCTCTAACTGTGAAGTGTGGAATCTTATCTGACGCAGCCAGAACATGGCATTTGGGCTCACCAACTGTCCTCATTGTATTTACAGTATCATAACTTATTTTAGGGGTTAAGAGGCTGGCGATATTGAGTGTATACCCTTTATTTTCTTTTACACTTCTCAGTCTAATCTTTATCTCGGGTGGCTTTGTCTCCTCCTCTTTCTGCGCGGCTTTTACACCGTTCAAATCATTTTCACTGTCCTGCGCTCGAGCAGGTGTGTGTACGACAGGCGTGCTGCTTAGCAAGTCATCTGCTCCATCCTTCTCTTTTGAGAGGAGATGGGAGCTTGGAACATAAAGCTGAGACAATTTAGTTAAGGATCTGCTGGCATCCATTTCTTCCTTTGCTGTGGCTCCACTTGTGGATGGAGGTTCACACGCATCTCTGGGGATTTCAGACTCTGGTTTAGCTTCCTTTAATGACTGAAATGCACTGTTTTGGCTGGGGTGAAGTTGTCCTTTTGGAGGCTCACTTGCATAATTCTTGTCATCATGTCCTTTCGCTGACAGAGCTGAGGTTTCCAATGCATCTTCTCTTGTATGCTCCTCCGTGGGCTCACAAGAATTAGCCCGACTGGACACAGTACCTTGTTCATCAAGAGAACTAAATCCTGAACCTGTTTCTGAGGTTTGCCTGTGAAAGCCTTTTCCCCGATACCTTTCTTTCATGGCTTCATGATCATTACATTGACAGCATGGGGAGTGTGAGTGATGTTTGTCACGAACTTCCCCCCTTTCCATTTTGCGCTCTTGTTCAAATTGCATCTTTTTGGAAATTACATTTTTCAAAAGACTTGATGCAAAAACAGCCTTATTGTGTGTACCTCCTACGGTACCCCCAGCATCATGGTGTTGATAATGCATTTCACACCCCAGCTTGGCTGATACGTTGCCGCTAATCTCATGTTTGGAACGTGATCCGTGCGCCTTTTTGGAACATTTTGGGCGCTTTGCACCTTCGGGTATCTCAGCTTCAACATTGCAACGAATATTCACTGTTTCTGTCAAAGTGATGACATCACCCTGCTGTGGCTGAAATGGGCCTTTGAGTTCTATCTTCTTGGTAGAAGAGGATGCTTGTTGAGAACATGCCGTTTTCTTGTTCAGTTCATACAATTTGGTTTGGGTATTGCTAATCGACTTGCCATGTATATTCGTCCTGTCAGTGGTCTGGCTCATCTCGAATGTTGCGCTTGAACTCTCTCGGGCAATGGTATTCTGATCTCTTCCCTGGGACATATTGCCATATTTTAAGTCTACATAAGCTGACCACTTGTTCAATCCAATGCCATACTCTGACACCGAAGACTCGCTAGAAGCACTAAGATTAATTGCATCAAAGTATGGGCATGCCAAGCTGCGGAAAGACTTGGCGGTTAAATTACGCACCTCCTTATCGGCGTCGTCCAGCTCGCTGATCGAACTGGACGCACCGCTGGAATAGTCATTAATATCTTTACCTCTTAATTTAGTCGCCAGGTGCTGACGACCAGGCGCGGGGATGAAATACTGGGGTCTGTCGCACAGGGCCTCCGCTCTGGCGTTGGAACTCGTGAAAAAGAAGTGGCCCCTGCCGTCTCCCACGTGTTTAAAAGTGTTGTCATTTTCCAGAACACTGTTGGGCTCGTTAACCGCCCGGGAAGAGGTTTGGATCGATAAATGAATCTTCCCCGCGGGGTTAATCGCTGCTCCGCTCTGGTTTTTGCACACAGACCTGCTTTCATCGGAGCTGGCGCACTTGTCCGAGTCGCACAGCTCGCTGTCCGGCTCGGCTCTGACCGCCGCTCCACGGTCAGTGCGCTGATGATGATGATGCGCAACGTTAGATTGCGCTTTGTTGCTTTTCGCTTGACCCCTGCCATCCCGCGTTAATGTTCCATTCTGACTTTCGTCACTTTCAAAAGACGCGTAATCCACAAAGGAATAAACCAGGTTCTCGTCCTCGTAGTCCCAACAACTCCCTCGCCCCACTTCGTAATCTACGTCGTGGTCCAATTCTGTCAGCTGGATCTCGTGCGTCGTGATGTAGTGTGATTCGTCTTCGATTGTACCGGTATCACTTCCACAGTGCTCTGACAGCACCACACTCTCGCCGTCATCAGACTCAGATTTACTGTTCATCTCCGTGTATTGTAACTCGTCACTTTCACTGCGGACATTTTCATTGCAGTCACTCGGTGCAGGGTTGAACTCGTTTTGGAATTGGTTCTCATATTCGACTTCATTAGGAACTCTGGTCGATAATAAAGTGTCCAAGGGATGTTCACCTGCAACAGGTCTGTCGGTCCACTTTTCCTTTGAATGTTCCCCCTGGAAGTCCCCAGAAATAAGTTCGTCCTCACCCCCAAAGCCCTTGAGACCATTGGGGCTCCTCTCGTTCGATGTGTCATTGTCGCATTTGATAACGGCAAGCTCATCGCCCTCTCCCGTAAAAGTCACTTTGACAGTTTTTGTTCCGTCTGATTTCATATCGAGCAAGTTGTCCAAATCAACATAGTTGGATTCATCTCGGCGCGTCTCGGCGTGGCATTTTGCCTTGTCCTTGTCGTCTGGGAGCAGCTTTCTGTAAAGTCCAGTGTCATCTTGGTAAGTGAGAGTTTTCTCGACTGCTTCCATTTGTCGTATTTCTTACCGTCAGGTGGTCTTGTTAAAGATGTTATCCTGACACAGGACGGAAAACTCTGCAGGCGTGTGAGAGGGTGAGAGGAAGGAGAGATCGTTGGGGAGGGGAGGAGAGGGGGGCGTTAAGAGAGAGAGAGGGGGAGAGAGAGACGCCGAGAGTGACAAAGAGAGAGGGGGGAGAGAAAAGGAGTGTGACAAAGAGAGAGCGAGGGTGGCGAGAGAGGGAGAGAGAGAGAGAGAGAGAGAGAGAGAGAGAGAGAGAGAGAGAGAGAGAGAGAGAGGGCAGGGGGAGTCCCAAGGAATCCCCCCATATATCTCTTTGACGTGTGGGGGTGGAGCTGTTGCCTTAATTTAGCGGTGTATCAAATACAGATAATTTGCCTATCTCGTTAACTGTTTGTGAATTCACCACTGGGTCTGAATTTCGTGGGTTCAGCACTTTTTTGAGGGAACAGCTCCTGTTAGATATTTTACCAGTTCTCCTGTTTATGTGAAGGGTGACGGCAGCTATTCACTGCTACACACAGTGCAAGATAAGGTACAATCTTTTTATTAGCGTTATAAGGGTTTAGGCTATGTATTATTTTACTTATACCTATTTGATTAATTTCAGTTATAGCCATATTAACATGTTGATCATTATGATTTGTTTCCCAAACATCGCAGACCCAATTTTATGGCGAGTAAGCTTATATTTTTTTTAATTTATTGTTATTTAAAAATATTTTTGTTTTTATTTGTTTGATTTTTATTTCATAAAAAGAAATCACTCTTTTTCATAAATAAATATTCAAACTTTTTTCAAAAATAATTTGTGACTGTTGTGAGCTATTTTCATTATTTGGATCCCAGGGAGACATCACAAAAACATTAAGAAATACCCCCCATCCGCCTTCATCATTGGCCTGCCCTTTATCAGCTTTGGAACCGCTATAACTAAGACACCTCAGGGCGACAAGCAACCTCGCCCTAAAGCGACATCGCCCTAAAGGGCCATGTCTTGGCCGTCTGGCCAGTGATGTATATCGGACCAGTTACCCATATACGGAGACTCATATATGGAGATCCATGTACTGAATATGGAGATTTGCTGTGAGACCCCAAACATGCTTTCTCAGTTATTTATATGTGAATGAAAATCCTATGGCGTCTATCACATCTGACATCATACATACAATCCCTTTTATGCCCATACATGGAGATCCCTGTCTGAACCAGCCACACATATATGGGCTGTCTTCCTCCATATAAGGGCATTCCCATATGATGTCCTGTTTGATATGGGCTTAATATTGATGACATCAGGGATCTCCATATATGGGCATAAAAGGGATTCTGTTAGAGCGGTTCCCATGAGATCACAACATACAATCCCTTTTATGCCCATACATGGAGATCCCTGTATGAACCAGCCACACCACTGTGATGTCACCTGTTTATGCCCATATAAGGAGATCCCTGCTCTGAGTATCTGACATCACCGTGATGTCACCTGTGATGTCACAGTGATGTTTCAGAGGAACCACAGTTCTGATACGGTCAAGATGTGACGGTTCTGACAGTAAACTGCGACCTACGGTCGCAATCATGCAACCTAGGCCCATGTGATAATCTGAAATATACACTGTGGATGTTATTTTATGACAACTGAAACTTATAAATGCCTTAAAGTTGTAATACTTTTTGACATAAGAATGTTACCAAGATGCCCTTCCTGTTGAAACATGACTACCATAAGGAGGAATAACAAATACTGCCAGCTGCTACAAGTTGGCTCAGATCATTTACAATTTGATGTGAAGTAGGATTTGTTTCAATCATATTATCATTTAACTTGTTCCACTATCCAACCCTGGGTCAAAAACTGAAAGAATTGTGCCAATGGGAACTGTTTGGTTGTTAAATAACAGACTTTAGATTCACATGGTATTGATTATATAAAGTGAGCCTATTTCATGTAATAACAATCCAGTTATTAAATGTCTCCCTGTGTAAAAGAGACAAGTGTTGTTTCTGGACAGGGCCCCAAATTCATGGAATAAATGGGGGAGAGGTCATGCAAGCAGTTGCTTTCAGGCAGAGGACACATTGAAGTCACATTGATATCAGACGAGGACATACACAACCAGTCTAGTGTTAATCTTCTTAAAGAAAGATTTGCATTCACTGTATATGCATTCATTATATATTATTGACACTTAAAACAATAATGTTTTTATCTGACAGAGTTTTGTTGAAACCCTTGTTAAAGCTTACTATCTGTCATGAATGGAAAGCTGAACTGTGTCACCTGTATCCAAATAAAGATCATGTCAAAACAGATCATAGCAAGCAATGTTTAACCATTGTATATCTACGCTGGATACTGTTACACACAATTGGGGAAATTTCAACAACGGACAACTGAATCTTTCACGTGGAACTGTTGAAGTGCTCAAACTATAATAATGTCAAGACCTTCTCTTTCCTCATAGTTTGTGTTAACATGCATGTAAATAACAAAAATTGGTTTATGTCTTTCTGTGCCGAAATGTGGACACATACAGGTTTAAACGACCTCCACAGATTTAGGTACTGTAGCTATTTAAAAAGGGACACCGCTCACGCAAGCATGTTGAGATCAGTTACTTACAGTGGCTACATTAAAACAGCAGGTGTTAAATCATGAGCACCATTAATCAAAGCTGAACAGTCCATGGTAAGTCCTTTTAAACTATCTCTCTCTCTCTCTCTCTCTCTCTCTCTCTCTCTCTCTCTCTCTCTCTCTCTCTCTCTCTCTCTCTCTTCTTACTCTCTGTCTGTCTGTCTGTCTGTCTGTCTGTCTGTCTGTCTGTCTGTCTGTCTGTCTGTCTGTCTGTCTGTCTGTCTCTCTCTCTCTCTCTCTCTCTCTCAAATAAATGCCAATACAAAGTAGAATACTGGCAATTGTGATTCATTTTGTGGAAAATGGGAATTTGCACGTTGCATGTGATCATTGATCATTTTGCAATAAATATCAGTTGTGCTGCAAGCATAATATGTTTATGTTTCTTGAGAGATAGCGCCGTAGGAATTATGTTACTGACTACAGTGTGCTGTGTAACCCTTGGTTGGGAACTGGAGATGTTTGAGAGTTTGAACACCTGCTGTGAAGCATTCACCAATAGCCAAAGGCTGTACTTCACCATTACTGCCAACAAAATGGAAGAGGTCACATTTGGATTTACAAGTGTCATATATGAGCTAGTTTTGTGGATGTATAGGCTAGGGGTGTCCAAAGTGTGGCCCGGGGGCCAAATGACGAATTTTATAGGCCCCATGGCTTAATTCCTAAATTCTACTATAAACGACCCACCAGCACTGTCAAACAAGAATATTTTATAATATCATTTGTCAGGATTCCTTGTTCCCTGTTGTCTCATTCTGAAGGGATCAAAGAAAGGCTATTGTTGTATTGTTTACCTTGCACGTCTGGTTACATTTGGTTATGTGAGATATTTGTGTTCAGAGCACACACCTGACAAAAGACCATTGATATTAAATATGATGATGATAGTTAAAATAAAATATTGTAATTGCAATGCATATCGACTGAAGGTAAATTTTGTCAGGAGATGTAGTCGGCCCTTGGGTGTTTTAAAATGTTCTAATGTGGCCCCCTTTGAACAAAGTTTGGACACCCCTGATGTAGGCGATAAGAGACGTAGTCTACACCACGGATATTGACAAATGGTCATAAGGTGTAACCAGCTGTAGTTTTACAATACTGCTGTCTTATTGGAGGTTTACGGTTTATAGATTTCTGTATCCCTCGCTGGACCCTATCTCTGCCTCTCAACCTGGATCAAACTATAAGGAGGTCCTATTCTTCATTAAGGCCAGCAGCTTCAAATAAAGCCACAAAGGTTGTAATCTAAGCTGCCATTAACCATGATGAGGGGAAACATTATAGATTCCACCTCTGGTTGTATGACTTTTTGCAGTCCCACAAATTTTGGGACATTGCCTCACTTAACTCCAGATCAATTGGAGGTATTTAGTTTGATCTTAGCTTGCAGCGGTAGTGGGTCTGCTAAATGCCTATGCTGTTTAATTTCCATAAATGTTTTCCTCTGGATGTGTGGCCACACCTGATGAGATAGATAGATAGAAAACTTTATTAAGGTGTCACTCCTCAGACTGTACAATTTAAAAGCAGACAACATTTCGTTTAGCAGTTTGAGGACCACTCACTTGGAGTTGTGAGACACCATTAAATAGACAAGAATTAAAACGTTCATTAAAGTACATACATATAAAAATGAACAGTTACACATTTAAAACGAAAAAAAGAGAATCAGACAGTACAAAACAAAAATAAAAAATACAAATACATAAAGTAAACAAAATAAGTGGTTGGGGCAGCTTATGAACCTATACTTAGAAAAGCTAATCTTCTTTTTAAGATGAGATGGCAGGCTTTGCCACATTCATTTGTGCAGTATTTACCAGCTAAAATTACATTCAATTTATTATAATCATCAAGACCATTAAAAAGTTCTACCTGTTGAGATAATGAAAGGAATAGTTCAGACCGGATATCCTTGTATAGATCACCTGTTTCTAGAGCTAAAGGAGCCACTCCACACCTGAACTTGGCAAACGCGCTCCTGTGCTGCCTGGACATAATACTTTGTACATACAATTCAGTTTCAAATCTGTTCAAATAAAGAGACAGTAGGTACGCAGTTTATTTCCTTCTGGCTTGTTAATTAGCTGAAGCCACTTCTCCTCATCTGCCACTGCAACAGCCTGATCAAGGCACTTTATGTCACTTCTCGAGAGAACAGTGTCTGTGTTGGCAAGATGAGGTAAGTGCAGCGAGCCAAAGAACATTCTAACAGTATGAGCATAGTTCTTAACACTTCTGTTCTGGTCCACCCTCACAAATAGGTCTACATGTTTACATAATCTGGTGTCAGGCATGCTACACATTCTCTATGAGTGACAACTATCAAAGGACAGTCTAAGCTGTTGGAAATGACACCTGTTGATTTGAAACATGTCTAGCTAGACTATAAAACCTTATAAAATCACTCGATTCTAATTGAGGATTAAAGGCAGACTGTTCTCTGTAGCCATTTTATAATTAAGGGAATGAGAATAATACCTTTAAATTAATTACTACAATTTGTGTCTATAAATGATATACAGGGTATATACTGTATGCAAGGATGGTAGTAATCAGTAGTAACAATATGATATGATATAATTATTATTTTTGTTTTTTGAAATAACCATCACATTTACAAGATGATGCATGACAAAGGTCTGTACTTGTCTGGATTGTTTGCATCTTGCAATACATTTATCAGACATGTAGGCCTACTTATTTCATATTTATTTTTAAACTTTTGAACAATTGCGTGCTTTTCTATGCAAGTCCATAAAACATCCTGTCCTGATCACATACTCTACTGAATCACCTCTAGGAAAATATGTAAGATTATATATACTGTGGCATCATTTGGTTTCAGTTTGCATGTGTCATGAGTGATTCAGGGATACTCCGGACTAAAAACAGCAATGCAAGATGGGGAGTTGTCATGAATTATGCCAGCAATGGCAGATATGTATGGCTCCCTTTGGCAACGGGTATTTAGTTTCACTCATGTTCATAGACTAATGGTTCTAAGACAAGGGTCAGCACCTTGTTAGGACTTACTAGAACAACCAGCAACCCCATTGTCTATGCAATAGAAGAGGTTAGTCATACCACCTTACTCTTACACTCACATTCCTAATCCCATTCTCTAAATATATACTGTGTGTACAGCATGGATGGACTCATAACCTCATTCTCCTCCAAATACACATACACATA